>NC_092740.1:10261704-10580601 GCF_047496795.1 Chiloscyllium punctatum | reverse complement strand
ATCTGCAAATTTACTGACCCACCCTTCGACTCCCTCATCTAAGTCATTAATAAAAATTACAAACAGCAGAGGACCCAGAACTGATCCCTGCGGAACTCCACTTGTAACTGGACTCCATGCTGAATATTTACCATCTACTACCACTCTCTGACTTCGACCGGTTAGCCAGTTTTCTATCCAATTGGCCAAATTTCCCTCTATCCCATGCCTCCTGACTTTGGATCAGTTAGCTGGATGGTTGGTTTCCAAAGCAGTGTGATGCCAACAGTGTGGGTTCAATCCCCACATTGGCTCAGGTGACCATGAAGGACCCTCCTTCTCAACTCTCCCCTCACTGAGGTGTGGTGGCCCTCAGGTTAAACCACCACCAGTTGTCTCTCTCTCTCTCTCTCTCTCAAGAGAAAGCAGCCCATGGTCTGGTAATAATATAACAACTTGATTTAGGGAATGAAATCTGCCATTCACACTCAGTGTCATGTGTTGCCATATGCAGAATCTTGAGCCCTCTCTCTCCATCAGCACCACCTCACACAGACTCAGGGCTGCTCATAATCCACCAACTCTGCACAGTCCACTTCTAACTCTGTATTGGGAAAACAAAACACTGACTGGGTGATTACTTTGCAGAACAGAAATGTTCTGCCCACAAAAAAATGATTCTCAGCATCCAGTTGCCTGCCATTTCCACACACCACCTTTTGGGGACCCAGTGACCTTCTGGACTCAATATTGAGCTGAATAACTTTAGGGCCACAGCACCTTCTCCTACCTCCTTCCCCCAACCCCCACACACCAGGCCTTGTCATCACATGGGCTACTACCAAAACAATCCATTGTCAGTGATGAATGGTCCCCATCAGCAGCTGTTCATTCTCCCAGGCTGACCTTTCCCCTTTTGTTTGTCTGTCCAATTGCTTTTCTCTCTGTCTGGGGTCTGTTTCCACTGAGTGTTTACTCCTGTCCCCTCACCCCCCTCCCCATCTTCAGCCTCTATACCAACCTTTTCCCAGCTATAATCAGTTATAGAGTCATACAGCACAGGAGCAGACCCTTCAGTTCAACGAGTCCATGCTGACCATAATCCCAAACTAAAGTAGCCCCACCTGCCTGCGCTTTGTACATATCCCTCCAATCATTTCTTTTTCATGAAATTATCTAAATGCCTTTTAAACGTTGTAACTGTCCCCACATCCACCATTTCCTCTGGAAGTTTATTCCACATAAACCACTCTCTATGTAAAATAAAAACTGCCCCTTAGAGGCATAGAGTCATAGAGATGTGCAGCATGGAAACAGACCCTTCGGTCCAACCCGTCCAGGCCGACCAGATATCCCAACCCAATCTAGTTCCACCTTCCAGCACCCGGCCTATATCCCTCCAAACACTTCCTATTCATATACCCATCCAAATGCCTCTTAAATGTTGCAATTGTACCAGCCTACACCACTTCGTCTGGCAGCTCATTCCATACAGATACCACCCTCTGCGTGAAGTCTGTTTTATATCTTTCCCCTCTCACCCTAAACCTACGCCCTCTAGTTCTGGACTCTCCAACACCAGGGAAAAGATTTTGCCTAATTATCCTATTCATGCCTTTCGTAATTTCGTAAACCTTTATAAGGTCACCCCTCAGCCTCCTTCCTTATGTCTTTTTAAAATCTTTCTCCTCTCACCTTAAAGATATGCCTCAGTCTTGAAATCTCCCACATGAGCAAAAAGACACCTGCCATTCACCTTATCTATATTCCTCATGCTTTTATCGATCTTGATAAGGTCACCTCTCAATCTTGTACGCCCCAGTGAGAAATGTCCTAGTCGCTCCGGACTCTTCCAATAACTCAAGGCCTGCTTTATTTGCAACATCCTGGTAAATCTCTTCTCCAGCTAAATGATATCCTTGCAATAACAGGGTGACCAGAACTGGACACAATAGAGGCCTCACCAGCATCCTGTCCAACCTGAACATAACATCCCAACTCCGATTGAAAAAGGTCTAATCAATGAAGGCAAGTGTGCTGAACCACCATATACAGAGATGATGCAAATTTGGAAGAATTCTGTACCTGAATCCCTAGGTCTCTGTTCTTCAGCACTACCCAAGGCCCTACTTTTAATTGTGTAAGTCTTCCCTTTGTTTGTTTTCCCAAAGTGCAACACCTCACACTTATCTTAAACTCCATCTGTCACTCTTCAGCCCATTGACCATTTGATTAAGATTTTTTTGTATTCTAAGATAACCTTCTTCACTGTTCAATATTCTATCAATTTTGGTATCAACCACAAACTTGCAAAACATGCTCTTTGTAGTCTCTTCGAAATTGTACATATAAGTGACTGATAAAAGTGGGCCCAGCACTGATCCCCGTGGAACACTGCTGGTCACAGGCCTCCAGAACAAAACCCTCCCTCCACCGTCACTCTCTGTCTTCTGCCTTTCAGCCAATTGTGCATCCACTTGCCAAGCTCACCCTGAATCCCATGGGATCTAACTTCACTAATTAGTCTACCATGCGGAGCCTTGTCAAAGGATTTACCAAATTCTAAGTAAACAATGTTTACCCCTCTGCCCTCATCAATTTTCATGTTTACTTCTTCAAAAACCTCCATCAAGTTTGTGAGACACGATATCCCTTGCACAAACCCATGCTGACTATCCCGAATCATTCCTTGCCTCTCCAAATGCATATAAATCCAAACTTTCAGAACAACTTACTCACCACCGAAGTCAGACTCACAGGTCTGAAGTTCCCAGGCTTCTCCTGACATTCCTTCTTGAACATGAGCCACTCTCCAGTCATTCAGCACCTGACTGTTATTTATGGATGATACAAATGTTCCTGGAGGGGGCCCAGCAATTTCCTCTTCACTTCTGACAATGTCCTGGGATTGAGTAGATCACGTCTCAGAGATATATATTTATATTTTCAAAGACCTCTAACAATTCCTCTTCTGTATTACAAGCTGTTTTCAAAACATCAATATTTATTTCTCAGAGTTCTCTAGCCTCCAATTCTTTCTACACAGTAAAAACTGACACAAAATATTCATTTGATATCTCTCCCATCTCCTGAGGGGTGGCATGATGGCTCAGTGGTTAGCACTGGCACCAGGGACCTGAGTTCAATTCCAGCCTCAGGCAGCTGGAGTTTGCGTGTTCTCCCTGTGTGGTGAGGGTTTCCTCCCACAGTCCAAAGATGTGCAGGTTCGGTGAATTGGCCATGCTACGTTGCCCATAGTGTGAGGTGCATTAGTCAGTGGAAATGAGTCTGGGTGGGTTGCACTTTGGCAGGTCGGTGTGGACTTGTTGGTCCAAAGGGCCTGTACATTTATCCCTTCACCTAACACTACGGTCAATTTTAGCTTAGCCAATTCACCAAATGTGCACATTTTGTGGACTGTGGGAGGAAACCGGAGCACCCGGAGGAGACCCACGCAGACACGGGGAGAATGTGCAAACTCCACACAGACAGTCGCCTGAGGCGTAGAATTGAACCCGGGTCTCTGGCGCTGTGAGGCAGCTGTGCTAACCACTGTGCCACCGTGCCACCCACATTGTAGGGAATCTAAAACACAAAGGCAATCTCTTTGTTTTTTAAGGAGACTTACACTCTATCTCTTGTTGCTGTCTTGGTCTTAATGTACTTACACAATCCCTTTGGATTATCCTTAACCTTATTTGTTGAGGTTATCCCATATCCTTTCTTTGACTTCCTGATCTCCCTCTTATGAATGGCCTGACACTCATTATACAGTGCAAGAGATCCATTTGGACCCAGTTGTTTATATTTAGTGTATGATTCTGTCCTATCCCTGACTGGAACCTCTATCTCTTTATTCACCCATTGTTCCCGAAAGCAGTACAGTTGAAACCATCCTTTGTGAACGGTCTTTTCAGACTCAGAAGAGATCGCAGTGATCCAAGAATCTGAATCCCTGAACATTACACCACCTCTTCTGCCATTGATTTGTCTCCTTTATCCTTTTGTTCCCTCATCTGAGCTTGGCCCTGGGAGTAAATTAGAGATTACTACTTTTGAGGGTCTAGTTTTTAAATCTTCTACCTAACCTCTGATATTCACTTTGTAAAGCTTTTATTCTTTCCCTTCAATGTGTACAAAAACTTCCAGTATCTCACTCTTCCCTTTAACAGAATGTGTCAAACATTTTGCAATGTCCTTAATCCTAGCACCAAGAAAACAGTATAATATCCTAGATTCATGCTCACTGCTGCGGAACCTCCTATCTGTGCCCTTGACAGGAGAATCACCGACAACAATTATTCTTTTAAATTTGTCAAACCCCTCCAAACATAAGATTCATTCTTACAGCCCAAGATCTGACTGTCCCTCCTAATTTCCTCTGAGAGACTATCCTTTCAACAGTACGAGAGATTTCTGAACTACCTTCTTACCTTTCCTGACAGTCATCCTTCTATCTGACTGATCCTGCTGTGTTATCACCTCTCAAAATCTACTGGCCATCTAACTCTGTGTCTCTTGTATGCCTGCAATGTCATTAAGTCTAAAAAGAAGCAACTTACAATAGCATATTATCTCTAAAATAAACTACCTTTCTTTATCCAAAGATAAACCTTTCTTTATCCAAAGAGTTAATATTAAGCACAAGTGGTCCAGCCCCAGCTATCAATGTTCTGATTAAAAATAAAATCCCACGTGTCAGCCTGTCCAAGAGGTGTGTAAACACAACTAGGTTTGAAACAAAACATTCCTCAGCAATTAAAAAAAAAAATTGCTTTAGTGAGTTTAAAAACATCTCTCTCATAATTTCATAGTGGAAAAAGACTGAACAGTCCACATGTGGGCCTGTCCAAAACTTCCATTGAGAAAACTCCATTTCATAAAAAATTGTGTGAGGTTGTTTTGCTTCTTTTGCATTTTTGACGAGAAAAGAGCTAAAAATGAATCAAATAAAAAGCTTATATTAATGAAATTTAATAAACGTAAGAAATCTCAAAGTAAATCTGGAAATAAATCTGAATCTCAGGAGCAGCTGCAAGATCCACACTCCTCTCGGTCCACCTTTTTTGATCATTTTATGTCTGAAGATGTGTCACTGGACCCAAAACATTAACTCTACTTTCTCTGCAGAGATGCCACTGTACCTGCTGAGTTTTTCCCACAATTTCTGTTTTTGTCTCTGCCATCCTTACTTGGTCAGGTCTCCAGGACAGGGGTTGACAGTACATCAGTATTGAAGAAGGGTGTTCACTGTGTCAGGCCAGTGGAAGCGAGTGTGGGTCCTGGAGGTTGGGTCAGGGGCTGTGTGAGGAACAGCACTAGGTCCCATGATTTCTGTAAAATCTTTCAAATAACCGAGGTCAGGCTAAACAGCCTATCGAATCCCATCTTCTGCCTCGCTCTCCTTAACAAAACCATTCTGTCTGCCTTTGATCCATCTCCATCTCTTAAGTGTAGATGAATTCTGCCCCTCAGAATTGCTTCCATAGTTTCCCTACCACTGAGGTTAGACTGACTGGCCTGTAGATACCTGGTTAATCCCTTGCTCACTTCTTGAATCATGGTACCACATTGGCTTTCCTCCTGTCTTCTGGCACCTCTCCATCTGCAGGTCTAAGCTCCATCTGTATGACCTGAAGTCTTCTCTTTAAGCTTTTCTACAAGATTAGCAGATTATAATTAGCGAAAACTGTTGTCTCATTAATTCCATATCAGACATAAATTTCAAAGTGTTGAAGAGCTGATAGCAATGTTTCCTTTTCCATCGTTAAGCAATGTGAACCGTCCAGGTAAGAATAACAAATTTCCTTCCCGAGAGTTTATGGTCATCATGAGATTCTTAATTCCAGATTTAAAATAAATGAAACTCGACGATGGAGGGCTTTGAACTCCATTACCCCAGAAAATGACCTGGATCTCTAGATTTATAGCCTCCTTACAAGACAACTCTGCTATTGCACCCCCGAGTAATGGCAGTCACTTGTCTTGAGTGAACCACACAGAATCTTCACTTTTCAGTACAATACTGAGCAATGACCTTGTTCCTGTCTTTCTTCACTGCTTCAATATGTGGTTTTGTAGCAATAATCTTCCCTCATGGAATCTCCTAGTAAACCACTCCAATCTCGTACAATTCATGTCAATCTTTTTTCGAAGCTTTTCCAATGTCGTTGGGTCTAGCTGCCTCTGGCTTCAGCACTGTAACCTATCGGGCCATAAGGGAGGGAGGATTGCTGGGTTGTCACGGGGAGTCAGTATTCTGGTCTTGGTGAGCTAAGTGATCTTGACATTGAGCTTATGTCCTGTTCAATATGTAGGACATTGTTGTGGTGCAGTGGGGAGTGTCCCCACTTCAAGTCACATTTTGCCTTCAGCCTACTCAGGACTCTACCAGAGATTGTCATCATGAATGGATCCTAATTCGCTAGATGGCCCTTTAAGAGAAAGTTGGGAGTCAATTATAACACTTTATTACATAGGAGATGTTGTGACAACATACACCTTAAACTGCTGTCAATCATTACATACTTCATCAGCATATGATGGGTCAGCCCCATGACTTGTTAGACAGTCTGAAGCAGCAAAATCGAAGTCAGATTGACAATAAACATCACATCCCAGTCAATCAAAATATTCCCTTCACATAAAAACACACATTATTGTTTCACATACACACTGATCCTGTGTGTGCCTGTTATTTTTGCATCGAAGAGAAGAACATAATAAAGGGATAATTGAACAGAGATATTTCAAATCATACAATCTTTAGATAGAGTGGATAGAATGTTTCCCCTTGAACTTCACAATTGGAGACATCAGAATAACTGAGGTCAGAATGGATTTGGGCCAAAGGGAAGGCTGAGGGAAGATTTGATTGAGATGTTCAAACTCATGAAGGGTCAGGATAGTGTCAATAGAGAGACTGTACCCACTCATGAAGGGTCAGGATAGTGTAGATAGAGAGAGACTGTACCCACTCATGAAGGGTCAGGATAGTGTAGATAGAGAGAGACCGTACCCACTCATGAAGGGTCAGGATAGTGTAGATAGAGAGAGACTGTACCCACTCATGAAGGGTCAGGATAGTGTAGATAGAGAGAGACCGTACCCACTCATGAAGGGTCAGGATAGTGTAGATAGAGAGAGACTGTACCCACTCATGAAGGGTCAGGATAGTGTCAATAGAGAGACTGTACCCACTCATGAAGGGTCAGGATAGTGTAGATAGAGAGACCGTACCCACTCATGAAGGGATCAAGAACTAGAGGGCACAGTGGGATGGCAGTTTATAAAATATTATTGTTCACTCAGAATGTGGGTTCAAAAGTGGAGTGAAAAGAGATTTTAGGTTTCAGTTCAGTGAAAGTGACTTGTTCATTTGAAACAAAGGGTCAGAATGTGATCTGGAACATTGAAGTAAAGACACTGAGAAAGTGTCTAGATTAGATTAGATTAGATTACTTACAGTGTGGAAACAGGCCCTTCGGCCCAACAAGTCCACACCGCCCCGCCGAAGCGTAACCCACCCATACCCCTACATCTACATTTACCCCTTACCTAACACTATGGGCAATTTAGCATGGCCAATTCACCTGGCCTGCACATCTTTGGACTGTGGGAGGAAACCAGAGCACCCGGAGGAAACCCACGCAGACACGGGGAGAACGTGCAAACTCCACACAGTCAGTCGCCTGAGGCGAGAATTGAACGCAGGTCTCAGGCGCTGTGAGGCAGCAGTGCTAACCACTGTGCCACCGTGCCGCCCATGTCCTGGAGATAAGTGACCTGGAGCGTTCATTGCTGAATATTTACCAAGGTGAGTTTTACAGTCGATACAAACAGATTTTTGAATACCACCAGTCAGCTGAGTTCAGAAGAACAGTAGTCGGAAGAATAGTTGTTTTAAAAAAATTCCGAAAGTCTCCAGGTTGAGAGTTGTAAAAAAATCTCCAGATCATCAGCGTTGAAAATAAGTCTGAAGCTGTTTCAGTACTCAAAGGAAGAGGGAGAGAAAGAGTCAATGAGTTGGTTTATGTTAATGCATTTCATAGAGAGACAGAGAGAATCCTATCTGGTGAAAATGCTGAGATTCAGTTGAGTGAGACATCCTTAAGTGAAGCTTACTGAAGTCACTGTAGACGACATCAACTGTATTATTCTCATCTTCATACCTAGACACCTCCTCTAAGATTCCATCAAATCCAACTCAATCAAATTCCTTTACAAATTCATGCTAAATATCCTGGATTAACCTTTGTCTCTCCAAGTAATGATTCATTCTGTCCCTCAGAATGATTTCCAATATTTTCCCCACCATTGATGTTGTCTTCACTGGCTTGTACTGTCCTGGTTTATCACGACCACCCTTGAACAATAGGGTAACAGGTAAAGGGATGATTGGCAAGTGAAATCACAAGGGTTCAGAGACACTGTCCTCCTGTTAGAGTGAAGGGTAAGGCCAGTAAGATGAGGGAACAATGGATGAGTAAATATATTGAGGCTCTGGTTAAGAATATGAAAGAGTCATGTCTTAGGTGTAGACAACTGGGATCAAGTGAATCTCTTGAAGAGTGTAAGGGGTATCGGGGCATTCTTATGAGGGATATCAGGAGTGCAAAAAGTGGACATCAGAGAACCTCAGCAGATAAGGCTGAGGATAAGCCAACGATATTCTACAAAGTCATTAGAAGCCAGAGAGCAACCAGGGAGGGAATAGGGCCTCTTCAAGATCAATGAGGTCATCTATGTGTAGAACCAGAGGAGAGGGGGGAGATATCCAAAACAAATTCATGCTAAATATCCTGGATTAACCTTTGTCTCCTCCGTTGTTCTTTAAAAGCTTCCTAGTCAGAAGTGACAGTCGGAAGTGACAGGACTTCTGTTGAATAAAGGGAACTATGGAGCTATGAGGGAGGAGCTGGCCAAAGGTCAATGGTGCAATACCTTAGCAGGGATGACCATGGAGGAACAATGGTGGATATTTCTGTGTATAATACAGAAGTTGCAGGATCAGTTCATTCCTAAAAGGAAGAAAGATCCTAGGAGGAGGCATGGGTGGCCGTAGCTGATGAGGGAAGTGAAGAAACATATAAAGTTAAAAGAGAAAAAGTATAACATAGCAAAGATAAGTTGGAAAACTGACGATTGGGAACCTTTTAAAGATCAACAGAGGATTATTAAGAAGGAAATACGCAGGGGAAAAATGAGGTATGAAGGTAAACTGGCCAATAATATAAAGGAGGATAGGAAAAGCTTGTTTAGGTATGTGCAAGGCAAAAAAATGGTTAGGACTAAAATTGGGCCCTTGAAGTCAGAAACAGGGGAATATATTACGGGGAACAAAGAAATGGCAGAAGAATTAAATGGGTACTTCAGATCTGTATTCACTGGGGAAGACACAAGCAATCTCCCGGAGGTAACAGTGGCTGAAGGACCTGAACTTAAGGGAATTTATATTTGCCAGGATTTGGTGTTGGAGAGACTGTTAGGTCTGAAGGTTGATAAGTCCCCGGGGCCTGATGGTCTACATCCCAGGGTACTGAAGGAGGTGGCTCGGGAAATCGTGGATGCGTTGGTGATTATTTTCCAGAGTTCGATAGATTTGGGGTCGGTTCCTGAGGATTGGAGGTTGGCAAATGTTCTACCACTTTTTAAGAAAGGTGGGAGAGAGAAAGCAGGAAATTATAGACCAGTTAGTCTGACCTCAGTGGTGGGAAAGATGCTGGAGTCTATTATAAAGGATGAAATTATGGCACATCTGCATAGTAACAGGAGAGGACAGAGTCAGCATGAATTTATGAAGGGGAAATCAAGCTTGACTAATCTTCTTGAATTTTTTGCAGGTGTAACTCTGAAGATAGATGTGGGAGATCCAGTAGATGTAGTGTACCTGGACTTTCAGAAAGCTTTTGATAAAGTTCTACATAGGAGGTTAGGGAGCAAAATTAGGGCACATGGTATTGGGGGCAAAGGACTAGATTGGATTGAAAATTGGTTGGCTGATAGGAAACAAAGGGTAATGATAAACGGCTCCATTTCAGAATGGCAGGCAGTGACCAGTGGGGTACCGCAGTGATCCGTGTTGGGACCGCAGCTTTTTACAATATATGTTAATGATATCGAAGATGGTATCAGCAATAACATTCGCAAATTTGCTGATGATATAAAGCTGGGTGGCAGGGTGAAATGTGATGAGGATGTTAGGAGATTACAGGGTGACCTGGACAAGTTAGGGGAGTGGGCAGGTGCATGGCAGATGCAGTTTAATGTGGAAAAATGTATGGTTCTGGATTAGTGGTGCTGGAAGAGCACAGCAGTTCAGGCAGCATCCAAGGAGCTTCGAAATCGACGTTTCAGGCAAAAGCCCTTCATCAGGAATAATTGCTGATGAAGGGTTTTTGCCCGAAACGTTGATTCCGAAGCTACTTGGATGCTGCCTGAACTGCTGTGCTCTTCCAGCACCACTAATCCAGAATCTGGTTTCCAGCATCTGCAGTTATTGTTTTTACCATAAATGTATGGTTATCCACTTTGGTGGCAAGAACCGGAACGCAGATTACTACCTCAATGGAATCAATTTGTGTAAAGGGGCAGTACAGAGAGATCTGGGTGTTCTTGTACACCAGTCAATGAAGGCAAGCATGCAGGTACAGCAGGTAGTGAAGAAGGCTAATAGCATGCTGTCCATCATACCAAGAGGGATTGAGTAAAGAAGCAAAGAGGTTCTTCTGCAGCTGTACAGGGACCTGGTGAGACCACACCTGGAGTACTGTGTGCAGTTCTGGTCTCCAAATTTGAGGAAAGACATTCTGGCTATTGAGGGAGTGCAGCGTAGGTTCACGAGGTCAATTCCTGGAATGGCGGGATTACCTTACACGTAAAGATTGAAGCGACTGGGCTTGTATATCCTTGAGTTTAGAAGGCTGAGAGGGGATCTGATTGAGACATCTTAGATTATGAAAGGATTGGGCACTCTGGCAGCAGGAAACATGTTTCCGCTGATGGGTGAGTGCCGAACCAGAGGACACAGCTTAAAAATATGGGGTAGACCATTTAGGACAGAGATGAGGAGAAACTTCTTCACCCAGAGAGTGGTGACTATGTGGAATGCATTCCCCCAGAGGGCAGTGGAGGCCCAGTCTCTGGATTCATTTAAGAAAGAGTTGGATAGAGCTCTCAAAGATAGTGGAATCAAGGGTTCTGTAGATAAGGCAGGAAGAGGATACTGATTAGGAATGATCAGTCATGATCATATTGAATGGTGGTGCAGGCTCGAAGGGCAGAATGGCCTACTCCTGCACCTATTGTCTTTTGTCTATTGTCTATTGTCAAATATTTTGCACCAGTTTTTACTGTGGAGAAAGAAATTGATGCAAGGGAACTCAGGCAAATAAATATTAATGTCTTGAAAGCAACTCACTTTACTGAAGAGGAAGTGTTGGAGGTCTTCAAAAACATAAAAGTGGCTTTGTGCAGGGGAAATCATGTGTCACAAACTTGACTGAGCTTTTTGAAAATGTAACCAAAAGACCAGTGAGGGCAGAAGGGGAGATATTGTTTACATGAACTTGTGTAAAGCTGTTGTCAAAGTTCCACATGGTGGACTAATTAGTGAAGTTAGGTGGCATGGGATTCAGGGAGAGAATGCCAGTTGGATACAAAATTTGCTTGATGGTAAGAGACAGAGTGTAGTGATGGAGGTTTGTTTTTACATTGATCCATGAGACCGCATTTGAGGAACATTCTAAGATATCATCCATCTTATGTCAGTGATTAACTCCTTCATCAATGTTGCAACACCCCCTCCTCTTTGACATTCCCCCTACCCCTACATGTCTCATCTCACATTTCAATAGCCCAAAACATTGTGCTATCAATCCTGTCACACCCTCAACCATGTCTCTGTGATAACAACAATATCTCATCCCCACTCATTAATCTACACCCTCAGCTCGTCTGCCTTACTCGCAAGTAAATGCCATCCAGCCATGCCACACTCCCTTATGCCCTCACTTGACGATATTCACACTGCCTTCTGGATTTACTTGGATTGCCTTCTCAATGTCAGTTAGCTCAGTTGGCTGGACAGTTGGTCTGTGATGTGGAGTGATGCCAACAAGGGATGTGTAATTCCCATATTGTCTGCGGTGACCATGAAGTTCGAATCTTCTCAACCTTGCCCATTGTCTGAGGCAGAGTGACTCTCAGGTTAAATCATTACCAGTCATAACTTCCTTTAACGAGATAGGAGTTCTCTCGCACAATGATGAGTTTACTTTTTTACTTCAGTTTACTTTTTTTCCATCTTCATGTCTGTCTGTCTCCACCTCCACCCCCACCCCCACAATGCTTCCACTGCATCCCCCATCCCTCTGCTGTGACTGATGAATGGGCCAGGTTGCTGAAGGCTGGCTGGGTAATAGAGTAGAAAGTGATGGGAAATAGAAAAGGTTCTGCAGAGAGGGCCCTGAGTCCTGCTCTTCAGATCACTCTGGGTCTCCTGGAACAATGGAGAGTTCAGATAACTCTCAGGCACCAAACCCTCTCTTCAACCAAGAGCAACAACCCCCCACAGTCTAACCTCAGGATGTTTACAAACCACCTGAAGCCCTCTGTTGTATCCAGCCCGAAGCTCATTCCACTCTGTCACTAGTCTGTTCAGAAACCACTATTGTATCATATTATATCTTTTCTCACTAAATAACAGATTCAGTGTTTTACCTCACTGTTTGGTGTCTGTGCTGTGTTCATATCCTCTCTCTCTCTCTCCCTTCACAGCGGATTCTGCTAATGGTTGGTCAATGACAATCGCGGATGAAGTGAGGGCTGAGGAAGGAGGCACCGCTGTCTTACCCTGCAGCTTCACCCACCCTGACACTAACCTCACACTCACCGGCTCCATCTTATGGTACAAGGAGGAAACACGAGCTTTAATCTTTAAGTGGACGGTTCCTGGTCCAGACCATTCCCAGGGTGAGCTGTGTGAGAATGTGATACAGTGGGACGGTGGGAATCGATTCAGATTCGTGGGGAACCTCAGCAACAAAGATGCCTCAATAATGATGGAGGGACTGAGCCAGGAGGATGGTGGTTCCTATCGGTGTCGTGTGGAGCTCAATATTGACAAGTTTGGATCTGGAAAAGGAACACGCCTGAAAGTGGAAGGTGAGGAACAACGTTCTGATGTGTCACTGCCCTGACAGCTCAATGGGGACAGGCTCCACCTGGTCTGGGAGCTCTTGGGTTGGCTCCTTCTCCTGGGCTCTTCCAGTTGGTCTCAGGCAGGAGGCAGTGAGAAGGACAGAGACAGAGAGGCACAAAGAGAGAGAGAGAGAGAGATAGAAGGAGAGAGAGAGAGACAAACAGAGAGAGAGAGAGAGAGAGAGAGACATGACTGGAATTTAGAGACCATTCCATCACCATCTTTGAAACCTCCCACAGTCACATTCGTTCATTATCACGTTCAAACTGGCTTCATTGCTCTGGGATGGGGAACAGAGAAAACATCACTGACAATCCAAGCTCCAAGATCCCCACCAATGAGGGTCCAGCTTTATCAGCATTGGGTGAGGACAAGAGAGACCTGGCACCTCCTGAACCCTCATTGGATGAGCTCATCTCAGGGTGAAGGAACCCTCAGCTCACATTGGCTGAGAACCTCACTGTTGCTATCCTCCCCCTCTATTGGCTGAGGAGAAAATGGGGGGAACTGTCCTTGCCAGAGGCTAATGTCCTGGGGATTGTGGCAGATTGTGAAATTTGAATTTGAAAATATCTAGAACTGAAAACTAGTCTAATAATGACTGTGTAACCATCACCATTAAAAAAAGAATCTGGGTTAATCATGTCCTTTTGGGAGGGAAATCTGCTATCCTTCTTGAACTGCTGTATTCCCTCAGCTGCAGAGACATTCACGATACGGTTGGGAAAGGATTTCCAAGGCTTTGTCCCAGTGACTCTGAAGGAATGATGAAATATTCCCAAGTCAGGATGGTGAGTGTCTTGGAGGGAAGCTTGTAGATGGAGATGTTCTCCTGTGTCCCATGTTCATCAGTGAACAACCATCCCTTCTTCGGACCTTATGGTGGAGGGAGGGTCATTGATGATGCAGCTAAAGATGGTTAGACCAAGGACACACTAACCTGAGGAACTCCTGCAGAGATGTGTTCTGGAGCTGAGATGACTGATCTCCAAGAAGAACAACCAGCTTCCTCTGTGCCAGGTCTGACTGAAACCCATGGAGGTTTCCCCCCTCGGCTTCCCACTGGATTCAGTTTTGCTCAGGTTCCTTGATGCTACACTCGCTCAAATACAGCCTTGATGTTAACAACAGGCACATTCGCCTGTACCTGTCTTTTTGTTTTTTCCGTTGTTTACCTATTATTTACTATCTATGCTACTTAACTCTGTGATCTGCCTGTACTGCTCACAAGACAAAGCTTTTTGCCGTGCCTCGGTACATGTGACAATAAATTCAATTCGAATCGATTCCATTCGATTCAATTCAATTCAATTCAATTCAGTCACTGACAGTTTCCAGCAGTTTAATTGGCCAAATTGAAAATATGTAACATGTCACTGCAAACGAGGAACCTCAGTTGTTTTGAGCATGATTTGAATCTAAACAATCAGATTAAATTATCCCCCAGAATACTAAAACCCAATCGAGTTTGAATTTATTGTTTTTGCCAACCTCAAACTAATGAGACAATCTGATGTTTGGGGTATTAAAAAAAGCAGATATTTTGAAAGTTAGACAGAGAGTAACTGCCATTGAGAGACTGCTGTACAAAACATTCTCAATCAAAGGGACCTTCTTCATATGAAACATCTTTGCAGTGAAAGACAGAAGTCGACCCAGGAGATCTTTAGCTGAATGAAGAAACACACTGAGAATAACAGCCACTGTGTGGTTTTGTAATGAAGCTGATGTAATTTTAATACAGGTGGTTATTGGAACAGTATATTATTATAGAATTGGAGGCAGATAGCAAGCAGTTAAGGCAAAGTTAAAAATCACACAACACCAGGTTATAGTCCAACAGGTTTAATTGGAAGCACATTAGCTTTCGGAGCGACGCTCCTTCATCAGGTGATTGTGGAGATCTCGATTGTAACACAGAATTTATAGCAAAAATTTGCCGTGTGATGTAACTGAAATTATACATTGAAAAATTGATTGTCTGTTAAGCCTTTCATCTGTTCGAATACGGTGATAGTTTCACTTCTTTCATGTGTAAATCACAAAACCTTTTTTTTAAAGGGCATTCTCGGTTTAGCTGTTAACAGTGGTGATAGCTAGACAATATGTTGAAGGTGTCAGCCCCCTGTGTTCTCTGTCTATGACCTGATGTTTAGATTGACTCTAATCTAAAAAGTGAGACAACAGAGTTTTACATAAATTCATGCAGTTTTTGAGCTCAGAGTTCTACATGAATGTATGCAGTTTCTGAGCAAAGTGCAATGTAACTCTGCAAGTACAAATTCACCACACAAAATATATGTGTGCATGTGGGTCTTTGTCTATCTGTGTGTGTGTGTCTGTCTGGGATGGGGGTTGTGAGTGTGAGAAAGTGAATGTGTGTGTGTGTGTGTGTGTATGTGTGTGTGTGTGTGTGAGAAATCAGTTAAGGGAAAGGAGTCTTAGAGTTGGAAATAGTTGTTGTTTAATGTTCACTTTGAGAGTTGAAGAATAATTTGATTTTTTTGTTTAAGGAGTGGAATTTTGGAGTTCTCTCTCACTCAGACTTTAACAGATTACGATGCGAGGTGAGCTTTTCTGGGTGTTTGGTTTAATTAGCAGAGGGGTTCACCACCATGTCGTTACAGTTTGGGGGCTCAACTTCGATTTGGACAGGTTTAGACAGATCCAGTCTGAGATTTGGAAAGATTTGGGTACAAAAGATCCCAGCAGATTTAAACATTTGCCGATTAGTGTCCGAGATTTTTAAAGAAAATTTGGGTGAGAGAATTGATTTATTTTCAGTTATTTGTGGTTGGTTAAATTAAAAGTGAGAGAAATGGCTCTTAAAATTGCTGAAGACGTTCTGTGGTTTGAAAATGGTTCCAAATTTGCCAAGAAAGTTTAGAAAGACAGCAGAAGACCATAATTTTAGAATTAGCATTGAGGTTAGAACATAGAACATAAAACATAGAATAATACAACACAGTACAGGCCCTTTGGCCCTCGATGTTGTGCCGACCTGTGAACTATTCTCAGATCATCCCCCTACACTAACCCATCATCATCCATGTACTTATCAAAGGATTGTTTAAATCCCCCTTAGAATTGGATCGAACCAGGGACATGGGAAAGCTGAAATTGTAAGGGAGTTAGTCAAGCACTCTGGTGTGTCAGAGAAAAAGAGAAGTGCAGGAGAGTTCGAAAAATTTAGTTTACAATTGAGGAAAATGGAGTTTCAAGATAAAGAAAAGGATCCATGAGAGAAAAAAGAGAGAGAGAGAGAGACAAAGAGAGATAGAATAAATGGAGGGAAAGAGACAGAGGGAGAGAGAAAAAGAGAAGAAAGGGAGAGAGAAAGAGTGAAGAAAGAGAAAGGAAAAAGAAAGAGAGAGAGAGAGTGAAAAAGAAAGAGAGAATGTTGTTAGCAGAGCAAAGAGAGAGCGAAGAAAGAGAAAGAGAAAGGGAGAGAGAATTTGAACTTCGAAGTTGTGAATTAGTCAGGAAAGTCAAGTTAACAGGAAGGAGATGAAGAGTGAAGGTCGTGATATATACAAATACGTCAAAGCTCTGCTACATTTTGATGAGAAAGATGTTGAAGCCTTTTTTATTTCATTAGACAATTTGGCTCGGCATAGGGAGTGGTCAGGGAACCTCTGTGTAATGTTAGTTCGGAATAAGCTGGTCGGCAGAGCTAGTGAGGTATTTGCAGTGCTGTCAGATGAGGGGTCAAGAGATTATGATGATGTCAAACATGCTATTTTGAGTGCTTCTGAATTGGTACCAGAAATGTATAGACAGTGGTTCAGAAATATAAAGAAGGAATCAAGTCAGACTTGTATTGAGTTTGAAAGAATCAATCAGTCATTTTGACAGATGGGAACATGATTTAAAGATCGATAGGACCTTTGAGGCTCTAGAAGAGGTTATTCTGCTGACGAGGTTAAAAACTCACATCACTCAACTTCCACCAGATTGTGTTGCTGGTCGTATACAGACAGGAGATGTTCCATGGAGCACATGAACTACCAGTAGGAGGTCACCTCAGTCTAAGGAAGACTCAGATTAAGGTACAAAAGCAGTTGTATTGGCCTGGAATGCACAAAGATGTTGTTAACTTTTGCCAGAGCATGAAGACAAAATGGGTGGTAGAGAAGTTATTAGCTTTCTTCACTTGGTATGAGCTATTCAGAGAGATTCAGTCAGACCATTGTCTAATTTTATTGCTCAGCTGTTTAAAGAAGTCATGGATAGATTAGGCATACAGCACATTAAACCAAGTGCAGATCATCCTGAAACTCAGGGAGCTTTGGAAAGGTGGCATCAGACCCTGAAGACCATGTTAAGAGTGTTCTGTCAGGATTACCTGAATGATTGGGATGAAGGTATCCCATTCATATTGTTTGCCATTAGAGATGGCTCAAATTAATCTACTCAGTTCACTCCCTTTGAGTTAATATTCGGACATGAAGTGAGAGGTACTTTGAAATTAATTAAAGAGAAATTGACAGGACTGAAGTCGGAGGTCAACTGGAACAAAGAACCAGTTGAAAGGATTGTTGCAGCAGTACAAGGACATTTGCAGGAATAAGATGGAGAGGCCTGATCCTCTTGTGCACGAGGTAGAAGTAGGAAATGCTGTTCCAATAAAACAACACACTTACAGGCTTAATCCTTTCAATGCCACATAGGTCCAGAAGGAAGTGGATGCAATGCTCAGTGAAGCTATCATCGTACTGAGTCAAAGCAAGTGGAGTTCGATGATCGTGTTAGTTGCCAAACCTGACGGGATTCAACAATTTTGCGTGGACCATTGGAAGGTTAAGGCAGTTACAAAATCAAACTCAGATCAATACTAAAATTGGAGGCCTGTATAGAGAAATTTGGACAAGCCCCTTACGTCACAAAGTTGGACTTACTGTTTGGGTATTGTCATCACTTTATCAGAGAAAGTGAAATAAATTTCTGCGTTTGTCACCCCAAATGGGTTATGTCAATTCAAAGTGCTGCCCTTTGGAATGAAGAACACACCAGCCACATTTAAAAGGCTCGTGAACAGAGGTGTGGCTGTGGTAACAAACTGTGCAGTATATCTGGATGATGCAGTGATCTTTAGTGAGTCATGGAAAGATCACATGGTACAGTTGGCACACAGCTCTTTGGTTTTCAAGTCAAAGAATGAATTGCTTTTTTTAATATAAAAGTGAATTTTGGGAGTTCTCTGTTCCTCATACTTTAACAGATGGCGATGCGAGGTGAGCTTTTCTGGGGTTTTGGTTTAATTAGCAGAAGGCTTCACCGCCGTCTCGTAACAGCAGCTTCACCTGGGCAATCAGGATGGACAATACATGTACATCATCTGGGCCAGCGATACCCATGATGGAATAAAACAAAAGGAGAAATTAATGAAACAAAGAACATCCTGAGGAAAAACCAAAAACAAAGCTGCAGATGCTGCCAATCAGAAACAAAAATGGAAATTGTCAGAAAAGCTCAGCAGGTCTGGGAGCACCTGTGGAGAGAAATCAGAGTTAATGTTTCAGGCAGAGTGACCCTTCCTCAAGATGCTGAGATGTTTGACAAGACAGATTCTGAGAGGATATTTGTTCTTGTGAACAGAAGTCAAACAGGGGAACAATTGCAAAATAACGGATTTTCTCTAAATTGAAATGAGGAAACATTTAATCTCTCAGCTTCTCTTTTAAGTTGATGAAGCAAAGAACCACATGGCTGATTATGCCCCTCCTCCTGCACCCAAATATCTTACTTAATGTAGAAAAGTTTAATCTGGACTCTGAGTTTAATTTAACCTGTGCTCATTTCAAAGGTCACAGGTTGGAGCTGGTGAATGGTTCCATTAGGAATGACACCAGGGGGTTCTCCTTCACACAGAGTGTGGTCAATACTTTGAATGTGTTTGCTGGACAGAGTGAGGGGGAAGGCTGTAAAATCCTTGACCTCATTTAAAGAAAATTAACTTTGAGCAATGGGTGGAGGGTTCTGCATGAATGAATTCAGGAGGGTTCAATGGATCCAATCTGTTAGTACCTTCAGCAGGCACATGGCACCAGGTTATAGTCCAACAGGTTTATTTGAAATAACAAGGTTCAGAGTACTGCTCCTGCATCAGGTGAAGTCCTGGTGTAGTGTGACTTCTGACTTTGTCCACCTCAGTGCAACACTGACATCTCCACATCATGGAAATATCTTGTAATCAAGATATGGAGATGCTGGTGTTGGACTGGGATGTACAAAGTTAAAAATCACACAACACCAGGTTATAGTCCAACAGGCTTATTTGGAAGCACTAGCTTTTGGAGCGCTGCTCCTTCATCAGGTGGTTGTGGAGCGTAAGATTGTAAGACACAGAATTTATAGCAAAGGTTTACAGTGTGATGTAACTGAAATTATATATTGAAAAAGACCTGGATTACTTGTTAAATCTCTCATCCATTAGATTGACCATGTTGGCTTTCATTTTTTTAAAATGAAAATCACAAAACTTTTTTTTAAATGTTCCATTCTCAAGTGAACTTTATCAATTGGTGTCTATCAGCCCAGATAATGTATTGAAGGTGTGAGCTCCCCTGGGTGATACTGTCTGTGCCACAATGTTTAGACTGATTCTAATCTAAGAAAATGAATTTGTAGAATCTTACATGGATTTTTGAGCAAAGTAAAATGTAACTCTGCAAGTACAAATTCACCCCCACAAACCTATATGTGCATGTGTGTGTGTGTGTGCGTGTGCGTGTGGGGGGGGGGGGGGGGGGGGGGGGGAGGAGGGGGGGGGGGGTGGGGAAGGGGTGAGGGGGGTGGTTGTGAATGTCTGTGAGGAGTGTGTGCCTGTGTGTGAGTGTAAGTATAAAGTCTGTGAGAGGGTGAATGCGTGAGTGTGGCAGTGAATGTGTGAGCATATGAGTGAGGGTATGCATCAGTGTGTGCATCCATAGGAGAGTGTGTGTAACCGTAGGAGTGTGTGTGTGTGTGTGTGTGTGTATAGGAGTGTCTGTGTGTGTATAGGAGTGTCTGTGTGTGTGTGTGTGTAGGAGTGTCTGTGTGTGTGTGTGTGTGTGTGTGTGTGTGTGTGTGTGTGTGTGTCTGTGTCTGTGTGTTGCGTGATGGGGTCACCTGTAGTGTGACATGAACCCAAGATCCCAGTTGAGGCCATCCCCATGGGTACCGAACTTGGCCAAGAGCCTCTGCTCGGCCACTTTTTGTTGCTGCCTGTCCCGAAGTCCGCCTTGGAGGATGGTCACCTGAAAGTCCAAGGTTGAATGTCCCAGACTGCTGTATGTGGCAGGTACTCATGCAATTCAGCCAATGTTGGCTATCTCATTCGCTGCAGGCAAGGATGCCCTGAGGCATGCTACATTGGTGAGAGCAAACAGAGGCTACAGCATTGGATGGATGGGCACCGGACAACAATCAACAGACAGGAGTGCTCCCCACATCCCCCCCCCCCCCCCCCCCACCCCGCCCCTCAACCAGTCAGAGAACACTTCAATGGTCCTGCACTCACAGACATACATATACACACACAAACACACACATGTGCGTACACACACACACACAAACACACACATGCGCGTGCCCACACACACTCAGACACTCCCAAATACACACTCCTCCAGACACACATACTGGCGCAGATGCTCTTTCATACGCTCACAAATACACTCCCACAATCACACATGCTCCATCTTACAGACTTAGACCCCTTTATACTCATACTCACACACATGCGCACACTCTTTCAAAGACACTCACAGCCACCCCCCAACAAACACACACACACACACAAACACAAACACACACACTTATACGTTTGTGGGGTGAATTTGTACTTTCAGAGTTTCATCATACTTTGCTCCAAAAACTGCATGAATCCATGTAAGTTTCTATAAAGTCATTTTTTAGATTAGAATCAGTCTAAACATTGTGGCACAGACAGTATCACCCAGGGGAGCTCACACCTTCAATACATTATCTGGGCTGACAAACACCAATTGTTAAAGTTCACTCGTGAATGTAACTTTTAAAAGAAAATTGTGATTTACATCTAAAAGAACTGAAACCAACATGGTCACTCTAACGGACGAGAGACTTAACAAATATCCTGGTCTTTTTCAATATATAATTTCAGTTACATCACACTGTAAACATTTGCTGTCAATTCTGTGTCTTACAATCTTATACTCCACAATCACCTGATGAAGGAGCAGCATTCCGGAAGCTAGTGCTTCAAATTAAACCTGTCGGACTATAACCTGGTGATGTCTGATTCTGAATCTTGTAATCAAGGTTTTCAAATTGAGTGGCGAGGAGACATTTTGATCAGGGTGACTCTTCTTGGGGAATGTCCAGCACAGACCTGTTAGAGATATGAGTGGAGTCTTTAATTGTTCATTTTATTGTGAAGTTGAAAGGAATGTAACATATTGAAATAAGACCTTCTGCACACTGACCTCATCCATTCTGATGTTTGTCCTTTCCTCAGCTGCTCAGGGAAATGTCTCAGTGGTGACTGGGACAGAGGGAGATTCAGTTACTTTACCCTGTATCTTCAGGAGCTGGGACTCCCACACCCTGACCACTGTTACCTGGATGAGGAAGGAGCCCTACCAACACATCGTTACATTTACAGCCCAATCACAGGGAAATTGGACAACTGGACATGGTGGAAATCGGTACGAGCTCATCGGGAACCCAGAGGAGGGAAACGCCTCGACCAGGATAAACCAGCTGAGGGTGAGGGACAATCACACTTACCTGTGTCTGGTGGAATACAGGTCAAGACACAATCTTTTGTATCTGATCCAGAAAGAGACTCGGTTGCAGGTACACGGTAAGAAACCGTTCACACATTCTTTAGCCTGTAGAAGGTGCACAATGAGAGTGGAACAGATTCTGTGAATGTTTTGTGATTTGATTTTCTGCTGAAAGGACATGGAACTAAAACATTAACCCTGTTTCTCTCCATCGGTATTGTCTGCCCTGCTGAGTGTTTGCAGCATTTTGATGTTTATTTAAAATGTCCAGCATCTGTAGTGTTTTAGCTTTTGGTTTCAAATTTTTAAAAATATTTAATGTACTATGATGTGCTGGTATTTTTAGGTGCTTCTGATGTCAGTATTGAAAGACATTGACACACTCAGAATATTTAGTTCAATCTCCAAATGACCCAAAGTTATACTGACATGAAGATCATCTCCTTGAACAGGAAGGTGCTACAGACTAATGTGTCCCTCTTGGTTCCAACCTTCATCAGGAATAGTTCCATCAATGCAAGTACATTCCCCCAGTGTCCATCTGACTGTGTGAGAAATCCCAGCCATGTGGGACCTATCCTAGCCCTGCATTCAGCCTTGGGTTATACCAGGAGTTGGTGGTGCACTGTTACTGTCACTGGGTGACAAATCCAGACACCCAATGCTGGGGCCATGGGTTCAAATCCCACCGCAGCAGGTGAATTTTTTAAAATCAAGATTTTAAAAAAAAACTAACCTAATGGTTGCATGTGACCATTGTTGAGATTTGGAAAAGCCGATCTGATTCAATCATACACTTTCGGGAATCTGGGTTTTGGTTCAGTTAGCTGGACGGTTGGTTTGCAAAGCAGTGTGATGCCAACAGTGTGGGTTCAATCCCCACATTGGCTCAGGTGACCATGAAGGACCCTCCTTCTCAACTCTCCCCTCACTGAGGTGTGGTGGCCCTCAGGTTAAACCACCACCAGTTGTCTCTCTCTCTCTCTCTCTCTCTATCGCTCTCTCAAGAGAAAGCAGCCCATGGTCTGGTAATAATATAGCAACTTGATTTAGAGAATGAAATCTGCCATACACACTCAGTGTCATGTGTTGCCATATGCACAATCTTGAGCCCTCTCTCTCCATCAGCACCACCTCACACAGACTCAGGGCTGCTCATAATCCACCAACTCTGCACAGTCCACTTCTAACTCTGTATTGGGAAAACAAAACACTGACTGGGTGATTACTTTGCAGAACAGAAATGTTCTGCCCACAAAAATGATTATCAGCATCCAGTTGCCTGCCATTTCCACACACCACGTTTTGGGACCCAGTGACCTTCTGGACTCAATATTGAGGTGAATAATTTTACGGCCTCAGCACCTTTTCCTACCTCCTTCCCCCAACCCCCACACACCAGGCCTTGTCATCACATGGGCTACCACCAAAACAATCCATTGTCAGTGACGAATGGTCTCCATCAGCAGCTGTTCATTCTCCCAGGCTGACCTTTCCCCTTTTGTTTGTCTGTCCAATTGCTTTTCTCTCTGTCTGGGGTCTGTTTCCACTGAGTGTTTACTCCTGCCCCTTCACCCCCCTTCCCCATCTTCAGCCTCTATACCAACCTTTTCCCAGCTATAATCAGTTATAGAATCATACAGCACAGGAGCAGACCCTTCAGTTCAACGAGTCCATGCTGACCATAATCCTAAACTAAAGTAGTCCCACCTGCCTGCGCTTTGTACATATCCCTCCAAACATTTCTTTTTCAAGAAATTATCTAAATGTCTTTTAAACGTTGTAACTGTCCCCACATCCAGCAATTTCTCTGGAAGTTCATTCCACATAATCCACTCTCTCTGTAAAATAAAACTGCCCCTTAGAGGCATAGAGTCATAGAGATGTGCAGCATGGAAACAGACCCTTCGGTCCAACCCATCCATGTCGACCAGATATCCCTACCCAATCTAGTTCCACCTGTCAGCACCTGGCCCATATCCCTCCAAACCCTTCCTATTCATATACCCATCCAAATGCCGCTTAAATGTTGAAATTGTACCAGCCTTCACCACTTCGTCTGGCAGCCCATTCCATACACATACCACCCTCTGCGTGAAAAGGTTGCCCCTTAGGTCTGTTTTATATCTTTCCCCTCTCATCCTAAACCTATGCCCTCTAGTTCTGGACTCTCCGACCCCAGGGAAAAGATTTTGCCTATTTATCCGATCCATGCCTCTAGTAATATTGTAAACCTCTATAAGGTCACCCCTCAGCCTCCTTCCTTATGTCTTTTTAAAATCTTTCTTCTGTCACCTTAAAGATATGTCTGACTCTTGAAATCTCCCACCTGAGCAAAAAGACACCTGCCGTTCACCTTATCTATATTCCTCATGCTTATATCGATCTTAATAAGGTCACCTCTCAACCTTGTACGCTCCAGTGAGAAATGTCCTTGTCGCTCCGTACTCTTCCGATAACTCAAGGCCTGCTTTATTTGCAACATCCTGGTAAATCTCTTCTCCAGCTCAATGATATCCTTGCAATGACAGGGTGACCAGAACTGGACACAATAGAGGCCTCACCAGCATCCTGTCCAACCTGAACATAACATCCCAACTCCTGTCACTCTTCAGCCCATTGACCCATTTGACTAAGATCTTTTTGTATTCTAAGATAACCTTCTTCACTGTTCAATATTCTATCAATTTTGGTATCAACCACAAACTTGCAAAACATGCTTTTTGTAGTCTCATCAAAATTGTTCATATAAATGACTGACCAAAGTGGGCCCAGCACTGATCCCCGTGGAACACTGCTGGTCACAGGCCTCCAGAACAAAACCCTCCCTCCACTGTCACTCTCTGTCTTCTGCCTTTCAGCCAATTGTGCATCCACTTGCCAAGCTCACCCTGAATCCCATGGGATCTAACTTCACTAATTAGTCTACCATGCGGAGCCTTGTCAAAGGATTTACCAAAGTCTAAGTAAACAATGTTAACCCCTCTGCTCTCATCAATTTTCTTGTTTACTTTTTCAAAAAACTCCATCAAGTTTGTGAGACACGATATCCCTTGCACAAAACCATGTTGACTGTCCCGAATCATTCCTTGCCTCTCCAAATGCATATAAATCTAAACTTTCAGAACAACTTCCTCACCACCGAAGTCAGACTCCCAGGTCTGAAGTTCCCAGGCTTCTCCTGACATTCCTGCTTGAACATGAGCCACTCTCCAGTCATTCAGCACCTGACTGTTATTTATGGATGATACAAATGTTCCTGCAGGGGGCCCAGCAATTTCCTCTTCACTTCTGACAAAGTCCTGGGATTGAGTAGATCACGTCTCAGAGATTTATATTTATATTTTCGAACACCTCTAACAATTCCTCTTCTGGAATACAAGCTGTTTTCAAAATGTCAATATTTATTTCTCAGAGTTCTCTAGCCTCCACTTCTTTCTCCACAGTAAAAACTGACACAAAATATTCATTTGATATCTCTCCCATCTCCTGAGGGGTGGCATGATGGCTCAGTGGTTAGCACTGGCACCAGGGACCTGAGTTCAATTCCAGCCTCAGGCAGCTGGAGTTTGCATGTTCTCCCTGTGTGGTGAGGGTTTCCTCCCACAGTCCAAAGATGTGCAGGTTCGGTGAATTGGCCATGCTACGTTGTCCATAGTGTGAGGTGCATTAGTCAGTGGAAATGGGTCTGGGTGGGTTACTCTTTCGAGGGTCGATGACGGTTTGTTGGGCTGAACGGCCTGTTTCCACATTAGATTAGATTAGATTTGTTACAGTGTGGAAACAGGCCCTTTGACCCAACAACTCTACACTGACCCGCCGAAGCGCAACCCACCCAGACCCATTCACGTACATTTACCCCTTCACCGAGCACTACGGTCAATTTTAGCTTAGCTAATTCACCAAACCTGCACATTTTGTGGACTGTGGGAGGAAACCGGAGCACCCGGAGGAGACCCACGCAGACATGGGGAGAATGTGCAAACTCCACACAGACAGTCGCCTGAGGCATAGAATTGAACCTGGGTCTCTGGCGCTGTGAGGCAGCAGTGCTAAACACTGTGCCACCGTGCTGCCCACATTGTAGGGAATCTAAAACACAAAGGCAACCTCTTTGTTTTTTAAGGAGACTTCCACTCTATCTCTTGTTGCTGTCTTGGTCTTAATGTACTTATAGAATCCCTTTGGATTATCCTTAACCTTATTTGCTGAGGCTATCCCATATCTTTTCTTTGACTTCCTGATCTCCCTCTTATGAATGTTCTGACACTCATTATACAGTGCAAGAGATACATTTGCACCCAGTTGTTTATATTTAGTATATGATTCTTTTTTATCCCTGACTGGAACCTCAATCTCTTTATTTACCTGTTGTTCTCGAAAGCATTACAGTTAAAACCATCCTTTGTGAACGGTCTTTTCTGACTCAGAAGAGATCGCAGTGATCCAAGAATCTGAATCCCTGAACATTACACCACCTCTTCTGCCATTGATTTGTCTCCTTTATCCTTTTGTTCCCTCATCTGAGCTTGGCCCTGGGAGTAAACCAGAGATTATTACTTTTGAGGGTCTGTTTTTTAAATCTTCTCCCTAACCACTGATATTCACTTTGTAAAGCCTTTATTCTTTCCCTAACTATGTCATTCCCATCAACGTGTACAAAAACTTCCAGTATCTCACTCTTCCCTTTAACAGTATGTGTCAAACATTTTGTAATGTCCTTAATCCTAGAACCAAGAAAACAGTATAATATCCTAGATTCATGCTCACTGCTGCAGAACCTCCTGTCTGTGTCCTTGACATTAGAATCACCGACAACAATTATTCTTTTAAATTTTGTCAAACCCCTTCAAACATAAGATACATTCTTACAGCCCAAGATTTGACTGACCCTTCTACTTTCCTCTGAGAGATTATCCTTTCAACAGGATGAGAGATTTCTGAACTACCTTCTTACCTTTCATGACAGTCATCCTTCTATCTGACTGATCCTGCTGTGTTATCACCTCTCGAAATCTACTGGCCATCTAACTCTGTGTCTCTTGTATGCCCTCAATGTCATTAAGTCTAAAAAGAAGCAACTCACACTCACATCTTAACTCTCAAATAAACTACATTTCTTTATCTGAAGAGTTAATATTAAGCACAAGTGGTCCAGCAGACAGCTATCAATGTTCTGATTAAAAGTAAAATCCCATGTGTCAGCCTGTCCAAGAGGTGTGTAAACTACAACTTGGTTTGAAACAAAACATTCCTCAGCAATTTAAAAAAAAATTGCTTCAGTGAGTTTAAAACATCTCTCTCATAATTTCATAGTGGAAAAAGACTGAACAGTCCACATGTGGGCCTGTCCAAAACTTCCATTGAGAAAACTCCATTTCATAAAAAATTGTGTCAGTTTGTTTTGCTTCTTTGGCATTTTTGACGAGAAAAGAGCTAAAAATGAATCAAATGAAAAGCTTTTCTGACTGAAATTTAATAAACGTAAGAAATCTGAAAGTAAATCTGGAAATAAATCTGAATCTCAGGAGCAGCTGCAAGATCCACACTCCTCTCGGTCCACTGAAGAAGTGTCACTGAACCCAAAACATTAACTCTACTTTCTCTGCAGAGATGCCACTGTATCTGCTGAGTTTTTCCTGCAATTTCTGTTTTTGTCTCTGCCATCCTTACTTGGTCAGGTCTCCAGGACAGGGGTGGACAGTACATCAGTATTGAAGAAGGGTGTTCACTGTCTCAGGTCAGTGGAAGCAAGTGTGGGTCCTGGAGGTTGGGTCAGGGGCTGTGTGAGGAACAGCACTAGGTCCCATGATTTCTGTCCCTAGCCCTATCTACATGTGAATGCTGACCCACTGAATTATATTTGGCGGCTGGGTAAGGAATCATCTGTGATGCTGGGGACATCTTCTGGGTCAAGTGATTTGGGAATCCTTCAGCCCTAACATTTGCACTAATGAGCAGGGCTCCCCCTCATTGAGGATGGGGATATTTGTGGAGACTCATATTCCTGTTAGTTGCTTAATTGTCCTCAACCATTCATAACTGCATGTGACAGGTCTGCTGAGCTTATATCTGATGCACTGACAGTGGAATCACTTACCCCAGAGCATCAATTGCTGCTCATGCTGTTTGACACGGAAGTAACCCTGTTTTATAGCTGACATCTCATTTTCAGGTTTGATGGTGCTGTTCCTGGCATCCCCTCCTGCATTGTTCATTGAACCAGGATTGATGTCCTGACTTGATGTTAATGGCTGAGTGGGGGAATATTACAGGCCATGGGTTTACAGATTGTGTTACAGCCCAATTCTGCTGTACTGATGGCCCACAGTGCATCAGGGATCCCAGAATTGATTTGCTCGATCTGTTCAAAGTCTGTCCTATTTAACACAGGGCTAGTGCCATACATGATGGGGATGTACCTCAATGTGATGATGGGACTTTGTCTCCATGGGACTGTGTGGTAGTTACTCCTCCCAATCCTATAATAGGCAGATAGACGGCTGAGGACAAGGTCAAGCTTTTCTCTCTTGTTGGTTCCCTCACCACCCGCCACAGACCCAGTCCAAGAGCTATGTCATTTCAGATTCCACCAGCTCAGGCAGTAGGAAAGCTGCTGAGTCTGTCTTGGTGTTGGACAGTGACGTCTCCCACCCAGAGTACATTCTGTGCCAGTGTTGACCAAAGTGCTTCCTCCAAATGATGATAAACATGATCGGAAGCCTGGGAGTGGGGGGATTGTGGCAGTGGGTAGTCATCCGGAGATTCCCTTGCTCATGTTTGACCTGATGCCATTGGACTTCATCATAATGTTTCGAGTTAAGAAAATTCTGCTTAGCAACTGCTGTCTGATTGGTTGAACTGTGCTGTTACAAAGCTATACGTTCCTGGAGTGTCTGAAAGTGTAAAGTATCTAGAGCCTACAGAGTGAAAGCAGCCAGCTCTGCCTCTCCCCCATCACTGTAGAGAAAAGCAGAGAAACCACAAGTAATCTGGAAAGAAAAGTCCTGAGTTCACCTGATTGGCCGTTGGATTTGAAGTTTGCCCATCACTGTCCAGAACACAGCATCTCATTGCTGTGAAACAACACAAGGACTGTGAGAGAGAGCAATCCTTCCATCTTGTGGTCAGGACTTTTATTTTCAGCATTTTGTTTAGCCTGTTACCCTGTCTATGTTCTTTTTGCACTCATGGTCGAAATAGAAATGATTTATCTTTTCTCTGTCTTAATTGTGGTTGTCTGTGTGTGTGTGTGTGTGTGGTTTTGAAGGGGCGCAGTTCAGGAGCATTAATTAAAAATCCTTTTCTTTCACTGTTCTTATTACTGGAATTATTAATTAATGGAATTATTTTAACTGTTACTGAAGAATCCTGGTGTGGCTCACTTCTGTCCTGAGGAGCAGTCTGTCAGGAACTTTGGGTGTTAGGGTGATCCTACTGGGATTCTTGTCCATTTGTGTAGCTCCTGATAATGTGTAGAGCAGTAGGACATGTTCAGACAGAGCATGACTCATTGAGTTTTATGAAGGAGTGATGAAGATGATTGATGAATGGAGAGTGGTGGACATGGCCTCAATGGACTTCAGCAAGGTCTTTGACAAGGTTCTGCATGATAGACTGGTTAACAAGGTGAGATCACATGGAATACAGGGGGAACTAGCCATTTAGATACATAACTGGCTTGAAGATAGGACACAGAGTGTGGTGGCGCAGGATTACTTTTTAGACTGGAGGCCTGTTCCCAGCGGTGTGCTGCAAGGATCGGGGCTAGATCCACTGCTTATTGACATTTATATAAATGGCTTGGATGGGAATATCAGAGAAATGGTCAGTAAGTTTCCAGATGACACCAAAATTGGAGGTGGAGTTGACAGCAAAGAGGGTTATCTCAGTGTAGAATGGGACTTTGATCAGGTGGGCCAATGGGCTGAGGAGTGGCAGATGGAGTTTAACTTAGATAAATTTGAGGTGTTGCATTTTGTTAAGGCAAATCAGGGCAGGATTTATACACTTACTGATAAGGTACTGGGGAGTGTTGCCAAACAAAGAGACCTTGGAGTGCAGGTTCACAGTTCTTTGAAAGTGGAGTCAAAGGTTAGACTGGTTAATGACGGAAGCATTTGGTAAACTCACCTTTATTGTTGAATGCACTGAGTATAGGAATGAGGAGGTCTTGTCATGGCTGTACAGGATGCTGGTTAGACACTTTTGGAATACTCCATTCATTTCTGGCCTCCCTGCTGTAGGAAAGATGTTGAGAAACTCAAAAGAGTTCAGAAAAGATATTCAAGATATCTGATGGGCATGGACAAGTTGGACTGAAGGGTCTGATTCTATGCTGCACATACCTATAACTTTCCTTTCACATTTTGTACTGGTTTTGTCCAACTCAGTGTCTCCCTTTGCCATTGATGTGGGAGTTTCGGAGTCTAATCTGTTGTTGTGGGACTGGAGTCACATGCAGGTCAGACTGGGTAAGGACGGTATTTCCCTTCTCTAAAGAACGTCAGTGAACCAGATGAATTTTTTCCAAAATTGATCATGGTTTCATGGTTCCCATTAGACTGGTGTTTAATTCCTGATGTAATAACTGAATTGAATTTCCAGCAGCTGCCATGGTGGGAACTGAAACTCTGTCCCCAGTGTATTGCATTGCTCATGAATTTACATTACTATTTGTTCACTACCTCTCATTATAGCTGCGAACCCTATTTTTTACTATATAACATACTCAGAATAGAGTCTCCAAGTTTCAGTCCCACACACTGATATCTGTCCCAGTGCTGTGTTCATATCCTCTCTCTCCCTGTCTTTCTCCTCACAGCAGTGTCTGCTCAGGGTTAGAACTTAGAACATAGAACATTACAGCGCAGTACAGGCCCTTCGGCCCTCGATATTGCGCCGACCAGTCATACCAATCTGAAGCCCACCTAACCTACACTATTCCATGTACGTCCATGTTTGTCCAATGACGACTTAAATGCACTTCAAGCTGGCGAATCGACTACCGTTGCAGGCAAAGCATTCCATACCCTTACTCCTCTCTGAGTGAAGAAACTACCTCTGATATCTGTCCTATATCTATCACCCCTGAATTTAAAGCTATGCCCCCTCGTGCTCGCCATCACCATACTTGGAAAAAGGTTCTCCCTGTCCACCCTGTCTAACCCTCTGATTACCTTATGTCTCTCTATTAAGTCAGCTCTCAACCTTCTTCTCTCTAACGAAAACAGCCTCAAGTCCCTCAGCCTTTCCTCATAAGACCTTCCCTCCATACCAGGCAACATCCTAGTAAATCGCCTCTGCACCCTTTCCAAAGTCTCCACATCCGTCTTATAATGTGGTGAACAGAATTGTACACAATATTCCAAGTGCGGCCGCACCAGAGTTTTGTACATAACCTCATGGTTCCAGAACTCGACCCCTCTATTAATAAAAGCTAAAACACTGTATAACTTCTTAACAACCCTGTCAACCTGTGTGGCAACTTTCAAGGATCTGTGTACATGGACACTGAGATCTCTCTGCTCGTCTACACTACCAAGAATCTTACCATTAGCCCAGTACTTTGCATTCCGGTTACTCCGACCAAAGTGAATCACCTCACACTTGTCCGTATTAAACTCCATTTGTCACCTCTCAGCCCATCTGTGCAGCTTATCTATGTCTTTCTGTAATCTACAACATCCTTTGTCACTATCCACAACTCCACCTTAGTGTCATCTGCAAATTTACTAACGCACCCTTCTACGCCCTCATCCAGGTCATTTGTAAAAATGATGAACAGCACCGACCCTTGCAGTACACCACTAATAACTGGACTCCAGGATGAACATTTCCCGTCAATCACCACACTCTGTCTTCTTTCAGCAAGCCAATTACTGATCCAAACTGCTTTATCTCCCACAATCCCATTCCTCCGCATTTTGTGCAATAGCCTACTGTGGGGAATCTTAACGAACGCTTTGCTGAAATCCATATACACCACATCAACCGGTTTACTCTCATCTACCTGTTTGGTCACCTTCTCAAAGAACTCAATTAGGTTTGTGCGGCACGACCTACCCTTCACAAAACCGTGCTGACTATCCCTAATCTAATTATTCTCTTCTTGATGATTATAAATCCTAACTCTTATGACCTTTTCCAACACTTTACCAACAACTGAAGTAAGGCACACTGGTCTATAATTACCAGGGTTGTCTCTACTCCCCTCCTTGAACAGGGGAACCATATTTGCTATCCTCCAGTCTTCTGGCACTATTCCTGTAGACAATGACGATTTAAAGATCAATGTCAAAGGCTCGGCAATCTCCTTCCTGGCTTCTCAGAGGATCCCAGGATAAATCCCATCCGGACCAGGGGACTTATCTATTTTCACACCTCTTCCTTGTGAACCTCAATCCCACCTAGTCTCGTGGCCTGGATGTCAGTACTCTCCTCGACAACATTGTCGTTTTCTAGAGTGAATACTGTTGAAAAATATTCATTTAGTGCTTCCCCTGTCTCCTCTGACTCCACACACAACTTCCCACTACTGTCCTTGATTGGCCCTTGATTGGTCAATGACAGTCGTGGATGGAGTGAGGGCTGAGGAAGGAGGCTCCGCTGTCTTACCCTGCAGCTTCACCTACCCTGACACTCACCTCACAGTGACCGGATCCATCATACGGATTAAATCTGGCACAGGAGCTATCTTTACCTGTACATATCCTGGTCCAGACCATTCCCAGGGTGAGCTGTGTGAGAATGTGAGACAGCGGGACTGTGGGAATTGATTCAGATTTGTGGGGAGTCTCACCAACAAAGTTGTCTCAGTAATGATGGAGGGACTGAGCCAGGAGGATGCTGGTCCCTATCAGTGTCGTGTGGAGCGCAATATTGATAGTTTTCAAACAAAGCCTCCAACAACGTAGGAAGTTGAAGGGAAGGAACAATGTTTGGATGGTGTCACTGTCCCGATAGCTCAATGGGAACAGTGTCCACCTGGACCGGGAGCACTCGGGTTGGCTCCTTTTCTTGGGCTCTTTCAGTTGGTCTCAGGCAGGAGTCAGTGAGAAGGAGAGAGAGAGAAATGAGGCTGGGATTTATGGACCATTCCACCACTGTGTCTTAAACTTCCCAGAGTCTCCCATCAACTCCCTAATTTGTTGTGTTCAAACTGGCTTCAGTGTTCTGAGGTCAGGACCAGAGAAAATATCACCAAGGATGCAAGCTCCAAGATCCACCTGGTTCCATGTTCCCTATGGGCAATATGGAGTCAATGACAGGGATCTCAAGGATGGATCTGGATAAAGGAAGTCGGTGGTCAGAGTGCATCGGTTTTTGAAGATGTCAGGACATATTGAGAATGTGGTTGGAAAAGCAAATGGGATTTACAGGTTTCAGAAATGGAGGTGTTGAGAACTGAGGCAGGTAGCCCATAAGACATAGGAACAGTAGAAGGCCATTCAGCCCATTGAGTCTGTTCCACATTCAATGAGATCGTGACTGAGATGACAAACGTCAATTCCCCATACTTGCTTTATCTTCACAATTCTCGATTCCATGAATGATTAAAAATTTGTCTATCTCAGCCTTGGCTATACTTAATGACCCAACATTAACTGCTGTCTGTGGTAAAGTAGCCCAGAGATTCACTACCCACTCAGAGAAAACATTCCTCTCATCTGAAATGTGTAACCCCTCATTGTGAGCTGATGCTCTCTGTTCCTGACAAGGGGGACAACCACGCTGCATCCACCTTATCAAGCACCCGAAGCATCTTTAATGTCTCAGTTTGGTCACTCTTCATTCTTCTGTGATCCATCAAGTACAGGCTCAATCTTGTCAAACGCTGCCCATAAGACAGCCCCTCCCGACCTGGCATCAACTAATTGAATCTTCTCTGGACTGCCTCCAATGCCAGTTTCACTTTCCTTTGATAAGGGACCAAAACTATCCACAATATTCCAGCTGTGAGCTAACTAGTGTCTGGTAAAACCTCCCCACTTTAAACTTCGATTCCATTTGAAATAAAGGTCAGCATTCCATTGACCTTCCCTACTCTCTGCTGAATGTTTTTGAGAAACCTCCATATTCTTCTGTTCTGTAACTTTCTGCAGGCTTTCTCTGTTTCACTATATTCAGCCTCTCTTTTCTTTGTGCCAAATGTATAACCTTACTTTTTCCACATTATATTCCAACTGCCAAGTTTTTCCCACTTATTTAACTGTCGACATTTCTTTGCAGCTTCTTTGTTTCATCATCATCACTTGCCTTCTCACCTACATTTTTGTCATCAGCAAACTTGGCTACACTGACCTCATTCACTGACCTCATCCAAATCATTAATGTATATTATAGTAAATGTGGCCCCATCTCAGATCCTGTGATACACCACTAATTACAGTTTGCAGGCTGGATATCACTCCTGCCTTATCCCAACTCTCTGTTTTCTATCAGTCAGTCAATTCTCTATCCATGTTTGTATAGTACCACCAGCACCATAGAATCTAATCGCATTAAGGAGTTTAATCTGTTACACCTTCTGAAATATCTTCTAAAAACATATGAAACATCCCCGGGTGCTCCGGTTTCCTCCCACAGTCCAAAGATGTGCAGGTTAGGTGAATTGGCCATGCTAAATTGCCCGTAGTGTTAGGTAAGGGGTAGATGTAGGGGTATGGGTGGGTTGCGCTTTGGCGGGGCGGTGTGGACTTGTTGGGCCGAAGGGCCTGTTTCCACACTGTAAATAATCTAATCTAAAAAAAAAATCTAATCTAATCCACCAATTCCTTTTTATCTATCCAACTTGTAACCACCTCAAAGATTTCAAGATAATTTCCTCTTTATGAAGTCATGTTGACTCTGCTTGATCATATTATACATTTCTAAATGTTCTGCCAAGACATCTTAATTTTGATCTCACATTTTCCCAATAACAGACATTCACTAATTGGTCTACAGAATCATAAAGATGTACAGCACGAAAACAGACCCATCTGTCCAACCCATCCATGCTGACCAGATTTCCTAAATTAATCTCGTCCCTTTTGCCAGTGCTTGGGCCATGTCTCTCTAAACCCTTCCTATTCATATACCTATCCAGATGCCTTTTTAATTTTTGTAATTGTACCTGACTCCACCACTTCCTCTGGCATCTCATTCCATACATGCACCACCTTCAGTGTGAAAAAGTTGCCCCTTATGTCCCTTTTAAATGTTTCCCCTCTCACCCTAAACTTATACCCTCTAGTTCTACACTTTCCCACACCAGGAAAAAGGCCTTGTCTATTTTCTAGTTTTGGACTCCCATACCCTGGGGAAAAGACCTTGACGAATCACCCTCTCCATGCCCCTTCTAAAAACTCAGCCCTCAGCCTCTGATGCACCAGGGAAAATAGCCCAAACCTATTCAGCTTCTCCTTATATTCAAATACTCCAACCCTGGCAACATCCTCCCATATATTTCCTGGACCCTTTCTGATTTCACAAAACCTTTCCGATCGCAGGGAAACCAGAGGTGAATGCAATATTCCAAAAGTGGCCTTACCAGTGACCTGTTGAGTAACAACATGACCCCCCAACTGTTATACTCAATGCACTGATGAAGAAAAGCAAGCGTACCAAACACCCTCTTCAGTACCCTGTCTACCTGTGACTCGACTTTCAAAGAACAATGAATTTTCACTCCAAGACCTCTTTGTTCGTCAACACTCCCCAGGACCTGACCATTAAGTGTGTAAGCCCTGCACTAAGTTTCACCTACTAAAATGTAACATCTCACATTTATCTAAATTAAACTCCATCTGCCATTCCTCAGCCCATCATCTCATCTGATCAAAGTCCTGTTGTCCTCTGAGATAACCTTCTTCGCTGTTCACGACATCATCGATTTTGCTGTCATCTGAAAACTTACTAAACATAGCTCCTGTCTTCAAATCAAAATTCATTCCTCTAATGATTGAGTCTCCTACCACTAGCACTTTTCTATTCTCCCCGTTCCCTTCTGAGCCACAGATCCAGGCTCAGTGCCAGAGGCCTGGCCACTATGGCTTTCCCCTGGTAGGAATGTTATGATGGTTCAACTGCTCATCCAGATACTTTTTAAATGTTGCCAGGTTTTCCGCCTCTATTACCCTCCCAAGGGAGTGCATTCCAAACTCCCATCACCGTTTCTGCAAAGCCCCTCTCATCACACTTGCTTTCACATGAAAATTATGCCCCATCATTCCTGACTTTGCAGTTCAGGGGCCGAACAACTGTGGACATTGTTAACTCTCCAACTGGTCCCCAATGAGGGTATTGTGTCCAGATCTGTCACCACCTATTAAGAGGAATGTGAATGTCCTTGAGAGAGTGCAGAGTGACCCAAATTATTCCAGGGATGGGCTTGGGGTGTTTCAGGGAGGGGATCAGAGACTGGTTTTCGTTGTAAGTTTTGAGAAGCAAGGGTCATTCTCCTCGGAGCTAAGGAGATTGAGGGGAGATTTGATTGAGACAGTGACAAGTGAAGAGAAAGTAAACAAGTAAAAGGTCTATCCATTCGCTGTTGGCACAAGGATGCAGGCCTTAGATTTTGGGGCAGAGGTACAGAGAGAATGTGAGAGTGAAATGTTTACACAGTGAGTACTGATGACTGACAGTCACCAACATCAACGAAGGGGCATGTGGAAACAGTCATTGATCTCAGAATTAAACCTGATAGGTCCTTGAAGGAAGTGAACCGGCAGAACTTGGGGGTCTCGAACAGATGGGTGGGTCTCACCTGGATTGTTCCATGTGGAGCTAACCAGGACCCAATGGGTAAAATGACCTCCTTCTTGTCGTCAATCCAATGATTGGCATTGACTGAGGACAAGATAGGGCAAGTATCTTCCAATCCCTCACTGAGTGAGCACATGGTGGAACTTCAGGTCTCATTGGCCGAGAATATGTGAAGAGCCACCTCCCTACCTCCCATTGGCTGAGAATGTCAGAGTGTTGTTACCTGCCCATCCTGATTGGTTCAGAGTCAGATGGGGGCTGCTCGTTGCAGAAGATTGAGAAGTGACTTTATTGAAACTTGCAAGATCTTGAGGGGTCTTGAGGGAGTAGATGCTGAGAGGATGTGGGTGAATCTGAAACCTATTTCAAATTAGGATGGAGATGGGGGAGATTACCCCTTTCATGGGATTATTAAAGTATAAATGTGGTACAGGATGGGTCTAAATCCTAACCACTGCCCCACCCCTCCTTCACAGTGTGAAGGAACACCAACTGAAGTATAGGGCTGTGGAACGAAAAACAAAAGGTTTTAGTGAAGGTGGGAGGGATGTTGGGCCCAGAATGAATGAAGTGATGTGGGTTTAGTCCATTTACTAAGCTGGAACTATCCCACGAATGAGAAACTCAAAATGAGGGGGTGGAGCGTAAGTGATTTTCAACACGGTGCATCCTTCAGGAAACTATAATTGCCTGGTCCAGACCCATGAGAAATATGCGTGAGGTATTTAATTACTCATTTCATTGTGAAGTTGAAAGAAATGTAAAAAATTGAATCTGGAACTTCTGGGCACTGACCTCATCCATTCTGATGTTTGTCCTTTCCTCAGCTGCTCAGGGAAATGTCTCAGTGGTGACTGGGACAGAGGGAGATTCAGTTACTTTACCCTGTATCTTCAGGAGCTGGGGCTCCCACACCCTGACCACTGTTACCTGGATGAGGAAGGAGCCCTATCAACACGTCATTACATTTAGAGCCCAATCACAGGGAACTTGGACAACTGTACACGATGGAAATCGGTACGAGCTCAGAGGAGGGAAACGCCTCGACTGGGATAAACCAGCTGAGAGTGAGGGACAATCACACTTACCCGTGTCTGGTGGAATACAGGTCAGAACCTGATTCTCGGTATCTGATCCCGAAGGAAACCCGGCTACTGGTACATGTTCGAAATCATTCTGCAAAAAAGGCAACAGCTGATGGTATTATTGCTGGACTGTTAATCCAGAGACCCAGGTAATGTTCTGGGGACCAGGGTTCAAATCCCACCTTGGCAGATGGTACAATGTGAAATCAAATAAATTGTCAAAGTAAGAATCTAAAGATGGCTGTGTGACCAAGGTTGATTGTTGTAAATCCCCATCTGGATCATTGGTGTCCTTCAGGGAAGGAAACTGCCATTCTAACCTGGCCTGGCCTACATGTGACTCCATACCCCACAGTAATGTGGCTGATTCTTAACTATGAGGCATGGGCAATAAAGGCTGACTGAGCCAGTCACACCCTCATAACTTAATGACCATGATGAAGGCTTTAGTCTGTAAAGGGTCGATAGTGTGGGTGGAACAGATTGTGTGAACTTTTTACAATTTGATTTTCTAGTGAAAGGTCATTGAACTAAAATATGAAACTGTTTCTCTCCACAGGTATGAGCTGGCCTGCTGACTATTTGATTTTTATTTCAAATTCCCACCATCTGCAATATTTTGCTTTTGTGTTTGAAATTTGATTTTTTAAATGTTTAGTGTAATTTGATGTGCTGATTCTTTTAGGTTCATTCTGATGTCAGTATTGAAAGACATTGACACACTCAGAACATTCAGTTCAATCTCCAAATGCACCAAAGTTATACTGACACTGAGATCATCTCCTCGAGCAGGAAGGTGCAACAGCCTAATGTGTCCCTCTTGGTGACAATGAAAGTGTTCACACCTTCATCAGGAATAGTTCCATCAATGCTGGTATGTTCCCCCAGTGTCCATCTGACTGTGTGAGGAAGCACAACAATGTGGAACCAAACCACGTCCTGCATTCACACATGGGTTATAAAGGAAGGTGGTGGTTTTCTGCTACTGTCACTGGGTGACCAATCCAGAAACCCAGATCATGGGTTCAAATCCCACCACAGCACATCTCTGGCCTGGTAATGACATGAGTTGCTTTCACCTATTTCCTGGTTCCCATTATCACATTGTCTTTCTCCCTGGAGGGCCATTCAGTGTCCCTTTGTCTATGTGACTGTCTTTCTCACCTTCTGGGCTCAGTCTCCACCCAGCCTCTCACTCATTTCCCCCCCACTCCCACCCCGGTCCCACAATCCCCTGTCAACAGTTTCCATACCACCTTTCCTTAGCAGCTGTCAGTTCTGATGAAGGATCACTGGACTCAAAACTTTCATTCTGAGTTCTGTCCACAGATGGCTGCCAGACCTGCAGAGTTTCTCCAGCAATATTTGTTATTGATTCCTTCATAACAACATCTGGTGTGCCGAAATCCCAAGGGCAGTCACTATTACCAATTCTTCTCTCCCTCAGTCCGGGGGAGCTGGAGCTAAATCTGTCCTTCCCATTATCCAGCTGAGACCAGGCAAGTCATCACCGGATCCAACAACTGCCCTGTGGAATGATGTGAAATATCCATCTAAACTTCTATTCTGTGTCACAGAATTAAGCAGCTGCCTCCTTCAAGAATTGTCCTGATCTGGAAAGCACTGCCTGACAGGGCGATGGAAACAGATTCAACAGGGGCATCTTTCAGAAACAAGGGATAAGTATTCAGAAAGGAGCAAGTTACAGGGTTATAGTGATGGACAGGGGGAGGGGGATGAACTGGATTGCTCTGTCAAAGAATGCCCAATGTGTACATTTAATCTCACACTCTATCACCCTGCTACAGGTTTCACTGCAGCAACATTGAGATATTCCTAACCAATGTTGTTCTTGCTGTTTTACAGTGAAGACTCAGCCTGCTCAGTATGTCTCAGTATATTCACTGGTCATTCCACTGCTCATCCTCCTCCTCCTCCTCATCGTCATTGTCATTGTCATCATCTTCATCACCTTCAGGAAGAAAGGAGGTGGGTTCTGTCGAGAACGAGGTTCATAAAACAATATGGTTCTGTTTTTGAAACAGCAATAAACAATGGCCCTGGATTAATTTTCCCTCACCGACTCTCTCCTCTTCAGTACATTCTCTGAAAACGCTGGCTTTGTCTTTGGTGGGTGGTGGAGGGTGGGCGAAGGTGGCCTGTTCAATAGTATCACCCACTGTCTGATGTCTGACTCATGGGTGATTGAAGATTGAGGCTGTTTCACAAGCAAGGCCATTCCACTCCATTCTATTAAACTCTGATGGATTAATCCCCATTCTTCTCCCCATTACTGTCAACTCTCAATGCACCAAAATGTCTTCTCATTCCCTTCCATTTGACAGAATCCCAACAGACCACACCTTTTCCATTCATTCCCACTCAGTACAGAATCTCGATGGAACATAAAGGAAGCTGCAATTTGAAACAATTCCTTTTTGTGTTTTTATTGTTAAAATTAATTTGCTGCAAAAAGACAACCTGGTGCCTCAGATAGTCTGAGTAACAGACATCTCGGGGTGGAATGGTAACAATGGCTCCTGTTCGGGCCTGTGCAGTGGGGGCTATGTTCAGGCACTGATCTGTTTTGGGGCTGACCTCGTGACCTCCCTTTGCACTGGTTGATCAAATTAAAAACATAGTCTCTTTTTGAATACAGGAGTTACATTTGCTATTGTAGAAGGCAGTGGGACCAGCCCAGAACCTTGGGAATCGTGGCAAATGTAAAGCAATTGTTCAATTTTCCCAGCAGCTCCTCTTTAAAGACCCTGGGATGAAGTCCATCAGGGACTCAGGGAACTGTCAGTCCACAGCATCAATGATTTACTCAGGACCACTTCTCTGGTGTTTGGAATTTTCTGGGTTGCTCCTTCCTTTTCATTTCCAGATTTATAATGATCTGGAATGTTATTTTTATCCCTTATCCTGAAGACTGATGCAAAATACCCATTTAATGCAATTGGCATTTCCATGACTAATTCTACAAACTCCTGTTGTTTTTAAACCATCTTCATGTAATGTTGCCATATTCCCAGAGGACCACAGTGGTGTTCTCTGATCAGAGAGAGAGAGAGAGACAGATGACTGGTGGTGTGTTTAACCTGATAATCATCTTATCTCAAGTAAGAGTTGAAGTTGAAAAAGTGGGACCTTTGTGGTAAGATCAGCTAATGTGGTAACTGAATCCATGCTTTACATCCCAAGTCAGCTGTCTCACCAACATACCTGCAAAATGTCTCGAGAAACTCTAACTATCCACTCTTACATTACTGCCTAACTTTCTCTGGACAGTAAGATTTCCCTCCTTTTGAATTTTGTTGCCTTTGATTGATGATTTTTATATCCTGTCCAATCTTCTCACCTGTTCCTTTATTTTGTGTAAATATTTGTGTTTTCTTTCAGTTTGACACTGTCATTAATTTTTTTACAGTTATCTATTACTCCTCGTGAGATATCTGTATCTCTTGACCATTCCCTTCACATAATTTATAAGTGAACTTTAGCTCATTGACTGCTTATGATCAAAATTAAATCTCCCAGTGTGTTCGAAACAGGTACCCTGGGGTTAGTCTTGCCCAAGTAGTCTTTCTGGGTATAAAACAAGATGTATTTTTGAGTACTGTACTGGGGATGAGTGCTGGGGTTGACACAGAGCTTTTATTATTTTTAATTTATAAAGAAGTATTTTGGCATTAATACGATAAAGTTTAACTCTATTTTTAAACTTTTTTGAACTTATGTCTTCAGTAGACACATGTTTTATCTTCATTTCTTTTGGGAATGAGCTTCTGCTATAGTATGACAGCAAACTCTGCAGCATCGTGCGCTTATCTTTCAGAGAGAGACCATTTCATCAGAAACAAAAACAACTCAAAATATGCTCGAGCAAACCTGTTTCAGTCTGGGACCTGACTTGTCCAGGAATAACATCAACTGGGACCAGAACAATATTAATACCTTTCTCTCCGTAGCTGTGTGGGTTTCCTCCGGGTGCTCCGGTTTCCTCCCACAATCCAAAAATATGCAGATCAGGTGAATTGGCCTTGCTAAATTGCCTGTATTGTGAGGTGAAGGGGTAATTGTAGGAGAATGGGTCTGGGTGGGTTGCGGGTCGGTGTGGACTTGTTGGGCCGAAGTGCCTGTTTCCACACTGTAGGTAATTTAATTAACTCTGATTTCTCTTCAGAGATGCTGCCAGACCTGCTGAGCTTTTCCAGCAACGTCTGTTTTTGTTGTTGGTCCATTATTGATATTGGACTGGGCTAAGGAGGACACCCCTAAGTAAAGCTTTAGCAATCAGATAAGATTCGAGAGATCACTGTATCTAACCGTGCAAAATATATATATTGTTGGTCAGGGATGGTTTTGCTTGAGACTCATCCAACTGTGGAGACAATGTGGCAAATTTGTTCATAATTTAACAAAATATTTACGAATTATTTTTATCTCTTTAGGGGGTTCACAGCAAATGGATCCGACCACAGCTTTGAAAAGGTAAGGTCATCAGTGACTGATATAAACGTGGTTGTAGAAATGCGCTGGGCCATAGAGTCATACAGATGTACAGTATGGAAACAGACGCTTCGGTCCAACCCATCCATGCCGACCAGATATCCCAACCCAATCTAGTCCCACCTGCCAGCACCTGGACCATATCCCTCCAAACCCTTCCTATTCATATACCCATCCAAATGCCTCTTAACTGTTGCAATTGTACCAGCCTCCACCACATCCTCTGGCAGCTCATTCCATACATGTAACACCTCTGTGTGAAAACGTTGTCTCTTTTATACCTTTCCCCTCTCACCCTAAACCTATGTCCTCTAGTTCTGGACTACCCGACCCCAGGGAAAAGACTTTGTCTGTTTATCCTATCTATGCCCCTCATAATTTTGTAAACCTGTATAATTCTCCGACGCTCCAGGGAAAACAGTCCCAGCCTGTTCAGCCTCTCCCTATAGCTCAAATCCTCCAACCCTGGCAACGCCCTTGTATATCTTTTCTGAATCCTTTCAAGTTTCACAACATCTTTCCGATAGGAAGGAGACCAGAGTTGCACGCAATATTCCAACAGTGCCTAGCCAATGTCCTGTACAGCCGCAACATGACCTCCCAACTCCTGTACTCAATACTCTGACCAATAAAGGAAAGCATAGCAAACGCCTTCTTCACTATCCTATCTACCTGTGACTCCACTTTCAAGGAGCAATGAACCTGCAATCCAAGGTCTCTTTGTTCAGCAACACTCCTTAGGACCTTACCATTTAGTGTATAAGTCCTGCTAAGATTTGCTTTCTCAAAATACAGCACCCCGCATTTATCTGAATTAAATTCCATCTGCCACTTCTCAGCTCATTGGCCCATCTGGTCCAGATCCTGTTGTAATCTGAGGTAACCCTCTTCGCTGTCCACTACACCTCCAATTTTGATCTCATCTGCAAACTCACTAACTGTACCTCTTGTGCTCGCATCCAAATCATTTATGTAAATGACAAAAACTAGAGGACCCAGCAAATATTCCTTTGGCACTCCACTGGTCACAGGCCTCCAGTCTGAAAAACAACCCTCCTCCAGCACCCTCTGTCTTCTACCTTTGAGCCAGTTTTGTATCCAAATGGCAAGTTCTCCCTGTATTCCATGAGATCTAACCTTGCTAATCAGTCTCACATTGGGAACCTTGTCGATTGCCATACTGAAGTCCATATAGATCACATCTACTACTCTGCCCTCATCAATCTTCTTTGTTACTTCTTCAAAAAACTCAGTCAAGTTTGTGAGACATTATTTCCCACGCATAAAGCCATGTCGACTATCCCTAATCAGTCTTGCCTTTCCAAATACATGTACATCCTGTCCCTCAGGATTCCCTCCAACAACTTGCCCACCACCGACGTCAGGCTCACCGGTCTATAGTTCTCTGGCTTGTCCTTACTGCCTTTCTTAAACAGTGGCACCACGTTTGCCAACCTCCAGTCTTCCGGTACCTCACCTGTGACTATCGATGATACAAATATCTCAGCAAGAGGCCCAGCAATCACTTCTCTAGCTTCCCACAGAGTTCTCGCGTACACCTGATCAGGTCCTGGGGATTTATCATTTCAAGACATCCAGCACTTCCTCCTCTGTAATCTGGACATTTTGCAAGACGTCACCATTTATTTCCCTACAGTCTATAACTTCCTTATCCTTTTCCCCAGTAAATATTCATTTAGTATCTCCCCTATTTTCTGTGGCTCCACACAAAGGCCACCTTGCTGATCTTTGAGCTGCCTGATTCTCTCCCTAGTTACCCTTTTGTCCTTAATATATTTGTAAAAGCCCTTCGGATTCTCCTTAATTCTATTTGCCAAAGCTATCTCATGTCCCCTTTTTGCCCTCCTGATTTCCCTCTGAAGTATACTCCTACTTCCTTTATAGTCTTCTAAGGATTCACTCGATCTATCCTGTCTATCCCTGACATATGCTTCCTTCTTTTTCTTAACCAAACCCTCAATTTCTTGAGTCATCCAGCATTCTCTATACCTACCAGCCTTCCCTTTCACCCTGACAGAAATATACATTCCCTGGATTCTTGTTATCTCATTTCTGAAGGCTTCCCATTTTCCAGCCGTCCCTTTACTTGCGAACATCTGTCCACCCAATCAGCTTTCGAAAGTTCTTGCCTGATACTGTCAAAATTGGCCTTCCTCCAATTTAGAACTTCAACTTTTAGATCTGGTCTAACCTTTTCCATCACGATTTTAAAATAAATAGAATTATGGTCGCTGGCCACAAAGTGCTCCCTCACTGACACCTCACACACCTGCCCTTCCGAAAAAGAATCTTTTATCTCAACTCTCTGCCTTCTGTCAGATAGCCAATCCTCAATCCATACCAGTAGCTCACCTTGAACACCATGGGCCCTCACCTTGCTCAGCAGCCTCCCGTGTGGCACCTTATCAAAGGCCTTTTGGAAGTCTAGATTGACCACATCCACTGGGTTTCCCTGGTCTAACCTACTTGTCACGTCTTCAAAGAATTCCAACAGGTTTGTCAGGCACGACCTCCCCTTACTAAATCCATGTTGACTTGTTTGAATCTGACCCTGCTCTTCCAAGAATTTAGAAACCTCATCCTTAATGATGGATTCTAGAATTTTACCAGCAACCGAGGTTAGGCTAATTGGCCTATAATTTTCCATCTTTTGTCTTGATCCTTTCTTGAACAGTGGGGTTACAACAGCGATCTTCCAATCATCCGGGACGTTCCCTGACTCCAGTGACTTTTGAAAGATCTCAACCAACGCCTCCGCTATTTCCGCAGCCACCTTCCTGAGAACTCTAGGATGTAGCCCATCGGGGCCAGGAGATTTATCAATTTTAAGACCTTTTAGCTTTTCTAGCACTTTCTCTTTTGTAACGGCAACCATACTCATCTCAGCCCCCTGACTCCCTTTAATTGTTGGGATATTCCTCATGTCTTCCACTGTGAAGACTGACGCAAAGTACTTATTAAGTTCTCCAGCTGTTTCCTTCTCTCCCATCACTCGGCTTCCAGCATCAGTTTGAAGTGGCCCAATGTCTACTTTTGCCTGTCGTTTGTTTCTTATGTATTGAAAGAAACTTTTACTATCATTTATAATTTTGAGAAGCTGCTAGAGCACTCAGAGTTGGAAAGTAATCAATAGACTGAGGTAAATGACAGGTTAATGATTTCTGAGCAGGATTTGTCACTTTCCAGCTGTTTGTAAATCTCAAGCTCCAGATTCACCGTCTCCAAATTAACCTGCAATTTATCCTTATGCAAAACTGAAATGTTGCTTATTTTTATCACAGTGGATACTTTGAGTTGTAATGAATGTTTTATGGAGGGAAAGGTTAAACTGTTATCACTTGCAGTGAGTGCTGAGGATAAAAAGGATGTTTTTGTGAATCCTACTATTTTCTCCCTTGCTCTCCGAGCAGCTGAATTTCCATTGGGTGGGAATGTGATTTCCTGATCATTCCCCACTTTCCAAGATTTCCATGCCCTGTAATATCCTCCAAAGTTACAGCAGATGGGAAGCCCCTGCAAGCACTTTCCCCTCATCTCCAACACCCTCCCTCCCTGCCCTGTGACTAGTTGCTCCAAGCTGAGCCAGAGCTGCCTGGAATGATCTGTCACTGTGATTCCTGACAGTGTCTGCACAGCCCTCCCTGTGTTACAGCTGCTGACTACACCTTGGGTTCCCTGGGTGCCAGCCATATTCTGATGCCAAGGCAAAACTGTTTCTCATGACAATTTATTCAAGGATGACTTTTCTGATTGTGTCTACATCTGAGTATCTGTGATTTCTAGCAAAGTTCATTCTATTAACTGTGTTTATCAATCTTTGGAATCTGTTCTCTGTGTAACCAAAGCAAGAGATTGATGTACAGTTAGAATGTTCCTTTCTGTGACCTGACAGAATGCATTTAGATTCCTTGGAATATTCATCTTCCTTGTGTATTTTTCAGGAATGATCCAGGTTCATCCAGCATTCCCAGGACTGATCAGGCCCCGCAGCTCACTGCTCCAGGTACTGTCTGTACTCTAACTGACCGATCATTGTCCATTTCAGAGACTCTAATGGAGACAGTGTGAATCCTGGAGAGATATTCAGGGACAGACTGTTACATTGAGTTAAACCGTTCTCCAGCACAGAATAAAGCCCTTCGGCCCATTGAGTCTGCATCAGTTGAAAACTATCCCCACCCGCATCCTTAACCCTTCACACTTATTGCATAGATTGACGTCTTTGATAGATGAACCTTTTAACTTTCAGACCATTCAATGTAAATGAATGAAAAGCTATGGGTTTCCATTAGGGAGCTGACCAGACTCTGGATTATTGTCCGGGCAATGAAGATGGAAATCTTCTCCTCTGTCACTGACCCTGGATGGATTCTTGGACAATAACCATTTCCGATTCCCTGAATCATCTGGCTGAGTAACTGGCTCGGCCCGGTCCTTGCTGCCTCGAGCTGTTCACGGCCAGTCTATCTGCTGCTTCGGTATGGGTCAAGGAAAACAGTCCAGTTGGGTGTCACACGTCTCAAATGACTCCCAGTCGCTGGGCTGCTGTGGGGAACCTGAGGATCAGGTTCATGGTCTGGGGAGAGGGGTTCAATTTTCACCATGGCAACTTGTAAAATTTACATTTAATTATTAAATCTGGAAGCATAAACTCAACTCTGTGATGGGGGCCATCTGAATTAACATTAGTTTGTTATCTTCAAAAAAATTTCTGTTTGGCAGTCTCCTTCAGGGAAGCAAACTTACCATCTTTACCCAATCTGCCTGACAGGTGACTTCAGATCCCCATTTCAAACCTCAGTGTGTCTATTTAGGACCGATTGAATGCAATGTGTCTGACTCTGACCTGCTGCCCTCTGAAATGGCCAAGCAAGCCTCCTAGTTCAAGGGTGTTCAGGGATGGGCAACAAACGCTGGCCTTGCCTGTGAGTCCAACGTGCCTTGCAAGGATATGAAAACTACTGAATTTGTTCTCATTCTCTTCTCAATCCCTGCATCCTCCAATGTTCCCCCCCACCTCACCTCAACTCTCCACCAGCGTCCAACATTGAACAAAGAACATTACAGTGCAGCACAGCCCTTTGGCCCTCGATGTTGTGCCGACCTGTGAAACCAATCTGAAGCCCATCAAACACTATTACATTTTCATCCATATGTTTATCCAATGACCATTAAATGCTCTTCAAGTTGGCGAGTCTACTGCTGCTGCAGGCAGCGTGTACCACTCTTATACGACTCTCTAAGTAAATAAGCTGCCTCTGACATCTGTCCCATATCGTTCCCCCCTCAATTTAAAGCTATGCCCCTTCGTGCTAGCCATCACCATCTGAGGAATAATGCTCTCACTGTACACTCTATCTAACCCTCTGATTATTTTATGTTTCAATTCAGTCAACTCTCAGCCTTCTTCTCTCTTATGGAAACAGCCTCAAGTCCCTCAGCCTTTCCTTGTAAGACCTTCCCTCCATACCAGGCAACATCCTCAAAATGTCCTCTGCACTCTTTCCAAAGCTTCCACATCCTTCCTGTAATACGGTGACCAGATCTGCATTCAATACTCCAAGTGCAGCCACACCAGAGTTTTGTATAGCTGCAGCATGACCTCATGGTTCCAAAACTCAATCCCTTTACTAATGAAAGCTAGCACATCATATGCCTTCTTCGCAACTCTATCAACCTGGGGAGCAACTTTCAGAGAGCTATGTGCATGGACACGGAGAACTCTCTGCTCAGCTACACTACCAAGAATCTTACAATTAGCCCAGTACTCTGTACTCCTGTTACTCCTTCCAAAGTGAATCGCCTCACACTTTTCCACATTAAACTCCATTTGCCACCTCTCAGCCCAGCTCTGCAGTTTATCTATGTCTCTCTTTAACCTACAACATCCTTCAACATGATCCACAACTCCACCAACCTGAGTGTCATCTGCAAATTTACTAACCCATGCATCAAAGCCCTCACCCGGGTCATCCACAAACATGACCCAAAACAGATCCTTGCGTACGCAACTAGTAATTGAACTCCCGGACAAACATCTCCCAGCAACTACCACTCTCTGTCTCCTTTCAGATCGCCAATTTCTGATCCAAACAACGAAATCACCCTCAATCCCATGCCTTTGTATTTTGTGCAGCAACCTTATCAAATGCCTTATTGAAATCCATATACACCAAATATGTATATTTGGTGGGGCTTTCCCCCCCATCCACCTGTTTGTTCACCTTCTCAAAGAACTCAATAAGGTTTGTGAGGCACGACCCTCACAAAACCATGTTGACAATCCCTAATTAACTTATTCCTTTCCAGATGATTATAAATCTTATCTCTTATAACCTTTTGCAACACGTTACCCTCGTTACTCACTGGTCTATGATTACCAGGGTTGTCTCTACACCCCTTATTGAACAAAGGAAAAACATTTTCCCTCCTCCAGTCTTCTTGTACCATTCCTGTCGACAATGACAACATAAAGATCAAAGCGAAAGGCTCATCAATCTCGTCCCTGGCTTTCCAGAGAACCCATGGTAAATCTCATCTGACTTATCTATTTTCACACTTTCCCGAATTGCTAACACCTCCTCCTTGTGACCATCAATCCCATCTCGTCTAGTGGCCTGTATCTCAGTATTTTCCTCGACAACATTATCTTTATCTTGTGTGAATACTGAGGAAAAATATTCATTTACCGCTTCCCCTATCTCCTCTGACTCGATGTACAACTTCCCACTACTATCCTTGATTGGCCCTAGTCTTACTCTTGTCATTCTTTTATTCCTGATATCCCTATGAAAAGCCTGAGGGTTTTCCTTGATCCTATCTGACAATGGTGTCTTATGTCCCCTCCTGGCTCCTCTTAAGTCTCTTTTTAGGTTTTTCCTGGCTAACTTGTCACCCTCAAGCACCCTAACTGAGCCTTCACATCTCATCCTAACATAAGCCTTCTTCTTCCTCTTGACAAGAGATTCAACTTCCTGAGTAAACCATGGCTCCCGCACTCAGCAACTTCCTCCCTGCCTGACAGGTACATATGTATCAAGGACCCACAGTAACTGTTCCTTGTATAAACTGCACATTTCAATTGTGCCCATCCCCTCCAGTTTCCTTGCCCATCCCATGCATCCTAAATCTTGCCTAATCACATCGTAGTTGCCTTTCCTCCAGCGCACAACTCTTGTCCTGCAATATATACCCATCCCTTTCCATTGCTAAAATAAACTTAACTAATTTGTGGTCACTATCACGAAAGTGCTCACCTACCTCCAAATTGAACACCTGGCCAAGTTCATTACCCAGTACCAAATCTGACGTGGCCTCGTCCCTTGTTGGCCTGTCTGTGTACTGTGTCAGGAAATCCTCCTGCACACATTGGACAACAACTGACCCATCTAAAGTACTTGAACTATAGTATTCCTAGTCAATATTTGGAAAGTTAAAGACCCCCATAACAACTACTGTGTCACTCTTGCTCCTGTCCAGAATCATCTTTGCTATCCTTTCCTCTACATCTCTGGAACTATTTGGAGGCCTATAGAAAACTCCTGACAGGGTGACCTCACCTTTCCTGTTTTTAACCTCAGCCCATACTACCTCAGTAGAGAGTCCTCAAATGTCCTTTCAGCAATCATAATACTGTCCTTGACTAACAATGCCACTGCACACCCCCTCCCCACACCTTACCGTCTTCCCTGTTCTTACTGAAACATCTAAATCCTGGAACTGCAACAACCATTCCTGTCCCTTCTCTACCTATATCTCCAAAATGGTCACAACATCGAAGTGGGAGAAAGTGAGGACTGCAGATGCTGGAGATCAGAGCTTAAAAATGTGTTGCTGGAAAAGCACAGCAGGTCAGGCAGTATCAAAGGAACAGGAGAATCGACGTGTCGGGCATAAGCCCGTCTTCAGGATGTTTGATTCCTGAAGAAGGGCTTATGCCCGAAACATCGATTCTCCTGTTCCTTTGACGCTGTCTGACCTGCTGCGCTTTTCCAGCAACACATTTTTAAGCACAACATCGAAGTCCCAGGTACCAACCCATGCTGCAAGCCCAATATTTCACCTGCTCCAATCACATCTCTAACTCAGAGAATGATGTGGTGTCCACTGAGCCATTGCTGATATTTAAGGACAAGCCTGTCGATGCATGGTCCCTTATCATTCCTGTTTGTGTTACAGATCAGGACAGTTCCATCCTCTATGCTGAGATTGACAGCAACAGAACAGGTAAATGGCTGTATCTTAATGGTTTTGAGCAATTGTCTAATTGATAATCAGATTCTATAATCAAACTAAGAGAACATTTTGTCTTTGTTAAAGGTGGCAAGAGATTCACAAACAATCTGTCAGAAGGCCGTGAGTCAACATTTGTTTCTATATTGAGAAAGTGTATCGTTTGAGATCACTCCCACTCCCCCATATCTTTAAGAGCTGATTTCACTGTGGGTCTGGTTTCCTGAGGAGGGGTTGCAGTGTTGATGTTTGAAGCTGCAGTGGGAAACTGGTCAACTCATAGAATTCGTGCCTGGCCACCGTCAGAGAATCATCCCAAATGAGAACTCCCAGTTCAGTTTTAACTGACCTTGAATTCTCCCCTGATGAGGTCTTCATGATGCGAGTCTGACCCAGTACCATTCCCTCAGAAGACGATTGTTGAAGGGTGGTCGGGTCTGATAAACATGATCGAATTTTTAAGGAGTATTGAAGGATGGTTGATTGGGTGTTTGATATTGACCATCAATGCGGATGTTAGCAAGGTGTTTGGTGAAGTTCCACAAGGCAGACTGGTCACAAAATCAAAGGTTCATGGGATCCAGGGGAAAGTGGCGAGATTGATCCAAATCAGGAGACATTGAGTTATTGTGAGCGGGTAGTTTTGTGACTGCGATGCTGCTCCGAGTGCCACTCAGAACCAGTTCCCTCAGTGTTCAGGTTCTATCAAAGTTTGGACATGTATGTAGGAGTCATGATTGAGAAACAAACAGACAAACTCAGCAGGTCTGGAGAAAAGAAATGGAAGAAAGCTACAACATGAAGGGACTTAGGGGTACTTGTGCACAAAACAAAGGTGCAGCAGAGATTGAGCAGGATGTTCCCTGATTTGGTGTGTGTTAACTATCAGGAGAACTTGGTCAAACCTGGATTTATTTTTGCGAGAGTATTGGAGGGTGAGGGGAGACTTAATAGAAATACATAAATTTATGAGAGGCAGGGATAGGGGGGACAGTCAGTTTTTTTTCAAAGAGTGGAGATGTCATATACAAGCGGCATAAATTTAAGGTGAATGAGGAAAAATTTGAGGGTGATTTGTGAGGATAGCTTTCAACAAAGAGAATGGTAGACGTCTGGAACAGGCTACCAGGGGAGGTGATAGAAGCAGATACGTTAGCAACATTTAAGAGCCATTTAGACAGGCCCATGAACAACAGGAACAGAGAGGGATGGACCATGTGCTGGGAAATGGGATTAGTTTAGAATGGCATCATGGTTTGCACTGACATGGTGGACCAAAGACCATGTTCCTGCACTGTACTGTCCCATGTTCTGTATTCTATGTTTAGAGAGACAGGAACCATCAACACATCTAAAACCCAGGAGAAAATGTGTGCTGCAGATGCTGGAAATCAGACTCAAAATGTGTGGTGCTGGAAAAGCATAGCTAGTTCGGCAGCATCCGAGAGGCAGGAGAGTTGATGTTTCAAGTATAAACTCTTCATCAGGAATGAGTCTTCTGCTCCTCGGATGCTGCCTGACCGGCTGTGCTTTTCCAGCACCAACCTTTTTGACCCTGACATTTAAAACTCACTTGGATAAGGATTTGAAGAACATGAGTCTCCAGGGCTATGGACCAGGAGCTGGGCAGTGGGATGTTCTAGAGAGCTCTTTATCAATCAACACAGTTACAATGGGCTGAATAGCCTCCTCCTCTTGTTCGGGAAACCTTCCAATATAAATCAATAGAAATTGCTGGAGAAACTCAGCAGGTCTGGCAGCATCTGTGGAGAGAAATCAGAGTTAAAATTTCAAATCCTTCTTCAGAACTGCCTGTAGCTGGGGAAAAGTGGTATCTATGGTAAAGACAGGTGGTGGGGGAGGGGAAAAGGAGTGAGCAGATAGGTGGAGATGGAGCCCAGAGAGAGTGAATGGAAGTCAGATCATCAAAAGGATGCCAGGGAGAATGAAAAGCTGGTAGTGGGGACAATAAGTTGGTGAAAATGGTTTGGCTGTGCTGAAAACAACTCATGTCACGGCAGGGCCTGAGGTGTGAGGATGGATAAAACACCTCATTCTGGCTGTAAAATTATTTAGAACTCAATACTGAGGCCAGGAAGCTGCAGGGTGCCTATGTGGAGAATGAGATGCTGTTCTTCCAACTTGCACTGAGCACCGCTGGAGTGCTGTGGAAATGTGGTTAATGATCCTCTGGATGTGGAAGCTGGTGCGATGATAGATGAGGGCAAGGGATTTGAGCAATTCATCAACTTCTCCAACACATTCCATCCTGACCTTAAATTTACCTGGACCATCTCTGACACCTCACTCCCCTTCCTGGACCTCTCCATCTCCATTAGTGACGACCGACTTGACACTGACATTTTTTTACAAACCCACCAACTCCCACAGCTACCTGGATTACACCTCTTCCCACCCTATCTCTTGCAAAAATGCCATCCCATATTCCCAATTTCTCCGCCTCCGCCGTATCTGCTCCCAGGAGGACCAGTTCCACCATAGAACACACCAGATGGTCTCCTTCTTTAGAGACCGCAATTTCCCTTCCCACGTGGTTAAAGATGCCCTCCAACGCATCTCGTCCACATCCCGCACCTCTGCCCTCAAACCCCACCCCTCCAACCGTAACAAGGACAGAACGCCCCTGGTGCTCACCTTCTTCCCTCCAAACCTTCGCATAAACCAAATCATCCGCCGACATTTCCGTCACCTCCAAAAAGACCCCACCACCAGGGATTTATTTCCCTCCCCACCCCTTTCCGCCTTCCGCAAAGACCGTTCCCTCCGCGACTACCTGGTCAGGTCCACACACCCCTACGACCCACCCTCCCATTCTGGCACTTTCCCCTGCCACCGCAGGAACTGTAAAACCTGTGCCCACACCTCCTCCCTCACCTCTATCCAAGGCCCTAAAGGAGCCTTCCACATCCATCAAAGTTTTACCTGCACATCCACTAATATCATTTATTGTATCCGTTGCTCCCGATGTGGTCTCCTCTACATCGGGGAGACTGGGCGCCTCCTAGCAGAGCGCTTCAGGGAACATCTCCAAGACACCCGCACCAATCAACCAAACCGCTCCGTGGCCCAACATTTCAACTCCCCCTCCCACTCTGCCGAGGACATGAAGGTCCTGGGCCTCCTTCACCGCCGCTCCCTCACCACCAGACGCCTGGAGGAAGAACGCCTCATCTTCCTCCTCGGAACACTTCAACCCCAGGGCATCAATGTGGACTTCAACAGCTTCCTCATTTCCCCTTCCCCCACCTCATCCTAGTTTCAAACTTCCAGCTCAGCACTGTCTCCTTGACTTGTCCGGACTTGTCCGACCTGCCTATCTTCTTTTCCACTTATCCACTCCACCCTCTCCTCCTTGACCTATCACCTTCATCTCCTCTCCCACTCACCCATTGTACTCTATGCTACTCTTTCCCCACCCCCCACCCTCCTCGAGCTTATCTCTCCATGCTTCAGGCTCACTGCCTTTATTCCTGATGAAGGGCTTTTGCCCGAAACGTCGATTTCGCTGCTCGTTGGATGCTGCCTGAACTGCTGTACTCTTCCAGCACCACTAATCCAGTATTTGCTTTCCAGCATCTGCAGTCATTGTTTTTACCTCAAGGGAAGAGAAGTGATGAGGGCAGAAATGCAGGAGATGGATTGGACACGGCTGAGGGCCTTGTCAACCATGGTGATGGAGAATCCTTGGTTGAGGATAAAGCTTGACATTTCGGAGGTCCCCTTTGCAGAATGTGGCCCCATCAGACAGATGTGGTGGGCTTGGAGAAACTGGGAGAATACAACAGAGTCTTTCCAGGAAGCAGGGTGTGAGGATGGGGAGTCAAGGTAACTGTGTGAGACTGAGATTGTCATGAATATTGGTGGCCAGCCTATCCCCAGAAATAGAAACAGAGATGTCAAGGAAGGCAAGGGAGGAGTCAGAGATCAGGTGAAGGTGAGAGCTGGGTGGATATTGGAAGTGAAATTGTTCAAATTTTCCAATTCTGGATGAGAAAGGGAAACAGCACTGATGATGTCATCGACATACAGAAGAAAGAGTTGTGGGAGTGGCCTGAGGAGGCCTGGAATGAGGAATGTTCCACTTGCCCCACAATGAGAGAGGCATAACTGGGGCCCAGGTGGGTATCGGTGGCCACACCAGTGAAGAGGAGGTGGCTGGAGATCACTAACCAGTAATTCTGACACTGACATAAATGGCAAAAGTATCATGGATGCAGTTGGGAAGGGATGGACAAGGGGAGGAAAAATTCAGTCAAGGTCAGCAGAGATAAGTTCCCTCAGGGAGGAAGAAGCAAGAACACTGGATCTGCCCGGGCAGTCCAGCTATAGATTTTGGGGAGAAGGTAGAAGTGGGCAGGTCAGGATTGGGGGAATGTGAGCTTGGAGGCTGTGAGGGCAGTGGGGAGAGCCTGGATCAGATGAACTTTGTGACTGTTGTGGACACAACAGCCTGAGACCAGTCAGTTTAGGGGACATAGGGGTGAATGGAGGAGGGCAGAGAAATTAAAATGACCCATGTAATGTTAGCAGTTCTCGATGGACAGGCAAAATTTCCGGTGTGAGATTATTGATGATCATTTCAATTCGTTCAACCACAACATAGATTACTCTTCTTGAGTCATTCAGTCTGTAGCTTGTCTTCTTATCAGGAGTAGCTCCCTTGTTCCTTGTTACATTCAGTGTTAACTCTCTCCTGTCTCCCAGGAACAGATCCTTGATGTTGCATTGACTCCTTCTTCTCAGGGACGGCTAATTAACATGTTGCTTTTAATTCCTTGATTACAGTTTCTCCTTGTCCCTTTCATCTCAGTACCACTGCATTTCAGAAAAAATCATTGTTGATTCATTCAAACTCTGAATCATTATCAAAGTTCTGAAGTTTACATTCTCACAGCCCCTCATTATTCTAAACTCCAGGGGAAACAAACCCAGCCTGTCCTCCCTCTCCTCATGAGACAACCTGCTTCTCAATCTCAGAAACCTTCTTTGAGCCAGCACCAATATCCTTCATTATGTACAGCATTTGAGATGTGATCTCAGAACTGCCTTGTATATCTAAAATAACATGTTTACGTTAATATCCAATTCCTCTTTTATTCAAGGATAGCATTTTATTAACCTTCCTGATTCCATGGTGTAAGAGTGTACCTACCTTTGTGACCAGATTCCCACCACATGTTAGAATACTGCAGTGGTTCTCCATTCACATATTTCTCTACTTTTTCCCTGTGTTTAGTGTTTCTGCCCTGCCCAATGTCTGTACTCTGTGATCAATACAAGCTAATCCAACTCTCCTGTTCAGTGCTTTAACCAGATTATGACATCATGATCACATTGTGGTTTGTGGCAGCTTGCAGTAAGAAATTAGTTGACTGCAAACATAAAAATAGAGCTCCATCTGCTGTAAGGGGTTATTCAGTGCCCTGAGATCATGAAAAGTTAGGCGTAAATGCATTTATTTTCATTCTGATAATTAGAAATGCAACAACCAGTTTTTGAAGAGTAATGTCCCACAAACAGTACTGAGTTCGATCAGTTAGTCTGTGTATTTTCATGATGTAGACTGAGGGATGAGTGATGTTGAGGACACAATAATCTGGGTTGAGGGATGAGTGACAAGGACACAGTAGAGAGCTCCTCTGTTCTTCATTGAAGTAACGCATTTGGAATTGTTCACATCCACCTGAGAGAGCAGACCACTGCAACCTTTAACATCTCAGCCACAAGATAACACTTTAGACATTGCAGCGCTCCATTTGAACTGCTCCGAAGTCTCAGCATTGATCTTACGATGTAGCCACTAGAATGGGGAATTGAACCCACAACCTTCTAACCCCAAGGGGTATGTGGTGTCCACTGAGCTGTTGCTGATACCTAACAACAAACTGACCAATAAATATCCCCTTATCATTCCTGTTTGTGTTACAGATCAGGACAATTCCAGACTCAGTGCCAAGATTGACAGCAACAGAACAGGGAAATGGCTGCACCTTGGTGGTTTTGAGCTTTTGTCTCGATCTGAGATGAGATGAGTGACTGTTGTGGACAGAACAGCCTGAGAGTATTCAGTTCAGTGGGAGATAGGAGTGAATGGAGGAGGGCAGAGAAATACAAAGACCAGTGTCAGTTCTCAATGAACAGGTCAAAACAGGGCCAGAGGGAGGGGTCCAGGTGGAGGAAGAGAGTTGGAGGTGGGTGAAGGGGTCTGTGGGATGGACAGAGGACTCCTGTCCAAAGAAATGGGCACAGAGGCAAAGGCAACGGAAGAAGAGATCAACATCATGTCGTGTCTGAACTTCGGTGAGGTGGGAGTGCAAAGTGATTAAAACTGAGACCTTTGCTGAATGTTCTGTACTCAGTATCGGAGAAGGGAGAGTGAATGTCCAACAAGAGGTGGAGGTAGGAGAATGGGGAGAGACAAGTGGGAGAGTGGGTGGAGGAAGGTTCCAGAGGGGTGGGGGTACATGGTATCGGGTGAATGCGCTGGAGAATTAAGTTGAACTGGGGCTGAGGACAGCTTTGAGACAGTGTGAAGGGGTGCTGATGGAGAGAGAGGTCAAGAGTGTGTATATGATGGCACATAGCACTGAGTGTGGGTCTCAGGATGTGGTGAGGGCAGCTGTCTGAGGAGTGATGGACATCATGGAGAGAGCTGTGATCCTGACTGGATTCAAAACACAAAGGATGAAACTCATTCACTGTCTGTGTCAACGAATGACCCCATCCCGTCCCATCAATCCCTCTCATCCCTAAAGCTTTGGTGCTAACACATGCTGTCTGACTACCAGCCTTTGGCCTTATCGAGAGTAGTGGGGACAAGGTAGGAGAGCAGAACTGAGACAGAACCAGATCAGTTATGGTCTTAATGAATTGTGGAGACAACTTGATGGGCCATAGGGCTTGCTCCTGCTGTGAAGTACAATGTACATATCTTCTTTAAATTGAAGCTGATGAGGTTCAAAGTTACTGGCTGTGTGGTTTGGAAATTGGCTTTGGGCCAGGAAGCAGAGCGCTGTGGTCTGTGGTTTTATTTCAGACTGGAGGGAAGTGTGCAGAGCTGGTGATATTATTCTCTTCTTGATCTTTGTGAATGATCTGCACTCAGGGATACAGGACAAACTCCAATGTTTGCAGATGACACAAAGTTCAAAAACACAGTGAAGAGTGAGGAAAGTGCTCACAGGCTCTGGGCCATATAGGCTGGTGAAATGGCCAGCCAAATGAAAGTTAACACTGGGAAGAGTGAAGTGACACATCATGATAGGAAGAACAAAGAGAGGTGTGATAAATGGTGTAATTTTACAATGGTTACAGGAACAGAAAGTTAGCAGAAATGCACATTGAGAAGTCTTTGAAGCTTGGAGGTTTCATTGAAATGGATCAAAAAAGGCAAAAGAAATGTTTGTTTTTATTGAATGGCACATGGAGTAGAAAAGCAAGGATGGACATTTCCAAAACATCAGTTCGAGCCCAGCGAGAGACACATGACCACTTCTGTGCACTATCCTTTAAGGAAGATGTTTTTGTGCAAAGCAGATGAATCGAATGGTTCCAGGAAAGAGAGACTTCAGTTTTTTTGGAGGAACTGGTGTTGTCTTTACAGCAGAGAAGATTCAGGGGAGATTTGGTTGGGCTGTGCCAATTCAAGAACAGTCTTTTAAAAGTAAGTCATGAGAAACTGTTTCCAATGGCAGGACAGTCAGTTAGTAAATGGATCCAGGTAAAGGTGTTGATGAAAGAACCAGAGGTCACATGACAGATTAAATCCAGACCCAGGAAGGACATGAGGTGTGTGACGAATTTCAATAGCTTTTTCAAAGGGCCAGCCCTGGCACAGGGGGCTGAGTGGTCTCCTCCTGTTACGTATGATACTGTACAACGGGAAGACAATATTTCCTGTTTTGCTGCCACACTGGAGTGGCATTCCATAAGAGACACATGTGATATGAGAGAATTAACTCTGATCTGTACCTGTCAGAGACTGGAACAGTTAATTAGATTAGATTACTTACAGTGTGGAAACAGGCCTTTCGGCCCACCCAGTCCACACCGACCCTCCAAAGGGCAACTCACCCAGACCCATTCCCATTTCACCAAACACTACAGGCAATTTAGCATGGCCAATTCACCTAACCTGCACATCTTTGGACTGTGGGAGGACATCGGAGCACCTGGAGGAAACCCACACAGACACAGGGAGAATGTGCAAACTCTATACAGACAGTTGCCCGAGGTGGGAATTGAACCCGGGTCCCTGGCGCTGTGAGGCAGCAGTGCTAACCACTGTGTCATTGTGCCACCCCTTAATGAGCTCTGAGTCTCAGAACCATTTGTATTTAACAAGGTGATTGTGAATTGAAACATTATAAAACATCCTGCAAGATGACCAAATGTTCACAAGCTGCAGTAGTAGGTTAATGAATTGAAGAAGTCCCAAACACACACAAACAATGAAATGATTCAAAAATACAGAGGCAAAAGATTTTGAAGTTTTTATCTTTGGAAGAACAGAGAATGTGTCCAAACACTGTTCAGTTTCCTGACCGTGAGGATGCAGTCACTACATTCCTGTTCCTTACTGCAGTTACATGGGATCCCCACCACCTCCAAGTTCCCTTCCAAGCCACCCACTCTGTACTGACATGGAAATATATTGTCGTTCGCTCACTGTCACTGGGTCACAATCCTGGAATTCCCTCCCCAGTGGCATTGTGGGTCTCCCAACATTTACACGGACTGATGATGAAAGCAAGGACTTTTTGCTGCCTTGTGGAGAGCTTTGTTGTCAAACAGTCACTGCCATAGTTTCTGGAAGGTTGAGCTGTCTCAGCTGATCCAGTGTTGGACCTCTTCCCCAATGGGCATTGAGAAGCAGAGTGCCCTCGTGATCACCTATGGGCTGGACTGAGACTGGCAATGATGGGCAGAGTCAGTGATGTCAGCCCTGGTCACCCTTTTGAGGGAGGTGCCTCCCAAACTATCGAGAGTGCTAAATGTATCTAGGAGTCATAGCATATACAAGAGGTAGAATATTGAACTGACCAGTGATTTGTGGTTTGGTTTGGCAACACTCAAGCATTGGCCAAGTCCCTTGTTTGCAGCATTGACGAGACCAAGGGTGGCTTGCTAGTCGGGTGCAGAATGTGAAAACAACAGTGATGTTATCAGTGCATACTGCATCTTATGTGGGTCTGTTGCGGTCATTTTATTATTGGCATGGATGAGACTAAGGTTGAAGAAATTTCTATCTGGGCCGTGTTTAATCCTGACACCAGAGGTCAAAGCTGCTGTTTGGTAGATTATAGATAATATGGAGCTATCACACAGCGTTGCTTTACTCTGGTCCTGTTCCTTGAAGACATCCGTTCCTGAAGATGTCAAGTCATCCCAAAGCAGTTGCAGAATTTGGAAGAAGTTTCTGGACATTCCAACTTTTAAGAGTATGATTCATCAAGTGATTTACTGAGCCATCTGCTGTGATCAGGTTGGGAAATGTAATACAGAGTTCCTGGTGTTGTGTTTGACATTTTACTTGGATTTGTCTGACAACAAAGGCCACGTTGGAGATTCCATTGGAAGGTTTAAAGCTGTAGTGTGTCTTTGGGAGGATTCCCACAGCCACAGGAAGTAGGAGAGTCGGGAGAATGTGGATCAGGATGTTCTCCACTAAGGACAAGATGCTCCACCATTCAAGAGGATCATGTCTGAGCTTGTAGTTCAACACCACTTTCCTGCACTATCCCCTTACCCCTCAATGTTTTTAATGCCGGGAAATCTATCAATCTCATTCATGAATATACTCAATGGCTAAGCTTCCACAGCTCTCTGATGAGAGAATTCCCAAGATTAACTGCTTCGAAACAATAAATTCCCCCTTATCTCAGTTCCAACCACCTATCCCTCATTCTGAGACTGTATTCCCTGGTTCAAGCCAGTGTATGACACTCACTCTGTAACAAGTGAATCCTTTTGTTGATATGGAAATCTGATCCGTTCACGACATTCCAGATGGGATCTCACCAAAGATCGATATAATTGCAGTGAGATGTCAGGAATTAAGGGAGGGCCACATCAGGAGTGAAGGAAGGCCTGAACCAGGAGTGAGGGAAGGCCTGAACCAGGAGTGAGGGAAGGCCTGAACCAGGAGTGAGGGAAGGACTGAACCAGGAGTGAAGGAAGGACTGAACCAGGAGTGAGGGAAGGATTGAACCAGGAGTGAGTAAACTACCCTAGATCTCTTCAATGCTTCCAAGGGTTGTACCATTTACTGTATACTTCCCTCTTGCATTAGACCTTACGCATCACCACATGTCTCTCAAAGTTAAATTTCAGCAGCCATTTCTGTGCCCAAGTCTACAACCTTTATATGTCCTGCTGTATCCTCTGGCAATCTTCCTCACTATCCAAAGCTCCCTCAATCTTTGTGTCATCTGCAAACTTACTAATCATACCACTTACAATATTCTCCAAAATATTTATAAATGTTGTGAACTAACAGGGGTCCCAACACTGACTCCCGTGGATCACCAATGGTCAAAGATTTCCAGTCAGAAAAACACCCTTCCACCACTACTCTCTGTCTTCTATGACTAAGCCAATTCTGCATCCATCTTACCACCTCTCCACAGATCCATGTGACTTCAATTTCACTATCAGCCTGCCATGAAAAACTTTGTCAAAGGCCTTATGAAAGTCCATGTGGACAATATCTATCACCCTGTCGTTGTCAATCATGAAACTTGCTCAAAAGGCTGAAACAAGTTTCTGTGACATGACCTTCCTGCACAAAACCATGTTGCCTCGTGTTAATAAGAAGATATTTTTTCAAATTGAGTAAAGCACGGTGGCACAGTGGTTAGCACTGCTGCCTCACAGCGCCTGAGACCCGGGTTCAATTCCCGCCTCAGGCGACTGACTGTGTGGAGTTTGCACGTTCTCCCCATGTCTGCGTGGGTTTCCTCCGGGTGCTCCGGTTTCCTCCCACAGTCCAAAGATGTGCAGGCCAGGTGAATTGGCCATGCTAAATTGCCCATAGTGTTAGGTAAGGGGTAAATGTAGATGTAGGGGTATGGGTGGGTTACGCTTCGGCGGGGCGGTGTGGACTTGTTGGGCCGAAGGGCCTGTTTCCACACTGTAAGTAATCTAATCTAATCTAATCTAAAAAGCCAGTCATTAAGAATCTACTCCAATATTTTCCCTACCACGGACGTAAGGTTCACCAGCCTGTAAGTTCCTGTATTATCCCTGTTGCCCTCAAACAAAGGGACGATGTTGGGCTCTTCTCCAGTGCTCTGGGACCTGTCCTGTGACTAAACAGAATCCAAGGATTCTGTACAAGCTCCCAACAATGTGCTTCCTCACCTCGATGAGTCAGAGGAGGCAAATCTCTGTTTCTTTCTATTAAAATATCTGTTTCTGTACCCTCCATTTACCAAAATAAATGGAAAATCATCCTGTACAATGTTTCTCAATGCAGACTTGCTGCTGTGCAATCTTTGAGACTGGCTGTTGCTTTCCATCACTTCCTGATAACATTGGCTTCCTCTTTGAGCATGTGGCACCTTGTAGCCCTGTATAAATCTGCTCACTGACAGCCCCTCTCATTCTTCAACAATTACTGTACCTTACACCAGTGTCCTTTTGTGGGACTGGAGTCACATGTAGGCCAGACCAGGTATGCAATGGGATGCATTGAAGAAGGAAATAAGGAGAGTCCAGGGTTAAAGGGTGGGACCAACAAATCCAGGGAATCTTGAATACTGAGGAATACACAGCACTGGATGAAGGGAAAAGGGAGGCTTATGGCAGACACTGAGAATTCAAAACAGTAGCAATTTCTGGAGGATTATAAAATGTGCAAGTGGGAAATTAAAGTGGAGATTCGGAGTGCTAAAAGGAAATATGAAAGTATACTGACAGTTAATATAAAGAAGCATCCAAAATATTGAAAGGAATATTCATGGTAAAAAGACAACAAAGACCATGGTTGTAATTGAAACTTGAACCCAGAGGATGTACGTCAGGCTGTAATTGACAACTTTATGTTGGTGTTCAGGCGTGAGAGGGACGATTTTGGTGTAGAAATCGGGGAGATAGTCAGTGACAAGATGAAAGAAATTAACATAGAGAGGAACTGCTGAGTGGTATGGGCAGCAAAAAGTAGATAAATCTCCAGGGCAGGATGAAATGTATCTCAGGTTGTTGAGTGAGGCAGGGGAGATAATAGCAGGGGCTTTGGAAATAATTTTCCATTCCTCTCCGGCTGCAGGAGAGGTGCTGGAGGACAGGAGGACAGCCAGTGTCTTACCTCAAGAAGGGAACAAGGGATAAACCAGGAAACTTCAGGCTAGTCAGTCTCAACTCTGTGTCAAAACGTGTGGCAGGTCAGGTTGATGAACGGCTCGTGCCCAAAACATCGACCCTCCTGCTCCTCAGATGTTGCCTGAGCTGCTGTGCTTTTCCAGTGCCACACTGTTTGACTCTGACTCTCCAGCATTCACAGTCCTCACATTCTCCTTGAGGGGTCAGATAACCCTCTTCTGCTCCTATTTCTTATGTTCTTGTGTCTCCTTGGACTTCGGCAAAACTTTTGATCAGGTTCCACATGGGAGAACGATAGCAAAGGTGAGAGCCCATGGGATCCAAGGAAATTTGGGGTAAATTGGATGCACAACTTGCTGATTGGCAGGAAACAGAGGATGATGGTCGAGGGACATTTTTGTGACTGGAAGTGTGTGTCCTGGGGGATCCCACAGGGGTCACTGTTGGGGCCCTTGATATTTGCAGTTTGTCGTAAATGATTTAGACTTGAATGAAGAGGGGTTGATCAATATGGTCCCAGATGATAAACAAATAGTTGGGGTAGTAAATATTGAGGAGGATAGCCTTAGACAACAAGAGGATCTTTACGGGCTGGTCAGATAGACTGATCAGGAGCAAACAGTATCCAACATGGATAAGTGTGAGGTGATACACTTGGGCAGGACAGAAAAGGCAAGGGAAGATATAATGAGCAATAGGACCCTGGGAAACACCAAGGATCAGAGCGACCTTGGTGTGCATGTACACCAGTCCCTTAATGTATCGGGACAGGTGGATAACATGGATAAAAACCCCTATGGAATACTTCCCTTTATTAGTTAAAGCATAGAGTTTAATTCAGAGCAGTGAGGTTATGTCGGAACTGCACGCAAAATTGGTTAGATCACAGCTAAAGAATTGTGTGAAGTTCAGGAATCCACATTATGGTATAGAGCAGATTTGCCAGGATGTTACTTGGGCTGGAGAGTTTCAATTCTGAAGAGAATTTGGATAGATTGTTTTCTCCAGGGAGGAGGAGATTGAGAGGAGACATGATTGAGATGCCTAAAATTATGAGGGACATAAATACAGTTGAATTGAAAATTGTTTTCCCATGATGGAGTGGTTAGTGACCATGGGACATTAATTTAATGTACGGGGCAGGCCGATTGTTTTTATTCATTCATGAAACATGCATATCACTGGCTGGCCAGCATTCATTGCCCATCCCTTGTTGATCTCTTGAGAAGATGGCGATGGGCTGCCTTCTTAAACCGTTACAGTCCACGTGCTGGATGTAGACCCATAATGCCTTGAGGGAGTGAATTCCAGGATTTTGACCGAACAAGAGTGAAGGAGTGATGATATATTTCCAAGCCAGGATGGTGAGTGCCTTGGAGGGGAATTTGCAGGTGATGGTGTTCCCATTTATCTGCTGCCACTGAACGTTTAGCTGGAGATGGTCGTGGGTTGGGAAGGTGATGTCTGAGGATCTTTGATGAATGTTAGAGGTTTATCGGAGATGTGAGGGAAACCTTTTCACTCGGAGGATGGTGGGAATCAGGAAGGCATTGCTTTTAAGGGTGACAAAGACATGAAACACTCATAATGTTAAAGACTTGTTTAGGTGTGCACTAGCATTGTCGATGTATAAGGCATTGGGGCAACTGCTCGATAATCGAATTGGAATGGGTAGATGGTTGGTTTTGGATTAGTGGTGCTGGAAGAGCACAGCAGTTCAGGCAGCATCCAAAGTGCAGCAAAATCGACATTTCGGGCAAAAGCCCTTCATCAGGAATTCCTTTGGATGCTACCTGAACTGCTGTGCTCTTCCAGCACCACTAATCCAAAATCTGGTTTCCAGCATCTGCAGACATTATTTTTAACAAGATGGTTGGTTTTGACCAGCATGGACTCAATGGGCCAAAGGGCCTTTTACTGTGCTCTAAAACTCTATGACTCTATGATTAAGACCATTAGGGGTCTTGTGGTACAGTGGTAATGTTCCTCCTTCAAAGCCAGGAGACCTCCGTGAAGTCCCACTTGATCCTCAAGTGTGTAATAATATCTCTCATCAATGTGTTTGGACAATATCTCCAGGAAAGTATGACTCACTTGAAATACCTGGCAATGGGCATCAAAGTGCCACATCTTAGCATGGTGAGGGGATGGTAAGTGCGTTCTGGAAGGGAGAGCATAAAAGGTATGCCTTAGCAAGGGGCACACTTTGAATTTAACTCCCAATAAGTTCCCTCATGTAAACTGTGATCCACAATATCTCTGAGACACTGTGAACCGTGATTCTTTAAAATCATGGACCGACTGGGTGTACATTGTGGAGGAGCAGGATGTGTTTCCCTCTGCAATGGAGGGGATTGGCTCAGAGTGCTGGGTGCAGGGTTTTATAACCTGAACCATGGGACTGTGGGAAAATTGGAAACCCTGGGATAGGGTTGGGAATCATGGAATCAGGAACCCCCATGGGAAGGCATCTGAGACTTCCCGACTTGGAGAATGTGGAAAGATCGTTTCTGCTCTTCTTTTCTTGAGAACTTCAATCAAATCATCCCAAACCTTCCAGTACAACAAGATACAAACATAATTTGTGATCCCACACCTTGTAATTTAACTCTGTGAGACCTGATGTCATCATTCTGCACCACACTCTTTCTCAGGTCAGAATATCCTTCCCAAGGTGTGGTGCCCAGAACGGCTCCTGAATTGAAAAAGAAATAAAATAAAAATTATCCTTCTCAAGTTCAAATTCTTCCACGGCATTGGGTCTGTCATCCTCATATACTCACAATATTTCCAAATCTGGCTCCTCCATATCCCTTCCTGTAAATGTAAACTCACCATCGTCCCAGAGGGCATCGGGCTGTTCTCTCATTAGAGAGTAAAAGCTAGGCAAACGTGAGGACTGCAGGTTCTGGAGATCAGAGTCGAGATTAGAGTGATGAAGGGCTTTTGCCCGAAATGTCAATTTTCCTGCTCCTCGGATGCTGCCTGACCTGCTGTGCTTTTCCAGCACCACTCTGATCTACACTCATTAGAGAGAGATGTGTGGTGGTGGATTCACCGGACTGTAATAGTAACATCACTGGGGTCTAATTTTCAATCTCCAAGACTGTGAGAATCCCTGTCCAAACCTCTCCAACTCTCTTTCCCCCTCTTAAGTCGCTCCTTAAGACATGCGTGTTGGAACACCACCTGTCCAAATAACTCCGAATATGGTTTGATGTCTGATTCTCATGCAGTTCACTGAACATTTTCCAATGGTAAAGCTGTGATGTGAATCCAGGATTCTGTATGATTCTTTGATTCTAGAGTCAGAAAGCTGATGCAGTAAGGCAGTTTCAGAGTGAATACTGTTTGTATTACAGCTCAGCCTGATTCCTGTACCTATGCCAGCATCGTGTTTGACAGTAACAGAAAAGGTAACCAGCTACATACTTTTTGCCCACATAGTGGTATTTCTAAACATTTAAAATACATCCTCCTCACTAACAGACTATTCTCTTTCATTTCAAGGTGGCAAGACTCTCCGGGTTGCTGATTCAGAAGAGAGTGAGTCAGGTTTGTCCTTTCAGAATCCTAATTCTAATCCTTTCTCATTTCCCAATCCCTGAAGCCCATTCTCCAATGTGTGGGACAGTGCTAGTTGGGCCTGGATGATCCATTTCCTTGTTATTTGAGACCCCAACGTTGGGTGGCACCATTATGGAGATTTGATCACATGACCTTAAAGTCCCAATCCCTCACCACGATGCTGTTGTCATTGGCCCGTCAGTCTGTTCATCGTTATTAGGGTGTTCCTTTACTCCACCAATCAGAAAGTAAACAGTCTCTCCATTATCCCATTGGATGATACTTGACTGTCTCTCAAAAGGCTTTTCTCTCCCAATGTATTTGTGAGCGTCATAAAGAGAATGAGGGGGAAAATGTACAACTGATGGAGTAAATATTTCCCTTTCCTGTAACTACTCTGATAGTGATGGGACTGATATTTGGGTAAATATGCCCCTTTCCTGTATTTACCTTCAAACTGAATTGATAATGATCATCAGCTCTGATTTCTGTCTCTTTCTAGCGGATGTAACCTATGCAGCTGTGGTGAAGACTCATTAGGAGCGAATAAGAACTGAACCTGTGTAACTGAGGTTGGATTGTTTCTCAGATCAAATTCAAGGAACATCATGGAACTTACCAGCTCAGAAACTTGGCATTATTATTCTTCAAAAGTGATTTTTAAATTTTTTAAAAAATTTGTGCCTTTTTATCTTAGTGTATTTTTAATTGTGGACTGAAACGCATCAGAATTGTTGAAAACCAAGGATTGTTTAAGGGATACTGCACACTTTTGAAAGCAAGTAACCTGACGCTCATTGTAAGTATTGTTTACACAGCTGCTGGGTCAGATAGCAGCAGAAGAAGGTGCAGACGAACTGGAGACATGCCTATGTACCAATGGCGATTCAGCCAGAAACAAGTATCTGATTGGTCTTTGTACTAAAGACCAGTAATCAATGACAAAGACCGTCTTGCTGCCAATGACGATGTGATTGGTTCCCAGGTAATTGAACAGTTTGTGGATATGAACATGACAGGGAGAAGCCATCCGACCTCCACCATCTGAGGACCTGTTCATCATCAGCTCTGTTCCTGGCAGGAAAAGCTACTTTAAATCTGAGGATAACCAGCTGATTGTCTTTTCCTTCAGCAGTTGCAGAAAGTTCTGACCTTTAATGAGTAAGCCAGACCTTTTATAAACCACAGACTGTATCTCTAGTAAACCAGTGACAGCATCTGGGGAAGCAGCATTCTGATCAGCTCAAGAATCATCTCAGCGAATCCCGTGAACAGGGATCGACGAAACTGTTTCCTTTCTGTTCCTTCCACTCAAAGATTGATGTTGAGTTTCTGTGTGTGTGTCTGTGTGTGCACGTGCACGAATGTGTGTATCTCTGTGTGTGTGTGTGTGTGTGTGCACGTGTACGTGTATGTGTCTCTGTGTGTATGTATGTCTGTGTGTGTGAGTGTGTGTCTGTGTCTGTGTGTGTTTCTGTGTGTGTTTCTGTGTGTGTGTGTGTGTGTATGTGTGTGTGTGTACAATATGTGCTTGCGTTTTAGGGGACTTGCTTCATGAGCATCTTAGAGTTTGAACTAATGGTGTTATAGCTCAATGGTCCATCATTTTTCTGTGGAATTAGAGTCTATTTATGTGTGATAAATAGTAATCCTTGTGAAGTCCAGAAACCTAGTCTGTGCTTTCTGTCATCTTTAGTCTAAAACTCAGGAGAAACTAACTTTTGTGACAACTCAGGGAATAATGCAACTTGATTTCCAACATGCTACCTCAGTGAGGCATAATAGTATCCATCCATATGTAATAGACCACACTTGGAATATTGTGTCCAGTTCTGGTCGCCCTACTATAGTAAAGATACAGAGGGTTTGGAGAGGGTGCAAAGAAGGTTTACCAGGATGCTGCCTGGACTGGAGAGCTTGCCTTATGAAGAAAGGTTGAAAAAGCTCGGACTTTTCTCTCTGGAGAGAAGGAGGAAGAGAGGAGACCTGATCAAGGTGAACAAAATAATGAGAGGAATAGACAGAGGCAATAGCCAGAGACTTTTCCCCAGGGCAGGATTGACTGGTACGAGAAGTCATAGTTTGAAGATATTAGGAGGAAGGTATAAAGGAGACGTCAGAGGCCGGTCCTTTACGCAGAGAGTTATGAATGTATGGAATGCATTGCCAGTTGTGGTGGTGGAAGCAGAGTCATTGGGGACTTGCCTTAAAGGGTCAGTTTCAAGTACTCTACCGCACAGAGTGCACAGCAGGGGGGTAACCACAGGATGTCTACACTGGTCTAATCTACTTAACTGAACAAAGAATTCTCAAGTGCTTGCCTTAATGGGTCAGTTTAAGTACTTTATGATAAAAACAAACAAACTATCCCAACCACTGAAAGCGGCAATGAATTGATAAGTGCATCCTGGATTGTTTGATGTGATGAAATTGCTGTTGCTTGCGGTCCGTGGTTACCCTGGGGAGAGATCTGTTGTTATCCTTGTTTAATAGCTGAACTGTTTTGACACAATACAATGGATATGCTCAGGATGTATGTGACCTAACCCTCTCCCACTTTTTTTAAAAACAAAAACAAAACATGGTAATGTGAATCCCAGGTGGAATGTTAGATTGGGTTTCGAGGCCTATTAGGCTCCAACCTTGGTTTCTAGCGGTAGAGGTTAGGACTGTTTAAATGACCTGACCATGATGTGGTTAGGAGAAAAACAAGGTGGTCATGAAGACCAACGTTTCAAAGACGAGTGAATGTGTCGGGGATTGTAAGAGATCAATCATTGAAATATAAACCAAAATGAAGCTGGCCTGACTGACAGAGACCACTTTAAATGTGGGTCATAGAAATGAAGATGAAAGTGAAGGTACCATGAAGAATCTGACTTGGAGATTCTATCCAATGAGCAGAAAATTGAAGAATTATAACTTGGTTAAATTCCTCAGCGTGCAGAGGAATAAAGCAGGAAGAGGTGTGAGCTGCATGAGAGTTTTGATCACCAGAAACAGTTGCACCTTCCCTTGAGTGGCTGTCAGGAGCTGTTTCATCACTTGGATCACTGAATCTGTGCATTTGTCAAAGAGACACCAAACAGAGAGTCTGAATCCTCTGTCTCTGGGGTGTCTGTATCAAATCCTCTCTGTTCTCCTGTTGGTGTGCTCTCAGTCCCCCTATTGGAGAAATGTGGAATTGCCACCTGGGAGTTTGCGTCAGTTTTGTTTCATCTGGCATTCTGTCGGTTCCCAGACATGGGCCATGCCATGCCCCCTATTGGAGACATCTGGAATTACCGTCTGGGAGTCTGAGCTCGTCTGCTCTGGGTTTCCCTGTTGGTTTACTGTCACTCCCCCTTTTGGAGTCATCAGGAACTGCTGCCTGACAGTCTGAGTGAGTCTGTTCTGAGTGAGTCTCATGTCCATGGTGCGGGGATACCGTTAAGTGTCTGAGTTATACTGAGTCGGGAATGTTCAGTTTGCCGATCTGTCAGGGGGTCTCGGGAATCTGTGACATGTCCGTGTTGTCACTGAGTAGTGTGTGATGCCAATCTTTTGGACACTCTCCTATTGGGTCATTTAAACTGGTCGGGGGTCCCTTGGATGTGGAATCTGCTGCCGGTGACAGTGATGGAAGTGTATCATTTCCATCAGGGGTGGGTGCCCTGAGGATGTGTTATGGGATGTCCTTGGTCTTGTTATTTGGTCTGAAACTGTGTCATCTGCCTTCCATATACTAAGGTGGTGAGAGTGGCTGTGTTGTGTGCCAAAGGCTTTTAACTGGTTTCTGTGGTACCAGCCAGTTTTACCCGTGGCTAGTAGAATCTTATAGACTGAGGGGCTAGCTTTATCCACCACCATAAGTGGATTGGAATATTTAGGGGGAAAGGAAGGAATTTGGCTCATAGACCTGGAGCATTACTTGCTCTCCTGTGGGGTTCTCGACACGGTTAACTTTGCGATTTAAGTAAGCCTTACTTAGTTTCTTTCTCGTACCTAACTGGACGGCTACTGCCAGCTAAGTGCCTTTGATTTTGTGGGGGAGGTGCTGTCTGGCTTTTTGTGGGGGAGGGCAATGAGGGCAGGCTCTGATAGGTCAAGTCCGAACAAGTAGACAACCCTTTCATGGGTCAGCCTGTCATTCATTGTTGGGGAGTGGGGGGGTGGTATCTCCTCACCATGAGGACAAATGGAAGCACTGTCTCCCAGGTTTTGTTATTCTGTTGCATTGTTTTCCTCATCATCCCTTTCAGTCTGCGGTTCATTCTGTCTGTGATCCCACTGGATTGGGGGTCTAAGTGATGTGGAATTCCTGTTTGATACCAAACATGGTCATCACATTTTGCATTACTCAGCTGGTGAAATGGGGTTCCCTGATCTGACTCGATACTGCAGGGTAAACCCCATCTCGTGAACACCTGTTGTGTGAGGATCTGGGCTGTTGTTCTCACTGTGTTTGTCCCAATGGGAAATGCATCGATCCATTTTGTAAAAGTGTCTATGATGTCATGGATGGAGGTGTATCTGTTTTCACATGGAGGCAGGGCACCTATAGAGTCAACTTGGAGGTTTGTCCAGGGCCCTTCCACTGGACGTGTGTGCCAACACAGTTCTTCAAGTGTTCTGTCACAGCCTCGATTCCCTGGTGCCCAAATTCCCTTCCCACGTGGTTAAAGATGCCCTCCAACGCATCTCGTCCACATCCCGCACCTCCGCCCTCAGACCCCACCCCTCCAACCGTAACAAGGACAGAACGCCCCTGGTGCTCACCTTCCACCCTACTAACCTTCGCATCAACCAAATCATCTGCCGACATTTCCGCCACCTCCAAACAGACCCCACTACCAGGGATATATTTCCCTCCCCACCCCTTTCCGCCTTCCGCAAAGACCGTTCCCTCCGCGACTACCTGGTCAGGTCCACGCCCCCAAACAAGTCATCCTCCAAACCTGGCACTTTCCCCTGCCACCGCAGGAACTGTAAAACCTGCGCCCACACCTCTCCCTCACCTCTATCCAAGGCCCTAAAGGAGCCTTCCACATCCATCAAAGTTTCACCTGCACATCCACTAATATCATTTATTGTATCCGTTGCTCCCGATGCGGTCTCCTCTACATTGGGGAGACTGGGCGCCTCCTAGCAGAGCGCTTTAGGGAACATCTCCGGGACACCCGCACCAATCAACCAAACCGCCCCGTGGCCCAACATTTCAACTGCCCCTCCCACTCTGCCGAGGACATGGAGGTCCTGGGTCTCCTTCACCGCCGCTCCCTCACCACCAGACGCCTGGAGGAAGAACGCCTCATCTTCAGCCTCGGAACACTTCAACCCCAGGGCATCAATGTGGACTTCAACAGTTTCCTCATTTCCCCTTCCCCCACCTCACCCTAGTTCTAAACTTCCAGCTCAGTAACTGTCTTCTTGACTTGTCCGGACTTGTCCGACCTGCCTATCTTCTTTTCCACCTATCCACTCCACCCTCTCCTCCTTGACCTATCACCTTCATCCCCTCCCCCACTCACCCATTGTACTCTATGCTACTTTCTCCCCACCCCCACCCTCCTCTAGCTTATCTCTCCACGCTTCAGGCTCACTGCCTTTATTCCTGATGAAGGGCTTTTGCCCGAAATGTCAATTGCGCTGCTCGTTGGATGCTGTGCTCTTCCAGCACCACTAATCCAGTATTTGGTTTCCAGCATCTGCAGTCATTGTTTTTACCTCCCTGGTGCCCATGCCCATCATGGAATTGGTAAATAATGTGGTTCCTGTCCTGAGTCAGGACCACATAGAATCCTGCCTTTTGGACTAACCCATCATGGACTTGCAGGGAATCTTTCCACCAGGCTTAGACATCTGGACAAATCCCTGCCACAATCTGTTTTAACGGGTCATCACGATGCTGCTCTTGTCTAAGGTCTTCTACGTTAGTCTGATTTACAGTGACTGCATTGGCCTGCTCACCTACAGGTAACTAACACAATGTTCCTATATGAGTCCTTTTTTTGGAGAATTCACCTGCTCTGTTGTTACCTTCTGGGGATGTCTTGTGGTGGTGTTTCACTTTAATTATACTGTGTTGCCTTCCACAGGCAGACTGCAGTCCGTACTGAAATAAAGGGGGCTGTTGGTAGTCATTTCCCATTGGCAGAAATTAACCCTTTGCTTCCCAGAGTGGTAAGAATTCAGTGAGGCTGTTGCACACACACATGTTGTTGGAAAATATACCTGTGGGTGGAGGACCAGGTTGGAGTGGGCGAACTACATAAGCCACAGCTGCTAGTTCCACAGCCTGGGCACTGAGCTGTCTGGGTAATTTTCAGGCTAATTGAACCAATAGCTGTCCCTGAGTGTTGGTCATGTATATCCCACAGCCGGTGATCCACATGCCATCCTGTCCCGTGGAGGCTCCACCTACATAAATTCCGACGGCTGTGTCTGCTTGGTTATTCCCTTGTCTCATCCCTAATCGTTTTCCCGGCTGTTTGGGTCATAAAAGGGCCGGTGGGGTGTTTTGTGGCTGTGATTTGGCAGTCATGTGGGTCTGCTCCATAATTCAGGCCATCAGCTAGGAAGCTGGGCACCTTGGTACGTTTGACTGTAATGTCCCAACTCTGAAGCAGTGGAGTCCATCGTGTGGCTCGAATCTGTCTCACTGAGCCATCTTTGATTGGACTGTCCAGCAGGAGCTAGATTGGTGTATGTTCAGTCAGTATGGTCAGTGGGTTTAAACCAATAATGTAGTCAAAATATTGGCCTGCCCAAAGGACTGTGTGGTGGTGCCATTCCCACATGGAAAGCCCTTGCTCCACAGGATGTAGGATCCTGGAGGCATAATCTCCTGGCCCTTGCCTACCGTGTCACTCTTGCAGTGGAACAGCAGCTATCGTCTGGTCTGTGGCTGCAGCTTCGAGGACGTATGGTAAATCAGGGTTGGGAACTAGTCAGGCGGGTGTTGTTGTGAGGGTGTGTTTTAACTCAGTTACTCCTCTGTGTGTTGAGGAGTCCAATTCCAGGCAGCGTTCTTTATCAGTAACTCTGAGACTGGGGCTGCTTTGATGGTGAACCCATCAATGTGGTTCCTGCACTATCCCACTAACCCAAGGAAGGATCAAAGTCCACGACCATCTCGGGGGAGTGGGAGTCATTCTACGGTCTCTTATCACTTTTGGTCTATTTCCCTTTTCCTGTAGGTGATTATCATTCACAAGGATGTGACTCTAGGCTGTAGAATTTGTGTCTTTTTTAGATTAATTTTGCATCCTAGCCTGTGAAATAGATCGAGTAATTCACCTCGGAGCTGAATGTGCTCCTTCTTTGTCTCTGTTTACACAAGTCGGTCATCTACATATTGTATGAGGCAAAAGTGAGGCCTGCAGCTGCTGGAAACTAGAGTTTAGATCAGAGTGGTGCTGGAAAAGCGCAGCAGGTCAGGCAGCATCCAAGGAGCAGGAAAATCGATGATTCGGGCAAAAGCCCTTCATCAGGAATATCTCTGCCAGTAGCCTCCTCCAAATAAGGGTACTAGGCACCTCCATTTCTATTGAATGACCCCCTGCTCCCAATTGTCCCGAGGGTGACATTCCATTGTCCCATTCAAGTCCAACTTCAGGTGTGTATTGCAGGGTCTGTAGCTGTCAGGTTTGTTTATAAACCGTCTGTAAGTAGCTGGAGCCTGTCTGGATCCTGCAGCATGTGGATTAGCACAGTCACTTTAGTCAAGGCTGGGTTCGATTACCCAGCATGCTTTAATCATTGTCCATCTTTTGGAACTCCATGGTAAGTTTGTTATTCTCCATCATAAGTTCATTATTTTAGCTGACCCATCTGACCACAAGATGATGTGGGCACAAGGGATATCAGACTTTCAGTGGTTTTCGGGTGAGTGGTGAATTAGTTCAGGAATAGCCCTTGGTAAAACCGGGATAGAATTGGATGTGGGGGATGCCACAAGGAGCAGGTTGGTAATTAATGATGTGGAAATGACTGCCGACAGACCGGGATCTCGTGACTGAGTCACCCTTCAGTTCCCTGTGCACAGTACACAGGCTGTGGCCAACCAGCTCAGAGCTTCTGATCTCCGAGGTCAGCCAGGGTTCTCCTGATTGGCCTGGGTTAACAATCCCAATCAAGGACCTGGTGGGCAGTGAGATCAACCTGGTTCCAATCACTACAGATGTGGGGACTGGAGGTCAGCAAGTTGATACTGAAACATTTCTCTGGAGTTGTGGTTCTGAAACAACTAATAAAAATAAAGAACCAAACCATAACTTGGGGATTGTCACAAAATTCAGAACAAATTTAAAATTAAATTAAAAATGTCATTGTGGGCCAAGATGGTGCCCTCCAGCCCATCTCATGCTCACTAATCACATTCAGCATTTAGCACAGACACAGGAAGCTTCTTACAGTTGTCAGCCATCCACAGTTGAGTCAGGGAGACAGCCTTTCTCAGGGGCCCCTGGTGCACCCAGCCGAGTGCAGCCTCCGATCTGTCCTGGCCCTGCTCGGGGCAGTCAGAGTCAGGATGCTCTCCATATAAGGGATGAGGAACCGAATAATCAGCAGCACACTCTCCGTCTTGACCCTTTCTGCTCTATCCCAGGCTGTTTTCCTCCTGGAATGACAGAGGTATGTAAAAATACTCCAAAAAACTTGGTGCAGCTTGGACCGAGCCAAAGAAACACAAGAGACAGCCCCCAAGCTTTGGAGCATTGAGAAGGCAATTGTGGGGCCTGTAGAAATAACATGCAAACCACACCCTGGCTTCAGCAGCCACAACAAATATTGCAAATCTCCCTCATTCTGTTCAGTTCTATATTTGGTTCGAAATGGATCAGAAATAACTATCCTAATGACACAGGCAGGGAGTGTTTCATTCTGTTAATTGATTCTGTTCATGGTGGATGACATAGTTTAGCCAAGCATCAGGTCTTTGCGACCTTGTTCGGATAATCTGAAATTCGGATAATTGAATGCCGGATAATTGAGGTTCCTCTGTGTGTGTATGTCAGCAGTGTCAGTACAACCCAGACTCTCTGTGCATCTTTTTACACATGGGAGTGGTGATGAACTCACCAGAGATCTCTGGTCCTGGGTCAGTCCTTAGCTCCACGAGGTGTGTTCAGTTCAGAAGGTCCAGGACAGCAGCCAGCGTCTGTGTCTCCAGTCCCTCTGTCTTCAGCAATAAAGAGGGATCCATATTATCCTTTGTCTGATCCAGGGGTGCTCCTGTCCTGGGAGTGTTTGACAGGGACAATGTCTCATGGAATCATAGTATCCCTATAGTGTGGAAGCACAGCATTCGGCCTATCAAGTCGACACTGACCTTCTGAAAGACATCACACCTGTATCCAACCTCCTCCCTTATCCCTGCATTTCCCATGGTGAATACACCTCACCTGCACACCTTTGGACTGTGGGAGAAAATGAAAGCACCCAGAGGAAACCCACGCTGACACAGGGAGAATGTCTCTGTAGGGTTTGTACAGTTGCCAAAGAGTGGAATTGAATCAGGTCCCTGGTGCTGTGAAGCAGCAGTGCTAACCACTGAGCCACCATGCTGGCAGTAATGTGCAGAGGAGCTTTACTGTGTATTTAACCCAGTGCTTCCCCAGTTCTCAGAGCATTTGATGTTGGGACTGAGGATTTTGAGAAATTTATTGGAAACTGGTGCAATATTTCCTTTTCTGGAGTGGCTATGATTGGTGCCTCACTTTCAAAACAGTCTTTTCACTCTCTCTGCTCCTGACTGTACACAGACTTCCCTTTCTGGTTCCTTTCATGTAAGATTGATCAATATTCCTTTGGCAGTGCACAGGAAGTCAAGTACCTTCTGTAGTTTTTTGGAAAAGGACAAGAGGAAGCGAGTGAGAAGGGTGAAATGCTGCAGTATTGATGATGAGGTGTCTCTATGTGTGTCTTTCTGCAGTCCTCCTGTCAGTCTCGATACAGGGAAACATTAAGTATTTTCTAACACTGACCTTTCTAATCTATTTTGTTAATCATGGATTTGCTTCCTCCTTGATGACCCGTCTGCTGCCTGGTATTTATTTCCCAAAGCTGTTGCTGATCACCACAATGAGCCTTTTCCTCCACCTTGGTTTCTTCATCAGGGAGGAATAACTTCCTTTTTAAAAAAAATGAAGGCAGGATAACGTCGCTTACCTGAAGCTACCAAAACATTCCCATCAGAGCTCCGTGTGGGACAGAGCCCACAGAAACTTATGTGACTTTCCAGAGTGAGGGGAGATACAGAACACTGCAGGCACACCCAGGTTTCAGAGAGATACTAGGACAGAACTGACTGAGAAGTGACAATAATAAAGGCAAACCTTCCATCTGCCTTTTGAACCACTTTATCCCCCTGTGCTGCTAACTTAAGTGACCAGTACATATGTACCAATGTCCCTTTCATCCTCTGTGCTTTTCAAGGTGCTGTTGTTCATCATGCCTTCCCTTGCCTTGTTTGTCCTGCCCAAGTGCATCATCTCATATATATCCACATTGAATTCCATTTGTAACTGCTCAATCTATCAGACCAGCTCATCTATATCCTCTGACCATCTCAGACTCTTATATTCAGCTCTATCAAGATGAATGCTGATGTTGCATTTGCCTTCCTAACTGCCAAGTGAACCTGCATGCTACCCTTAAGTGAATCCTGAACCAGGACTCCAAAATCTACAACTCTTTTCTTCCAAACAAAGTACAAAACCCTTCACATTTCCCCATTATCATCCATCTGTCACTTCTTTGCCCACTCTTGTATCCTCTCCAAGTCCTTCTGCAACCTCCCAAATAGACCATATCCACTGGCTGTCCTTAGTCTAACTTAATTGTTACCATCTCTAAGAATTCTAACAGATTTGCCAGATATGACCTCACCTTAACAAAGTCATGTTGACCCAGGTGAATTTCATCATGTATTTCCAAGTGCTCTGCAATCTTATTCTTGATAATATAGAAACTAAAATCTCACAAATGACAGGTCAGGTGAACCAGCCGACACTTTCTTGTCTTCTGCCTCCCTCTCCTTAACAAAACCGTGCTGTCTGTTTTTAATACATCCCTCCCTCTCCAACTGTAGATTAATTGTGTCCCTGAAAATTGTGTCCAATTGATACCCCCCTCCTGAGGTGAGACTGACTGGAATGTAGTTACTTGGTTTATCCCTTGTTCCCTTTTTGAATTGCGGTACCACATTGGCTTCCCTCCAGTCTTACTATACCTCTCCTGTAGCCAGAGAAGAAGTGAAATGTTTTGCAAACATCCTGACTATTTCCTCTTTAGCCTCATACATAAACCTGGGACATATTTAATCCAGCCTTGGATATTTAGTTTTTAGCCTGCCAGACCACTCTGAACATTCAGGATAAAGCATCAACAATTAGTTTTGCTTTCCCAACAATATGTACAACTTTTAGACAGCTGCAGATCTAAGCTCCACCTGCACAACCTTGGAATCTTAGTTTTTATTTTTTTGTTCAAAAGTAAGCAGATTATGATTAGGAAAAAAACACACAGTCTCAGTGTTTCCATGTCAAACATAATCTTCAACGTGTTGAAGAACTGATCACAATGCTTCCTTTTCTATAGTCAAGCAGCATTTCTGATGTTGGTTCCACGTTTTTGAAAGATAGGCCATAGGCCTCTCCATTCCAGCCTCATCGTCCTGTAAGAGAGCTGCTCTAATCCCCAAATCACTAACATCTCCCATGAATTGAAATGGTCCATTACACTTCAACGCACTTAATACAGATTCAGTTGTTAAAATTACTTTTTGTTTTTCAAAGGCTGCCTGGCATCATTCTGTAGACTATTCCATCTTTATTCATTTTTGTGACAAATTATTCAAGTGAAATAACTCCCCAGAGGCTGGTATCCATCATGAACTCCCCCTTTATTTACATGTGGACAATCCATGATACTGATCCAGCTCCCTCAGAGCCAGCTCTCAGAGTGAACAGAACCTCTGACATTCCAGTTTTTTCAATCAGCCAGGTCTCCTTGATTGGCCCAGATTAACAGCCCCAGTCGGGGAACTGATATTCTATAAGGTGAACCTGGCTGACCTCGTTACAATCACTCCATCCTTCCCCGCCTGAATCCGAGGACAGAAGCCAGTTCTTTTCTTCGTAGCTCCTCCTGGAATGTTTGAGCACTGGGTCAGGTCCCTCCAACTCTGCCCCCGATATGGGCGGTGTGGAACACCCAGCCGCTCACCTCTTGTGCCTGGCTTGTCTTGGAAGAAATTCCTTCTCCTCTCCAGGCATCAAAGGCACTGAGGCAGCGACATCCGCTGTGTCCATTTCAGATTCCGAAGGATCTTCAAAGCTAGATTCCCTACAGTGTGGAAACAGGCCCTTCGGCCCGACCAGTCCACACCAACCTTCCGAAGAGTAACCCACCCAGACCCATTTCCCTCTGACTAATGCACCTAACACTATGGACAATTTAGCATGGCCAATTCATCTGACTTGCACATCTTTGGGCTGTGGGAGGAAACGGGAGCACTCGGACGAAACCCACGCAGACAGGGGGAGAATGTGCAAACTCCACACAGACAGTCATCCGAGGCTGGAATCGAACCTGGGACCCTGGTGCTGTGAGGCAGTAGTGCTAACCACTGAGCCACCGTGCCGCCCCATGCTTGATGGACAGGCAGAATGCACAGGTTCCTGAACAATTAGAAACACTGCCAAGGAGCCGGGCATGGATTGTTTCTGCACTGTTTGTGAGTTTGCAGCTTTCATATGGTCCATGTCCTTGTTCAGGACCATTGGACTGACCAGAACTTTATACATCACAGGACCTGACCTCGTGTTGACCATGTAGCTTACCCATGCAGAGCCATTCCTGTGGTTCCTCAACCAAACTTCATCCCCTGAAAAAGGTCAGAAGTCAGATGACACCAGGGCACAATTGCTTGATCTCACTTTGTCTTCCAATGGGTGTGACCTGGTCTTGTTGACTCTGGAGCCCAAGTAGGTCCCTTGGGGTTCCTGGAATTCACATTTTTCCCTTCTAAGGTACATGGTCACCTGGGAGAAACATCTAAGGACTGTGTCCAAGTTCTTTAAGTGCTCCTTGTTAATCTTCCCTGGTATTTGCATGTCATCGAGATAAATGCCACCATGTGGCGAGAACTTGTAACATGTTCTCCATTGTCCATTGAGAAACTACCCATGCTAATGTTACTCCAAATGGCAGTATCGTGTATTGGTACTAACCTTTATGGTTATTAATTGTAGAATATTTCTGGGAATCCTCATCTAACTGCAATTACAAATACACACGGGTCATGTTCAGCTTCATGAAGGACAGTGCCCCCTTCCAGCTTTGTGAATATATCTCACTGTGAGGGATTGGGTATTTATCCAGCTGTGAAAAGCTGTTTACCATTTGTTTAAAATACCCACAAATGGCAAACTGACCAAAGGGGTTCACAATTGGTATGACCAGGGCTCCCTATTCTGTAAACTGCACTGGTCTGATGCTTCCTTGCCTTCCAGCCATCTGATTTCTGCCTCCACTTTGAGGCAAATGGCACTGGCTGGGCCTTCCAGCCTTCTGGAATGACTTCCAGGTCAACATGCACAGTGGCCTTGTCTCCCCTGATAGTCCCGAGAGCTTCCTGAAAAATGTCAGGTGTTTCATTCGGACTCAGGCAGCCATTTTCCAATTGGAGGATATTGAGCCAATCTCGGTGAATTTTAGCCCCATCAAGCTTGCTGCATACTATAGTCAGTGGCAAATGAACCAACTGGTTCTCATAAGAGGCCCTGAATCTGTAAAGGTTACCCAGTGTAACTTGTTAGTCTAGGTGAGGTCTTGCACAAACTTAAGGGTTGGAGTCCAGAGTGAATAATGTTAAACACTGGTTCTGTCATCACTGAAACACCCACACCAGTATCGGGCTCCATTAGAAGCGGGTGACCGTTTAACCAGATGTTTATTTTGATTGGTTCTGATTTGGATGTTACCAATAAACGTAACTGTTCCAAACCAGATGTAGGTGGATTTTCCCAAGGTGTGCACTCTCCTGGACTATGAGCTCTCTCACCCAGTTTCGGTCCAGTGGGACTTTTTTTCTGTTTCGAGTCGAATATCGGCATCAATTATAGTGGCCTGTTGGCCCGGATCCTGAAGACAATTTTAATTGTTTGGCTGAGGCCTGGCTTTGTTCTGGGGTTTTACTGTGGGCTGATCTCGAGTCCCTCTGTTCAGGGTATGCCCTGAGTGAGGCTATGCAATTGCCTTCACTCAAGTAGTGTTCCCTAAGCTCAATCGGCCTGGTGCGGGGGATCATTTCCATCAGGACGCCTTGCAACACGCTTGCCCAACTTGCTACATTTTCCATGATAAAGCCAGTTGTTGTGCACTTTGAACTCCAGTCGGGCTTTTGCATGGTTACATCATTAATCCCAAATACCAAATGGCCTCTCAACACCTCCTTAAGGGTTAAACCAAAGTCACATGCCACTTTCAGTTGTCTTAGCCCAGTAAAAAATCCTGATATGGATTCCCCTGGTTCTTGAATTGCCAAACCAGGAGCATTTCAGAATTAGAGGAGACTTGGGATCATAATTTCTCTTAACTAAATCCACAAACTCTTGAAAGGTTTTAGTCTCTGATTCCTCAGGGAAAGTTACTCTCCTCAGAACAAAACAAACTGTGGCTCCACAAGCTGTCAGGAGAACTATTGATTGCTTTTCAACCACCCCGAAAGAATTTGGCCAGAATCAATAACACATTTTTTCCACATCCTGGGGCCTACTCTTTGACAGTAGGATAAAATGAGTCAATCTTCAGAAATAACAGGATGATGTCAGAAATGTTTACCCCAACTCAAAGATGACTGTGACAAGCGATGTTTTTTTTGCAGGAGCATACTTCTCTCTCAACACCACTGAAATAACTCCACAGAGACTGGAATCCCTCACCAAGTCACCCTTTGTGGAAAGTCCTTCACACTGATCCTCCCTCAGAGCCAGCTTTCAGAATGAACAGGATATTTGACACTCCTGTTTATATGTCTGTCAGCCAGGGCTCCTTGATTAGACCAGATTAACAGCCCCAATCAGGGAACTCATATTTTATAAGGTCCACCTAGCTGACCTCCTTCCAATCAATACATCAAGGGTGCGTCTATTGTCCTCAACTTAAATCGAAATTTTGATAAAATCCACACGTGCCCAAATGCCTCATTTTCTCTCATTTTGTGTGAAAGTCAATGAAAGCTTTTGTTTTTCTTGTTCTGTGTGACACCTGTCCTTGTCCCACACACATCCCACAACATCATCTTGGCTTTCGCAAATTCACTTGTTCCCTGATTTAACACCAACCCAGCTGACTGGAGCTGTGGAATATTTGTAAAATGTTGTAATTTTCCACGTTGTACTATGTATTACAACATCATCCAAGTAAACAACAATTGATGCTTTTCCTACAATCAGGATGTGGGTCAGCTTTTATTGCTTATTCCTTGAGAAGATTGTGCTGGATATCCAGCTGTGTGGGGGGTATTTTTAATCATGGTTTTCCGGATCACTCAGGGAACATGAAGAAATGGAAACATTCACATTTATCATGTTAATGAGGTTGGTCCTCAATCCCTCTGACCGAGAAAGGCAGTAATTAAAATCACTGAGTCTTATTTTGCAGATTTTAAATTGTTCCAGACAATTTGTAAACTTCCAATTTAAGTTTAAAAAAACATTTATTCCTTTCAGTCTCTTTCTTCTGTTTTCATTTCTCAACAAACAGCAATATGCAAACAATCAGTTATTAGTTTTATTGACAAAAGGGTAACTAGGGAGAGAACAGGGCCCCTCAAAGATCAGCAAGGCGGCCTTTGTGTGGAGCCGCAGAAAAAAGGGGAGATACTAATTGAGTATTTTGCAGCAGTATTTACTGTGAAAAAGGACATGGAAGATACAGAATGCAGGGAAATAGATGGTGACACCTTGCAAAATGTCCAGATTACAGAGGAGGAAGTGCTGGATGTCTTGAAAATGCATAAAGGTGGATAACTCCCCAGGACATTATCAGGTGTACTCTAGAACTCTGTGGGAAGTTAGAGAAGTGATTGCTGGGCCTCTTGCTGAGATATTTGTAACATTGATAGTCACAGGTGAGGTGCCGGAAGACTGGAGATTGTCAAACATGGTGCCATTGTTTAAGAAGGGCAGTAAAGTCAAGCCAGGGAACTATAGACCAGTGAGGTTGACCTCAGTGGTGGGCACGTTCTTGGAGGGAATCCTGAGGGACAGGATGTACATGTATTTGGAAAGGCAAGGACTGATTCAGGATAGTCAACATGGCTTTGTGCGTGGGAAATCATGTCTCACAAACTTGATTGAGCTTTTTGAATAAGTAACAAAGAGGATTGATGAGGGCAGAGTGGTAGATGTGATCTATATGGACTTCAGTAAGGCGTTCGACAAGGTTCCCCATGGGAGACTGGTGAGCAAGTTTAGATCTCATAGAAGACAGGGAGAGATACTCAATTGGATACAGAACTGGCTCAAAGGTAGAAGACAGAGGGTGGTGATGGAAGGTTGTTTTTCAGACTGGAGGCCTGTGACCAGTGGAGTGTCACAAGGATCGGTGCTGGGTCCTCTACTTTTTGTCATTTACATAAATGATTTGGATGTGAGCATAAGAGGTACAGTTAGTAAGTTTGCAGATGACACCAAAATTGGGGGTGTAGTGGACAGCGAAGAAGGTGACCTCAGGTTAAAACAGGATCTGGACCAAATGGGCCAATGGGCTGAGAAGTGGCAGATGGAGTTTAATTCAAATAAATGCGAGGTGCTGCATTTTGGGAAAGCAAATTTGAGCAGGAGTTATACACTGAATGGTAAGGTCCTGGGGAGTGTTGCTGAACAAAAAGACCTGAGAGTCCAGGTTCACAGCTCCTTGAAAGTGGAGTCAGAGGTAGATAGGATAGTGAAGAAGGTGTTTGGTATGCTCTCATTTATTGGTCAGAGCATTGAGTATTGGAGTTGGGAGGTCATGTTGCAGCTGTATAGGACATTGGTGAGGCCACTGCTGGAATATAGCGTGCAATTCTGGTTACCTTCCTATCAGAAGTATGTTGTGAAACTTGAAAGGGTTCAGTAAAGATCTACAAGGATGTTGCCACCATTGGAAGATTTGAGCTACAGGGACAGACTGAACAGGCTGGGGCTGTTTTCCCTGGAATGTCGGAGGCTGAGGGGTGACCTTACAGAGGTTTACAAAATTATAAGGAGCTAGGATAGGATAAATAGACAAAGTCTTTTCCCTGGGGTCAGGGAGTCCAGAACGAGAGGGCATAGTTTTATGGTGCGAGGGGAAAGATATAACAGAGACCTAAGGGGCAACTTTTTCACACAGAGGCTGGTACGTGTATGGAATAAGCTGCCAGAGGAAGTGGTGAAGGCTGGTACAACTGCAACATTTAAGAGGCATTTGGATGGATATATGAATAGGAAGGGTTTGGAGGGATATGGCCAGGTGCTGGCAGGTGGGACTAGATTGGGTTGGGATATCTGGTCAGCATGGACGGGTTGGACCAAAGGGTCTGTTTCCATGCTGTACATCTCTGTGACTCTAAGACATTGATTCATGGATAGACATTGAGCAGGTCAGTGGGATGCCCTACCTGCTGATGTAGTCAACTCAGCCACATTAGGGAGATTTAAACAATCCTTGGATAAGCACATGGATAATGATGTGGTAGTGTACGCGGATGGGCTTTGAATATTTTACAGGTCAGCACAACATTGAGGGGCCGAAGGGCCTGATCTGTGCTGTACTGTTTGATGCTCTATGTTCTAAGATTAAGGGAGATATGTGCGGAAGGTTCTTTACGCAGATTGGTGGTGAACTACTGGAACGGGTTGCCAGCGGAGGTGGTAGAGGTGGGCACAATACATTTAAGATGCATCTAGACAGAGACATGAATGGGCAGAGAGCAGAGGGGTACAGATCCTTAGAAAATAGGTGACAGGTTTAGACAAAGGATCTGGAACAGTACAGGCTTGGAGGGCTGAAGGGCCTGTTCCTGTGCTGTAATTTTCTTTGTTCTTTGTTTCACATCTGGGAAACACCCAACAAATATGTGGTTGGAGATGTGGCTCCAGGATTCACACAAGGACCAACGGAACCCATGAAAAGGGACACAAATTTCCTCAGGAGATGACAATACTCATGAGTGAGTAATCACCGATGACAATGACAATGACCTTGAATTAACCTGCCTTAGTTTTCCAGACCATATTCCAACAGCAAATGTTTCCCTTTTCTCCTCTCATCTTTCGTCAAACAACCTACTTTTCAAACTTTAATACTCAACTTTAAAATCACAGTTCCAAACCAAAAGTGAGGAAACCAAAAGAAAAGGAGTGATGCTCTCAATGGGAAACATGCTGCTTTTCACTGGGTCACATTGAATGGGAAGAAAGTTAGTCCAAAGTGGTCAGACTGTACAGTGAGGGTGGTACTCTATCACTGCATGTCTGTCCACTGTGTTGATGCTTCACACACTCGATGTTACAGTGTCTGAAATGGATGCTGATTGGTCAGTTCGAGTACAGCCAGTACCTGGGGCCAATGGCTGCTGGGCCTGATTAGGTTCAGGAATGCTGGATGACCCTGGAACATTCCTGAAAAACATACAAGGAACATTAATATTCAGAGGAAGCTAATGGCATAATCCCAGGTCACAGTAACAAGAATCCTATCTTTTTGCTTATCCTTTCACAGGTCATGGGTCGGTCTGGCTGCTCCTAGTTGTCCATGAGAAGGTGGTGGGGAACTGTTGCTGGATCAAAATCCTGGAAATCCCTCCCTAAGGGCTCTGTGGCTCTTACCTCCAGAACAACGACTGGAACAGTTCATGAAGGCAGCTCACCCCCACCTTCTCAAGGGCAACTAAAGACAGGTAGTCAATGGCCCAATCAGAAATGCTCACGACAGGTAAATGAATAAACAAAATGTTCAGATTTAGACACAGATCACCCATGTCACCCTTGAAGAATTCACCACCAGAAACAGTTCTGCCTTGGTACCAAAATGTACCAAAGCACCCACGGGTCAGCTTTGAGCAACTGGTTACAAGGCAGGGAGGGAGGGTGTTGGAGATGAGGTGAAAATTCCTGCAAGGGCTTCCCATCTCCTGTAACTTTGGAGGATGCTACAGAACATGGAAATCTTGGAAAGTGGGGGATGATCAGGAAATCACATTCCCACCTAATGGAAATTCAGCTGCTCGGAGAGCAAGGGAGAAAAAGTAGGATTCACAAAAAAGGTCCCTTTTATCCTCAGCACTCACTGCAAGTGATTACATTCCAATCTTTCCCTCCATAAAACAGCCATTACAACTCAAAGTGACCACTGTGAGAAAAATGGGGAACACTTTCGTTTTACACAATGATGAATTGTAGATTGATTTGCAGACGAGAGATCACAGATGAACCTGGAGCTGGAGATTTACAAACAGCCAGAAATTGACCAATTCTGTTCAGAAATTATTTATCTGTCATTTACCTCTCACTTTCCCAGTGAGTGTTTGAGCAACTTGTAAGAAGGTAAAAACACATTGGGAGCTCATCGGCAGGAGGCTGCATTCTGTCTATGAAAAGGAGATATTCAATACAACCCTGAACTAGAGCATTTCTACTCAGCGAAAGTGAGGGCTTCCTGATGAAGGGCTTTTACCCGAAACATTGATTCTCCTGCTCCTCCGATGCTGCCTGACCTGCTGTGCTTTTCCAACACCACACTCTCGACTCAGGGCATTTCCACCACTACTCTCGTGTCAGTCACTGACTATCTTACCTTTTCAAAGGTGTCGTTCTCTTGAGTTGCTGTGAACACTCTAAAGAGAAAAAAAGATTCATAAATATTTTGTAAAATTATGAACAAATTTGTCACATTGTCTCCACAATTGGAAATGTTTCCCCCCCACCCCCATACACTTTCATCCCTTTATCCTCAAGAACTCTAACTCCTTCTTAAAAACATTCCATGCTTTGGCCTCAACTGCTTTCTGTGGCAGGGAACTCCACAGGATCACAGTAACTCCAAAGGGATTGCTCTCCATGTCAATCCTGAATGGCCTACCCCATATCCTTTGACAGTGACCATTGGTTCTTGTCTCCCCGGTCATCGGAAACATCTTTCCTACATTTACCTCATCGAGTTCTATTGAAATTTCACACATTTCCCTGAGATCCCCTTCATTCTTCCAAACTCCAGTGAATATCATCCTAACCAATCCAATCTCTCTTCATACATCAGCCCTGAAATCCCAGGAGTCTGTCTGAGAAACCTTCATTGCACTCTGTCCAATGCCAGAACATCCTTACTCAGATAAGGGGACCAGAACCTCACCCAATACTCCAGGTGTGGTTTCTCCAAGACCTTGTACAATTACAGCAAGACATTCCTGCTCCTGTATCAAAACTTCTCTCTATGATGCCAAAATACAACTGACAGAGATATGGAGGGAGAGGCCATGAAGATAAGGATCAGAATTTAAACTTCTCAAGGTCTTCAGCACTGACATAACTGAGCTCAGGATTCTGAGGCCTTCAATATTCCTACGACATCCTGCCTGTTCAATTTGTTCAGTCACAGCAAAGACAAGTAATGAGGGCAGTCCCAAAACAGACCAGTGCCTGAACATTGCACTCACTGCACAGGCCAGAAGAGGAGTCCATGTTACCATTCCTCCCCAAATATAGCTCTGTTACTCAGACTATCTGAGCCACCATGTCTATGCCTTTATCCAGCAAACTCTCGAAAGCCACTTGAACAATAAAGCACACAAGAATATTGTGGTGAACTGCAACTTCCTTTCTGTTCTGTTTGAGAGTCTGTACAAAGTGGGAATGAATGCAAAAGATGTGATTTGTTGTGATTCTGTCAAATGGGAGTGAATGAAAAGACATTTTAGCGCATTGAGATTCAACAGTGATGGGAGGAGAATGGGAATTGATCCATTAGAGTTCAATAGAATGGGTTTGAATGGATCTCCTTGTGAAACATCCTCAATGTTAAATCACTCACAAGAAAGCTCCATCCCAGGCAACATCCTGGTGAATCTCCTGTGCACCCCTCCCTCTTGTTATGTCAGAACCATACTGTTTTATCAAACCTCATTCTTCATGAACCCACCTCCTTTGTTCCTGAAGTTGATGAAGATTATGAAGCAGATGGGCAGGATGAGAAGCATTGGAATGACCGGCAGATATACAGTGGTGGGCTCAGTCCTCTTCACTGGAAAACAGCAAGAACAGCATTATTCAGGAATACCTCCATGTTGCTGCAGTGAAACTTGTAGCAGGGTTACAGAGGAAGAGATTAAATGTACAAACAGGATGTTCTGCAATGGAGCAAACCAGTTCAACGCTCTCACCTGCTGTTTCCCACAGACCAGGAATTTGCTCCCCTCCAAATACTTACCCAATTATCACCTGAAAGATCACTCTATTAAATTTATTTCCATTGGCCTTTCAGGCAGTGCATTGCAGATCAGAACAACTCCTGAAGGAGGCAACTGCTTAATTCTGTGACACAGAATATAAGGTTAGATGGATACTTTAAAACATTCTACAGTGTATTTCCTGGACCCAGCCTTGACTCACCAACACAAGGGCACCCATTACTGAGCACTGATCTACCATCCCACCATGTCCTGTGTCCTACATGTCGACCAGACCAAGTAAGGAAGGCAAATTTCATACTGTAAAGGACCTGACTGAGTCAGATGAGCTTTCCCAACTATCAACAGTGGTCACATGTGACCATAAGGTTAGCTTTTCATTTAAATTCCAAATGTTTAAAATTTCATTCATCTTTCACCTTCTGCTGTGGTAGGATTTGAACCCATGGCCCCAGACATGAGAGTCTGGATTTGTTACCCAGTGACAGTAGCAGTATACCACCAACTCCTTTTATAACCCATGTGTGAATGCAGGGCTAGGATAGGTCCCACGTGGCTGTGATGCCTCACACAGTCAGATGGACACTTAAGGAATGTATTTGCACTGATGGAACTATTCCTGATGAAGGTGTGAACACTTTCAATGGAACCAAGAGGGACACATTCGTCTGCAGCACCTTCCTGCTCGAGGAGATGATCTCATTGTCAGCTTAACTTTGGATCATTTGGAGATTGAACTGAATGTTCTGAGTGTGTCAATGCCTTTCAATACTGACATCAGAATGTACCTAAAAGGATCAACACATCAAATTACATTAAATGTTTAAAAAGTCAAATTTCAAACACAAAAGCAAAATACTGCAGGTGTTGGAAATTTGAAATAAAATCAAAATGCTGTAAATACTCAGCAGGCCAGACCCCACCTGTGGAGAGAAACAGGGTTAATATTTTAGTTTCAATGACCAAATCATTAAACATTTGCATAACCTGCTACACTCTCACTGTACACCCTCTACAGACAGAATACTTTTTAATATTCATTCAATTACAGGATGAGAAGGACATTGGGTAGGGCAGCATTTATTACCCATCCCTATTAGTTAAGAATAAACCACATTGCTGTGTCTGGAGTCAAAGGTAGGCAAGGCCAGGTTAGGATGACAGTTCCCTTCATGAAGGATCATTAGTGAACCAGATGGGTTTTTACAACAATAAACAGTGGTCACATAGTCAGCTTTTGACTCTTACTTTGAGAATTTTATTCATTTCAAATTCCACATCTGCCATGGTAGGATTTGGATCCTTCTGCCCAGAACATTACCTGGGTGTTGGATTAACCATCCATCGATAATACCATCAACTGTTGTCCCCCCACAACGATTTCTTACCATAAGCCCACACCCGAGTCTCCTTCAGGATCAGATACTGAGAATCAGGTTCTGACCTGTATTCCACCAGACACAGGTCAGTGTGATTGTCCCTCACTCTCAGCTGGTTTATCCTGAGCGAGGCGTTTCCCTCCCATGAGTTCCCAATGACCTCGTACCAATTTCCACCGTGTCCAGTTGTCCACGTTCCCTGTGATTGGGCTGTAAATGTAACAATGTGTTGGTAGGGCTCCTTCCTCATCCAGGTAACAGTGGTCAGGGTGTGCGAGTCCCAGCTCCTGAAGATACAGGGTAAAGTAACTGAATCTCCCTCTGTCCCAGTCACCACTGAGACATTTCCCTGAACAGCTGAGGAAGGACGAACATCAGAATGGATGAGGTCAGTGCCCAGAAGTTCTGAATTCAGTTTGTTACATTTCTTTCAACTTCACAATAAGATGAGTAATTAAACACCCCACATATTTCTCACAGGTCTGGACCAGGCTATTATAGTTCCCTAAAGGAATCACCATGATGAAAATCACTCACTCTCAATCCCCTCATTTTGATTTACTCATTCATGGGATACTTACAGATTAGAAAATGGACTGAACCCACATGAATTCATTTATTCTGGGCCCAACATCCCTCCCAACTTCACTAAAAATGACTGTTTTTCATTCCCCAGCCCTATATTCCGGTCTGTGCTCCTTCACTCTGTCCTGAAATCCCATTCCAATGATTGAACACGTGTCTGTGTGAAGGTGAACATTCCTGATATTAACCTGAACATAGCCTTTCACTAATTCCCAACCGTAACCTATGTCATTAACACAGTTTGATTGAGGTCTGTTGAAGATTTCCTGCAGCACCAACCACTTCTTTGAGTTTTGGGGGATGGTGGTGTTGGGATGCATGGGGAGGCAGGGGGAGGAATTAGCTCCATGCTGTACCCCCTTTATAAATTAATCATCCTCAGAAAGAGGGAGGGTCTCTCCATCTCCATCCTAATGTGAAATGAGTTTCAGATTCACCCACATCCTCTCAGCATCTGCTCCCTCAAGACTCCTCAGGATCTTCCAAGTTTCAATAAAGTCACTTCTCAATCTTCAGCAACGAGCAGCCCCCAACTGGGTCTGAACCAATCAGGATGAGAAGGTAACAACACTCTGACGTTCTCAGCCAATGAGAGGTAGGGAGGTGGCACTTCACATATTCTTGGCCAATGAGACCTGAAGTTCACAATGTGCTCACTCAGTGAGGGATTGGAAGATACTTGCCTTACCTTGTCCTCAGTCAATGCCAATCATTGGATTGACAACAAGAGGGAGGTCATTTAACCCATTGGGTCCTGGTTAGCTCCACATGGAACAATCCAGGTGAGACCCACCCATCTGCTCGATTCCCCCCCAAGCCCTGCCAGTTCACTTCCTTCAAGGGCCTATCAGGTTTAATTCTGAGATCAATGACTGTCTCCACACGCCCCTCTGCTGATGTTGGTGACTGTCAGTTGTCAGCCCTCACTGTGTAAACATTTCTCTCTCACATTCTCAATGCACCTTTTCTAAAGGAAATGCACAACAGAAATGTGGAGGCTGTTTAAGGGGCACTTGTTGCGAGTGTTGGATAACTTTGTCCTATTGAGACAGGCAAGGAATGGTAAGGTGAAGGAGCCTTGGATGACAAGAGACGAGGAGCTTCTCATCAAGAGGAAGAAGGAAGCTTACGTAAGGTTGAGGAAGCAAGGATCTGGCACAGCTTTCGAGGATTACAGGGTAGCTAGGGAAGAACTCAAAAATGGACTGAAGAGAACTAGGAGGTGGCACAAAAAGCCTTGGTGGGACGGATTAGGGAAAACCCAAAGGCATTCTATATTTAGATGAGGAATAGGAGAATGACCAGAGAGATGGTAGGGCCAATCATGGATAGTGGAGGGAACTCATGGCTGGAGTCTGAAGAGGTAGGGGAGGCCCGAAATGAGTTTTTGCTTCAGTATTCACTCAAGATTGTTGATAATGAGAACACCGTGGACCAGGTTAATAGGCTTGATCAGATTGATGCTCAGAAAGTGGATGTGCTAGAAATTCTGGGAAGCATCAAGAAAGTGTCCAGGGCCAGATCAGTTATATCCAAGGTTACTACAGGAAGCAAGGAATGAGATTGCTGCTCCTCTGGTGATGATCTCTGAATCCTCACTCTCCATGGGAGTAGTAATGGATGATTGGAGGGAGGCGAATGTTGTTCCTCTGTTCGAGAAAAGGAATAGAAAAATCTCTAGGAATTACAAACCTGTCAGTCTGATGTCTGTGGTAAGCAACTTACTGGAAAGGATTTATGACTATTTGGAAGAACATAGTTTGATTAAAGATTGTCACCGTGGCTTTGTGAGGGGCAGGTGATGCCTCACAAGCCTGATTGGGTTCTTTGAGGATGTGATGAGATAAGTTGATGAAGGTTGAGCAGTGGATGTGGTGTTTATGGATTTCAGTAAGGCATTTGATAGTCAATTAATTCAGAAAATTAGGAGGTATAAGATACAGGGAAATGTGGCTGTCTGGATACAAAACTGGCTCGCTGAATGAAACAGCAAGTGGTAGTGGATGGAAAGTATTCCACCGAGAAGTCAGTGACCAGTGGTGTTCCACAGGGATCTGTTCTTGGGCCTCTGCTCTTTTTAGTTTTTATAAATGACGTGAATGAAGATGTATCAGGGTTGGTTAGTAAGTTTGCCGATGCCGGTGGTGTTGTAGTGGGTGTAGCGTGCTGTTGGAGGCTACAACAAGCCATTGGCAGATGCAGGTCTGGGCTGAGAAGCGGCAGATGGAGTTCAATCTGGATAAATGCGAAGTGGAGTATTTTGGAAGGTCAACTTTGAATGCAGAATACAAGGTTAAAGACAAGATTCTTGACAGTGTAGAGGAACAGAGGATCTTGGGGTCCATGTACATAGATCCCTCAATGTTGCCACCCAAGTTGATAGCATTGTGAAGAAGGCGTATGGTGTTTTGGTTTTCATTAATGGGGGGAATTGAGTTTCAGAGTTGCGAGGTTTTGCTGCAGCTCTATAAAATCCTGGTTAGACCACACTTGGAATATTATGTCCAGTTCTGGGTTGCCTCATTACTGGAAGGATGTAGATGCTTTCGAGAGGGTGCAGAGGAGATTTGTCAGGATACTCCCTGGATTGGATGACTTGTCTTATGAAGAGAGGTTGAGTGAGTGAGGGCTGTTTGCACTGGAGAGAAGCAGGAAGAGAGGTGACTTGATAGAGGGATACAAGGTAATGAGAGGCATAGATAGAGTAGATAGCCAGAGACTCTTCCCAAGGCAGAAATGGCTGTCACAAGGGGTCATCATTTTAAGGTGATTGGAGGAAGGTATAGGGGAGATGTCAGAGATAGTTTATTTATGCAGACTGGTGGATGTGTGGAAGGCAGTGGGAGTAAAGTCAGAAACATTAGGGATATTCAAGCGACTGTTGGACAAACACAAGGATGGCAGAAGATTGAGGCTGTGGAGGGTATTTTGATCTAAGATTAAGATAAATGGTCAGCACAACATCGTGGGCTGAAGGGCCTATACTGTGCTGTACTGTTCTGTGTTCTATGTAACCTACAAGGCTATGGACCAAATGCTGGGAAGTTGGACAGGTGCAGACTTAGAGCGATGTTTTTGTTGGTGTAGACTGCATGGGCTCAAGGGCCTCTTCCATCCTGTCTAATTCTATAATTGTATGGATCAGCTTTCCTTATGGTTCCTTCCGTAAGGAGCAAAAACGGCAATAAGATGTTGTGGGAGTAATCTATGGGACCCATAGCAGTAGCTATATGGTGGGTGTCATGGACCGGGCCACATTCCCTCAAAACATTTCAGGAAGTTCGCCCAGACCCTAACTTATTGAGTTGTTTTAAGCAAATGTCGATTGGATAATCCAGGAGAGATGCAGATTGCCCAACCACTCACTTTTAAACAAAACAGTATTTATTCATACATGAACAAAAGAAAAACACATTTAGAATCCCAGAACTATTTAAAAACCCACCTGCCTCTATTGCAACTTAATGATGCTGTTCCAAATACTTGAAATGTCCCCATAAACACTCTCTTGGAAAAAAAGCTACAATCAAACACTGGTTCACACAGGAGAGATGTCAGAGAGAGAGAGAGAGAGTGAGAGGATCAACATGGTACTGTTTCTTTGACCAGCAACCTTAAAAAACTGACTGCTTGCTAAACCAAACTAAACCAGAAAAAGCTGAGCTGGAATAACTGGCCATTCCCTTTCATTGCATAATTCTTTTCTGTTTTAATTTGAAAGCCTATTTCCTGAGGCAGTATCTGTTACCTATAATCAAATAGGCCCTAAAACATCTCTGTTTACAACCCCTCTCAAAAAACCAAGGACAGAATTTTCTTTGTTAAAGGAGCAGTATTGTCACAGTGGGGAAGGGAATAAATCAGCAGATAGTAAAGGCATGTAGCAGAGGCAGTACGTTAACCATGGGTGACTTTAATCTTCATGCACATTGGGATAGTCAGATTAGCAAAGGGAGCCATGAGGAAGAATTCAGAGACATATTGAAGGCAGTCTCTGAGAACAATGTGATGTGGATTCAACCAGGGATCCGGTTAGTTTGGGTTTGGTGATGTGTCATGATTCAGGTTTAATAACTGATGTCAGAGTGAAGGATACCCTGGAATCTGTCACCATAACACAATAGATTTGAGTATTCAGTTTGAGGGAGAGGACCTTGTGTTGGCAGCTACTGTGCTTAGATTATCGAAGGGAATGAGAGCAGGACTGGCTGGAGTGGGCTGCAGAAGCAGTTTAGCAGCAAAAACAGCTGAGGAACAATGGCAGACTTGGAACAAAATAGTTCATGGCTCCACAGCAAAGGGACAATCCAGTGAGGAGAAGCATTCTGGGAAGTGGATAAGCCTATCAGGATTAACCAGGGAAATTCAGTATAGTATCAGGTTGAAAGAAGGAACATATAACGTGACAAATACTCATGTTAAACCAAAGAAATTTTAACAACCAATGAAAGATGATCGAGTTGTAATAAGGTCAGAGAAAATACTCTCTGAGTGTAAACTTGCAAGTAAAATCATGAGAGAGAGAGAGTGAGAGAGAGAGTGAGAGAGAGTGAGAGTGAGAGAGAGAGAGGAAGTGAGAGAGAGAGTGAGAGACAGAGAGAGAGAGAGTGAGAGAGTGAGAGAGAGAGAGTGAGAGAGAGTGAGAGAGAGAGTGAGAGAGAGAGAGAGTGAGAGAGAGAGAGAGTGAGAGTGAGAGAGAGAGAGGGAGTGAGAGAGAGAGTGAGAGACAGAGAGAGAGAGAGTGAGACAGTGAGAGAGAGAGAGAGAGAGAGCGAGAGTGAGAGAGAGAGAGAGAGTGAGAGAGAGTGAGATAGAGTGAGAGAGAGCGAGAGAGCAAATATCTAAAAAGGAAGAAAAGGGCCAGAGTGACCATAGGCCCCTTCGAGAGTAAGGGCTGGGAAATAATCATCAGGAACCAAGAAATGGGAGAGGAATTAAATTAATCATTTTGAGCAGTTTTCACAGTAAAAGGCATGAACAGCATCCCAAACTTAATAACTATTCAAGGGCAAAAGGACAAGAATAAAGACAATAGCTACAATTATGTTGTTGTGGAAATTGTAGGGAGTGTTGGGCTCTCAGAGGAAGGCAGTACGGACAGCCAACTTTCTGGGACTGAGCCTGGCTCGACTGTAACGGGGGTAAGTCAGGTTCCAAGTGAGTTTCTAGTCAGAGGCACAGATAGTCGTTTCCGTGGCCTGCAGTGAGATATCAGAATGGTGTTTTGCCTCCTCAGTGCCAAGGTCAAGACAGTCTCGGAGAGGGTGCAGAATATTCTTAAAGGGAGTGGGGGGACCAACAGGAGGTCGTTGTACACATTAGAACCAATGAGATAGGAAGAGAAAAAGATTGGATTGTGAGGAGAGAATATAGTAAGATAGGTAGGACACTAAATAGGAGGTCCTTGAGTACAGTAATATTTGGATTATTCCTGGTACCACGTGCAAGTGATCATAGGAATAGGAGGATAAAGCAGATAAATGATTGTCTGAGGAGCTGGTATAGGGAAGAATACAAACTTTCAGATCATTAGAGTCTCTTCTGGGATAGAAGTGCCCTGTATAAGAAAGACGAGTTGGAGCTGGACAGGAAGGGGAGATTTACTGGAGCCAACCAGGACGGAGGTGAAAGGTGAGGGTTGTGGGGGGTTACAGGGTGATAGTGAGAAAAGGGATCATTCTGAGATGGTGCACTTGGGAAAAGGAACATGTCAAGTAGTCAGTACAGGGAGGTGCAAAGTAGAGAACAAGATCGAACTGATCAATTAGCATGCACTTATTTCAATGTAAGCAGACTGAGATGTGAGGCAGATGAACTCAGGGCATGGTTGGGAAGATGAGACTGGGATATCACAGCTATTACAGAAACATACCGCAGGGATGGTCAGGACTGACAGCTTCATGTTCCACGATTATATCAATGATTTGGATTTGAATACAGGAGCTATGTTCAGTAAGTTTGCAGATGACACCAAAATTGGTGGTATACTGAACAGCAAAGAAGGTTATCTCAGAGTACAACAGGACTTTGATCAGATGGGACGATGGGCCGAGGAATGGCAGATACAGTTTAATTTAGAAGAATGTGAGATGTTACCTTATAGTCGGGCAAATCAGTGCAGGCCTTCTACACTTAGTGGTAAGGTCCAGGGGTGTGTTGCTGAACAATGAGGTCTTGTTCTTTGAAGGTGGAGTCACAGGTAGACAGGTTACTGAAGAGGGTGTTTGGTACACTTGCCTTTCTTGGTCAGTGCATTGAGTATAAGAGTTGGGAGGTCATGTGGATACTCAACAGGAAACTGGCTTGGCCACTTTCGAAATACTGCATTCACTTCTAGTCTCCCTGCTTTCAGAAAGATTTTGTGAAATTCAAAAAGGTTCAGGAAGTATATGGAAGGATGTTGCCAGGGTTGGAGTGTTTGAATATAGGGAGAAGCTGAATAGGTTTGGGCTGTTTCCACTGGTGCATCAGAGGCTGAGGGCTGAGCTTTTAGAAGTTCATAAAATCATGTGGGGCATGGATGGGGTGAATAGTCAAGGTCTTTTCCCCAGGGTACGGGAGTCCAAAACTAGAGGGCAGAGGTTTAAGGGGATAGGGGAAAGATTTAAATGGGACCTTTTACATGCAGAGGGTGGTGCCTGTATGAATAGGAGGGTTTAGAATGAAATGGGCCAAGTGCTGTCAAATGAGACTGGATTAATTAGAATACCTGGTTGCTGGGGACGAGTTGGGCTGGAGGGTCTGTTTCCATGCTGTACATGTCTGTATGTCTAATACCTATCATGACAGAAAAACCACGAAGGAAATGGATGGAGTTAAAGACCAATTAGTCCCCTGGACCTGACAGGATGCATCTAGGGTATTAAAGGAAGTTTTTGAAGAGACAATAAACACACAGGTGTTCACCTTCCAAGAATCTTTGGAAAGTTCCCAGAGAATTGGAAATCTCCCAAAGTAACACTCCTGTTTTTCAAGGAAAGGAGACGGAAAACAAAGTTACCCAATGTGTCCATCACTTGGAGTTCAGAAGCAATGTGGTCTCACTGGGGATGGCGGATGTTTCCTTTCAAGATGACAGGAAAAAGGAAGGGACTGCATCAGGCAGCAGGCTGGATATAGTTTACTGGCACATTGCTCCAAGGTTTCCATCAACTACAGTAACAAGCATCTGGTTAGACTTCTGCAGGTCACTGTGTGGATAGCTGAGTACAATACATGATGGAATGCCCTGCAAATTGGGAGAAGGAGAGGGAGAATTGGGGGCGTAATTTGAGATAAAGACATCAGCAAAAATGAAAGTGAAAAAATGGGGATGCAGAAAATTGGAAATAAAAAGAAAGTGCTGGAGAAACTCAGCAGGTCTGGCATCCTGTGTGGAGTAAGAAACAGAGTTAACATTTCAGGCCAATAACTTTCCATCAGTGAGTAAAGCACAGATATGTTGCTCCAAGTGTTCTGTTTGAAGCAAATTAAGTATTTCCACGGCATAGTCGTGGCAATCTCATCAGGAAAATAGACAAGGCCTTTTTCCTGGTGTGGGAAAGTGTAGAACTAGAGGGTATAAGTTTAGGGTGAAAGGGGAAACATTTAAAAGGGACATAAGGGGCAACTTTTTCACGCTGAAGGTGGTGCATGTATGGAATGAGATGCTAGAGAAAGTGGCGGAGGCTGGTATAATTACAAAAATTAAAAGGCATCTGGATAGGTATATGAATAGGAAGGGTTTAGAGAGACATGGCCCAAACACTGGCAAAAGGGACGAGATTAATTTAGGAAATCTGGTCAGCATGGACCAGTTGGACTGAAGCGTCTGTTTTCGTGCTGTACATCTCTATGACTCTTCGACCAATTCGTTAATGTCTGTTATTGGGAAAATGTGAGATCAACACGAAGGATGTCTTGGCAGAACATTTAGAAATGTATAATATGATCAAGCAGAGTCAACATGACTTCATAAAGGGGAAATTATCTTGAATTCTTTGAGTGGTGACTAGTTGGATAAATAAAGGGGAATTGGTGGATGTTTCATATGTTTTTAGAAGATATTTCAGAAGGTGCAACACATTAAGCTCCGTAATGCGATTAGATTCTATGGTGCTGGTGGTAGTACACGAACATGGATAGAGAATTGACTAACTGATAGAAAATAGAGAGTTGGGATAAGACAGGAGTGATATCCAGCCTGCAAACTGTAATTAGTGGTGTATCACAGGATCTGAGATGGGGCCACATTTATTACAATATACATTAATGATTTGGATGAGGTCAGTGAATGTACTGTAGCCAAGTTGGCTGATGACAAAAATGTAAGTGAGAAGGCAAGTGATGAGGATGAAATAAAGAAGCTGCAGAGAGATGTCGACAGGTTAAATAAGTGGGAAAAACTTAGTAATTGGAATATAATGTGGAAAATGTAAGGTTATACATTTGGCACAAAGAATAGAGAGGCTGAATATTCGTAAAACAGAGAAAGCCTGCAGAAAGTTACAGAACAGAAGAATATGGAGGTTTCACAAAAACATTCAGCAGAGAGTAGGGAAGGTCAATGGAATGCTTCCCTAACAGAGAGCATCAGCTCAGAATGATGGTTACACATTTCAGATGAGAGGAATGTTTTCTCTAAGAGGGTATTGAATCTCTGGACTACTTTCCCACAGACAGCAGTTAATGTTGGGTCATTAAGTATAGGCTAGGCTGAGATGGACAAATTTTTAATCATTCACAGAATCGAGGATTGTGAAGATAAAGAAAGAATGGGGAATTGATGTTTATCATCTCAGTCATGATCTCATTGAATGTGGAACAGACTCAATGGGCTGAATGGCCTTCTTCTGTTCCTATGTTTTATGGGCTACCTGCCTCAGTTCTCAACACCTCCATTTCTGAAACCTGTAAATCCCATTTGCTTTTCCAACCACATTCTCAACATGTCCTGACATCTTCAAAAACCGATGCACTCTGACCACCGACTTCCTTTATCCAGATCCATCCTTGAGATCCCTGTCATTGACTCCATATTGCCCATAGGGAACATGGAACCAGGTGGATCTTCGAGCTTGCATCCTTGGTGATGTTTTCTCTGGTCCCTACATCAGAACACTGAAGCCAGTTTGAACACAACAAATTAGGGAGTTGATGGGAGACTGTTGGAAGTTTCAGACACAGTGATGGAATGGTCCATAAATCCCAGCCGCATCTCTCTCTCTTTCTCTCTCCTTCTCACTGTCTCCTGCCTGAGACCAACTGAAAGAACCCAAGAGAAGGAGCCAACCTGAGTGCCACCGGTCCAGGTGGACCCTGTTCCCATTGAGCTATCGGGACAGTGACACCATCCAAACATTGTTCCTTACCTTCAACTTCCAGCTTTGTGGAGGCTTTGTTTGAAAACTATCAATATTGAGCTCCACACGACAGATAGGGACCAGCATCCTCCTGGCTCAGTCCCTCCATCGTTATTGAGACATCTTTGTTGGTGAGACTCCCCACGAATCTGAATCGATTCCCACAGTCCCGCTGTCTCACATTCTCACACAGCTCACCCTGGGAATGGTCTGGACCAGGATCTGTACAGGAAAAGATAGCACCTGTGCCAGATTTAATCCATATGACAGAGCCGGTGAGTGTGAGGTGAGTGTCAGGGTGGGTGAAGCTGCAGGGTAAGACAGCGGAGCCTCCTTCCTCAGCCCTCACTCCATCCACGACAGTCATTGACCAATCAAGGGCCAATCAAGGGCAGTCGTGGGAAGCTGTGTGTGGAGTCAGAGAAGACAGGGAAGCACTAAATTAATATTTTTTAACAGTATTCACTCTAGAAAACGACAATTTTGTCGAGGAGAATACTGAGATCCAGGCTACTGGACTAGGTGGGATTGAGGTTCACAAGGAAGAGGTGTGAAAATAGATAAGTCCCCTGGGCCAGATGGGATTTATCCTGGGATCCTCTGGGAAGGCAGGGAGGAGATTGCCGAGCCTTTGACATTGATCTTTAAATCGTCATTGTCTACAGGAATAGTACCAGAATACTGGAGGATAGCAAATATGGTTCCCCTGTTCAAGAAGGTGAGAAGAGACAACCCTGGTAATGATAGACCAGTGTGCCTTACTTCAGTTGTTGGTAAAGTGGTGGAAAGGGTTATAAGAGATAGGATTTATAATCATCTAGAAAAGAACAAATTTGATAAGGGATAGTCAGCACGGTTTTGTGAAGGCTAGGTTGCACCTCACAAACCTTATTGAGTTCTTTGAGAAGGTGACCAAACAGGTAGATGACAGTAAACCGGTTGATGTGGTGTATAGGATTTCAGCAAAGCATTCGAGAAGGTTCCCCACAGTAGGCTATTGCACAAAATGTGGAGGAATGGGATTGTGGGAGATAAAGCAGTTTGGATCAGCAATTGGCTTGGTGAAAGAAGACAGAGGGTGGTGGTTGACGGGAAATGTTCATCCTGGAGTCCAGTTATTAGTGGTGTACTGCAAGGGTCGGTGTTGGGTCCACTGCTGTTCATCATTTTTACAAATGACCTGGATGAGGGCGGAGAAGGGTGCGTTAGTAAATTCGCAGATGACACTAAGGTGGAGTTGTGGATAGTGACAAAGGATGTTGTAGATTGCAGAGAGACACAGATAAGCTGCAGAGGTCGGCTTAGAGATGGCAAATGGAGTTTAATAAGGACAAGTGTGAGGTGATTCACTTTGGTCAGAGTAACCGGAATGCAAAGTATTGGGCTAATGGTAAGATTCTTGGTCGTGTAGATGAGCAGAGAGATCTCAGTGTCCATGTACACAGACCCTTGAAAGTTACCACACAGGTTGACAGGGTTGTTAAGAAGGAATACAGTGTTTTAGCTTTTATTAATAGAAGGGTCGAGTTCCGGAACTATGAGGTTATGCTACAGCTGTACAAAACTCTGGTGCGGCCGCACTTGGAATATTGTGTACAATTCTGGTCACCATGTTATAAGAAGGATGTGGAGACTTTGGAAAGGGTGCAGAGGAGATTAACTAGGATATCAGTGTGTGGGACTGAAACTTGGAGACTCTATTCTGAGTGTGTTATTTAGTGAGAACAGGTTTCGCAGCTATAATGAGAGGTAGTGAACACATAGTAATGTAAATTCATGAGCAATCCAATACACTGGGGACAGAGTTTCAGTTCCCACCATGGCAGCTGCTGGAAATTCAATTCAGTTATTACATCAGGAATTAAACACCAGTCTAATGGGAACCATGAAACCATGATTTTTTAAGGTGAAGGGTGGAAGGTATAGGGGAGATGTCAGGGGTGGGTTCTTCACCCAGAGAGTGGTGGGGGCATGGAATGCGCTGCCCGTGGGAGTGGTGGAGTCAGATTCATTGGCGACCTTTAAGCGGCATTTGGATAGGTACATGGATGGGTGCTTAATCTAGGATAGAAGTTCGGCACAACATCGTGGGCCGAAGGGCCTGTTCTGTGCTGTATTGTTCTATGTTCTATGTTCTATGTTCTATGATCAATTGTTGGAAAAAATCCATCTGGTTCACTGACGTTCTTTAGAGAAGGGAAATACCGTCCTTACCCAGTCTGACCTGCATGTGACTCCAGTCCCACAACAACAGATTCACCTCTGAATCTCCCACATCAATGGCAAAGGGAGACACTGAGTTGGACAAAACCAGTACAAAATGTGAAATGAAAGTTATAGGTATGTGCAGCATAGAGTCAGACTCTTCAGTCCAATTTGTTCATGCCCATCAGATATCCTGAATATCTTTTCTGAACTCTTTTGAGTTTCTCAGCATCTTTCCTACAGCAGGGAGGCCAGAAATGAATGCAGTATTCCAAAAGTGTCTAACCAGCATCCTGTACAGCCATGACAAGACTTCCTCATCCCAATACTCGGTGCATTCAACAATAAAGGTGAATTTACCAAATGCTTCCTTCATGAACCAGTCTACCCTTTGACTCCACTTTCAAAGAACTGTGAACCTGAACACCAAGTTCTCTTTGTTTGGCAACACTCCCCAGTACTTTACCAGTAAGTGTATAAATCCTGCCCTAATTTGCCTTAACAAAATGCAACACCTCAAATTTATCTAAGTTAAACTCCATCTGTTACTCCTCAGCCCATTGGCCCATCTGATCCAAGTCCCATTCTACACTGAGATAACCCTCTTTGCTGTCAACTCCACCTCCAATTTTGGTGTCATCTGGAAACTTACTGACCATTTCTCTGATATTCCCATCCAAGCCATTTATATAAATGACAATAAGCAGTGAATCCAGCCCCGATCCTTGCAGCACACCGCTGGGAACAGGCCTCCAGTCCAAAAAGCAATCCTGCGCCACCACACTCTGTGTCCTATCTTCAAGCCAGTTATGTATCTGATTTTGAGTGCGAGCAGCAGCTGAGTTTAAATGAACCCGGAAGGCTACAGCTCAGGTAAGACAATTTGTTTTAAAATTACTTACCGTTAGCGGGCAGCGGTGTTTTTTTTTCTTCACAGAAAGAGCGGAAGCAGCAGGAGGAAGTGACGACGACCAGAGGGGCAGCCAGGACCCGGAAGCTGGTGTAGTGCAAGCTTACCTGGGTAGGTATTTTTTTGAATAAAATCGCGCAGGAGAGGAACCCGAGGCACTACAGAGGTAGTGTCTCCCGCCCGCCCTCCTCCTCTAACCTAATAATAAGACCCGTTGTGGTAAGCAGGTAAGTGCTGCATTTTGCTTGTTCTATTCTTTAGACCTAGTTTTTTTTTTAAAAGGTTACTTTGAGAGGGATGGCAGTGAAGGCAGTGCAATGTTCCTCTTGCAACATGTTTGAGGTGAGGGATGCCATGGTCGTCCCTATTGATTACACTTGCAGGAAGTGCACCAATCTCCAGCTCCTCCAAGACCTTGTTAGGGAACTGGAGCTGGAGTTGGATGAACTTCGGATCATTCGGGAGGCAGAGGGGGTCATAGTTCAGAGCTTTAGGGAAGTAGTAACTCCAAAGATTGCAGACAGATGGGTGACAGTGAGAGGGACTGGGAGGAAGCAGCCAGTGCAGGGACCCCCTGCGGCCGTTCCCCTCAAGAACAAGTATACCGTTTTGGATACTTGTGGGGGGGATGACTTACCAGGGGTTCGCAATGGGGCTCAGGCCTCTGGCACGAAGCCTGTCCCCATTGCTCAGAAGGGAAGGGTGGAGAAGAGCAGAGCAATAGTTATTGGGGACTTGATAGTTCGGGGCACAGATAGGCGGTTTTGTTGGGGCGAAAGAGACTCACGTTTGGTATGTTGCCTCCTAGGTGCAATGGTACGTTATGTCTCTGATCGTGTTTTCCGGGTCCTTATGGGGGAGGGGGAGCAGCCCGAAGTCGTGGTCCACATTGGCACCAACGACATAGGTAGGAGGAGGGCTGAGGATGTTAGGCAGGCTTTCAGGGAGCTAGGTTGGAAGCTCAGAGTTAGAACAAACAGAGTTGTTGTCTCTGGTTTGTTACCCGTGCCACGTATTAGAGAGTCAAAGAATAGGGAGAGAGAACAGTTAAATGTGTGGCTACAGGGATGATGCAGGAGGGAGGGATTCCGGTATCTGGATAACTGGGGTTCTTTCTGGGGAATATGGGACCTCTATAAACAGGATGGTCTACACCTGAACCTGAGGGGCACCAGTATCTTTTGGGGGGAGGTTTGCTAGTGCTCTTGGGGGGGTGGGGTTTAAACAAACTCTGCAGGGGCATGGGAACCTAGACTGTAGCTTTAGAGTGCAGGACCTGGAGTGTACGGAGGTTAGGAACATGGCATCAATCTCAAAGGAGGGTGCCTGTAAACAGGAAAGTGGCTTGAAGTGTGTAAACTCCAATGCAAGGAGTATACGAAATAAGGTAGGTGAACTCGCAACGTGGGTTGGTACCTGGGATTTCGATGTTGTGGCTATTACGGAGACATGGGTAGAACAGGGACAGGATTGGCTGTTGCAGGTTCCAGGGTTTAAATGTTTTAGTAGGTTCAGAGGTGGGGGTAAAAGAGGGGGAGGTGTGGCATTGCTTGTCAAAGATAGTATTACAGCGGTGGAAAGGACGATGGATGAAGACTCACCATCTGAGGTAGTTTGGGCTGAGGTGAGGAATAGGAAAGGTGAGGTCACCCTGTTAGGAGTTTTCTACAGGCCTCCTCATAGTCCAAGAGATGTAGAAGAAAGGATTGCGAAGATGATTCAGGAGAAGAGTGAAAGTAATAGGGTGGTTGTTATGGGGGACTTTAACTTTCCTGATATTGACTGGGAAAGCTATAGCTCGAATTCGTTAGATGGGTCGGTGTTTGTCCAATGTGTGCAGGAGGGTTTCCTGACACAATATGTAGACAGGCCAACAAGAGGTGAGGCCATACTGGATTTGGTTCTGGGTAACGAACCAGGCCAGGTGTTAGAATTGGAGGTAGGTGAGCACTTTGGGGACAGTGACCACAATTCGTTTGATAAGGTTCCCCATGGTAGGCTACTGCAAAAAATACGGAGGTATGGCATTGAGGGTGAGTTGGAGGTTTGGATTAGGAATTGGCTGGCTGGAAGAAGACAGAGGGTAGTAGTTGATGGTAAAGGTTCATCTTGGAGTGCAGTTACTAGCGGTGTTCCGCGAGGATCTGTTTTGGGACCATTGCTGTTTGTCATTTTTATAAATGACCTGGAGGAGGGGCTAGAAGGTTGGGTGAACAAGTTTGCGGATGATATGAAAGTTGGTGGAGTTGTTGACAGTGAGGAAGGATGTGGCAGGTTACAGCGGGATATAGATAAGCTGTAGAGCTGGGCAGAAAGGTGGCAAATGGAGTTCAATACGGGTAAGTGTGAGGTGATACACTTTGGTATGAGTAACAAAAAGATGGGATACTGGGCTAATGGTCGGATACTTGTTAGTGTGGATAAGCAGAGGGATTTTGGTGTCCATGTACATAGATCTCTGAAAGTTGCCACCCAGGTAAATAGTGCTGTGAAGAAGGCAGATGGCGCACTGGCTTTTATTGGTAGAGGAATTGAGTTCCGGAGTCCTGAGGTCATATTGCAGTTGTATAAGACTCTGGTGCGGCTGCATCTGGAGTACTGTGTGCAGTTTTGGTCGCCAAAATATAGGAAGGATGTGGAGGCACTGGAACGGGTGCAGAGGAGGTTTACCAGGATGTTGCCTGGTATGGAAGGAAGATCGTATGAGGAAAGGCTGAGGCACTTGGGGCTGTTTTCATTGGAGAAAAGAAGGTTTAGGGGTGACTTGATAGAGGTGTACAAGATGATTCGGGGTTTAGATAGGGTTGAGCATGAGAACCTTTTTCCACGTATGGACTCAGCTATTACGAGGGGGCATAGCTTTAAATTAAGGGGTGGTAGGTATAGGACAGACGTTAGGGGTAGATTCTTTACTCAGCGAGTTGTGAGTTCACGGAATGCCCTGCCAATAGCAGTGGTGGACTCTCCCTCTTTATGAGCATTTAAACGGGCATTGGATAGGCATATGGAGGATAGTGGGCGAGTGTAGGTTAGGTGGGCTTGGATCGGCGCAACATCGAGGGCCAAAGGGCCTGTACTGCGCAGTATTTTTCTATGTTCTATGTTCTATGAATGGCTAGTTCCCCCTGTATTCCATGTGATCTAACCTTGTTAACCAGTCTATCATGCAGAACCTTGTCAAAGACCTTGCTGAAGCCCATTGAGGCCATGTCCACCACTCTCCATTCATCAATCATCTTCATCACTCCTTCATAAAACTCAATGAGTCATGCTCTGTCTGAACATGTCCTACTGCTCGACACATTATCAGGAGCTACACAAATGGACAAGAATCCCAGTAGGATCACCCTAACACCCAAAGTGCCTGACAGACTGCTCCTCAGGACAGAAGTGAGCCACACCAGGATTCTTCAGTAACAGTTAAAATAATTCCATTAATTAATAATTCCAGTAATAAGAACAGTGAAAGTAAATGATTTTTAATTAATGCTCCTGAACTGCGCCCCGTTAAAACTACACACACACACACACACAACACACAATCACAATTAAGACAGAGAAAAGATAAATCATTTATATTTCTACCATGAGTGAAAAAAGAATGTAGACAGGGTAACAGGCTAAACAGAACGCTGAAAATAAAAGTCCTGACCACAAGATGGAAGGATCGCTCTCTCTCACAGTCCTTGTGTTGTTTCGCAGCAATGAGATGCTGTGTTCTGGACAGTGATGGGCATACTTCAAATCCAATGGCCAATCAGGTGAACTCAGAACTTTTCTTTCCAGATTACTTGTGGTTTCTCTGCTTTTCTCGACAGTGATGGGGGAGAGGCAGAGCTGGCTGCTTTCTCTCTGTCGGCTCGAGATACTTTACACTTTCAGACACTCCAGGAACGTATAGTTTTGTAACAGCACAGTTCAACCAATCAGACAGCAGTTGCTAAGCAGAATTTTCTTAACTCGAAACATTATCATGAAGTCCAATGGCATCAGGACAAACATGAGCAAGGGAATCTCCGGATGACTATCCACTGCCACAATCCCCCCACTCCCAGGCTTCTGATCATGTTTATCACCAATTGGAGGAAGCACTGAGGTCAACACTTGCACTTACTCTGGGTGGGAGACGTCACTGTCCAACACCAAGACAGACTCAGCAGCTTTACTACTGCCTGAGCTGGTGGAATCTGAAATGACATAGCTCTTGGACTGGGTCTGTGGCGGGTGGTGAGGGAACCAACAAGAGAGAAAAGCTTGACCTTGTCCTCAGCCGTCTATCTGCCTATTATAGGATTGGGAGGAGTAACTACCACACAGTCCCATGGAGACAAAGTCCCATCATCACATTGAGGTACATCCCCATCATGTATGGCACTAGCCCTGTGTTAAATAGGACAGACTTTGAACAGATCGAGCAAATCAATTCTGGGATCCCTGATGCACTGTGGGCCATCAGTACAGCAGAATTGGGCTGTAACACAACCTGTAAACCCATGGCCTGTAATATTCCCCCACTCAGCCATTAACATCAAGTCAGGACACCAATCCTGGTTCAATGAACAATGCAGGAGGGGACGCCAGGAACAGCACCATCAAACCTGAAAATGAGATGTCAGCTATAAAACAGGGTTACTTCCGTGTCAAACAGCATAAACCGCAATTGATGCTCTGGGGTATAAGTGATTCCACTGTCAGTGCATCAGATATAAGCTCAGCAGATCTGTCACATGCAGTTACGAATGGTTGAGGACAATTAAGCAACTCACAGGAATATGTGCCTCCACAAATATCCCCATCCTCAATGAGGGGGAGCCCTGCTCACCAGTGCAAATGATGGGGCTGAAGCATTCCCAACTAACTTGACCCAGAAGATGTCCCCAGCATCATAGATGATTCCTTACCCAGCTGCCAAATATAATTCACTGGGTCAGCATTCACATGTAGATAGGGCTAGGGACAGATATCCTGGGACCTAGTGCTGTTCCTCACACAGCCCCTGACCCAACCTCCAGGACCCACACTCGCTTCCACTGACCTGACACAGTGAACACCCTTCTTCAATACTGATGTACTGTCAACCCCTGTCCTGGAGACCTGACCAAGTAAGGATGGCAGAGACAAAAACAGAAATTGCGGGAAAAACCCAGCAGGTATCGGGGCATCTGTGGAGAGAAAGTAGAGTTAATGTTTTGGGTCCAGTGACACTTCTTCAGAAATAAAATGATCAAAAACAGTTGACCGAGAGGAGTGTGGATCTTGCAGCTGCTCCTGAGTTTCAGATTTATTTCCAGATTTACTTTCAGATTTCTTACGTTTATTAAATTTCAGTAATATAAGCTTTTTATTTGATTCATTTTTAGCTCTTTTCTCGTCAAAAATGCAAAAGAAGCAAAACAAACTGACACAATTTTTTATGAAATGGAGTTTTCTCAATGGAAGTTTTGGACAGGCCCACATGTGGACTGTTCAGTCTTTTTCCACTATGAAATTATGAGAGAGATGTTTTTAAACTCACTGAAGCAATTTTTTTTTAAATTGCTGAGGAATGTTTTGCTTCAAACCAAGTTGTGTTTACATACCTCTTGGATAGGCTGACACGTGGGATTTTATGTTTAATCAGAACATTGATAGCTGTCTGCTGGACCACTTGTGCTTAATATTAACTCTTTGGATAAAGAAATGTAGTTTATTTTAGAGTTAAGATGTTAGTGTAAGTTGTTTCTTTTTAGACTTAATGACATTGAGGGCATACAAGAGACGCAGAGTTAGACGGCCAGTAGATTTCGAGAGGTGATAACACAGCAGGATCAGTCAGATAGAAGGATGACTGTTACGAAAGGTAAGAAGGTAGTTCAGAAATCTCTCATACTGTTGAATGGATAATCTCTCAGAGGAAATTCGAAGGGACAGAGATCTTGGGCTGTTAGAATGAATCTTATGTTCAAAGGGGTTTGACAAAATTTAAAAGAATAATTGTTGTCGGTGATTCTCCTGTCAAGGACACAGACAGGAGGTTCTGCAGCAGTGAGCATGAATCTAGGATATTATACTGTTTTCTTGGTGCTAGGATTAAGGACATTGCAAAATAATTGACACATACTGTTAAAGGGAAGAGTGAGATACTGGACGTTTTTGTACACATTGATGGGAATGACATAGTTAGGGAAAGGATTAAGGCTTTACAAAGTAATATCAAAGGTTAGGTCGAAGTTTTAAAAAAAGACACTCAAAAGTAGTAATCTCTGGTTTACTCCGAGAGCCAAGTTCAGATCAGGGAACAAAAGGTTAAAGGAGACAAATCAATGACTGAAGAGGTGGAGTAATGTTCAGGGATTCAGATTCTTGGATCACTGTGATCTCTTCTGAGACAGAAAAGACCGTTCACAAAGAACGGTTTCAACTGTACTGCTTTCGAGAACAACAGGTGAATAAAGAAATGGAGGTTCCAGTCAGGGATAAAAAAGAATCATATACTAAATATAAACAACTGGGTCCAAATGGATCTCTTGCTCTGTATAATGAGTGTCAGGCCATTCATAAGAGGGAGATCAGGAAGTCAAAGAAAGGATATGGGATAACCTCGGCAAATAAGGTTAAGGATAATCCAAAGGGATTGTGTAAGTACATTAAGACCAAGACAGCAACAAGAGATAGAGTGTAAGTCTCCTTAAAAAAATAAAGAGATTGCCTTTGTGTTTTAGATTCCCTATAATGTGGGCGGCATGGTGGCACAGTGGTTAGCACTGCTGCCTCACAGCGCCAGAGACCCGGGTTCAATTCTATGCCTCAGGCGACTGTCTGTGTGGAGTTTGCACATTCTCCCCGCGTCTGCGTGGGTCTCCTCCGGGTGCTCCGGTTTCCTCCCACAGTCCACAAAATGTGCAGGTTTGGTGAATTGGCTAAGCTAAAATTGACCGTAGTGTTAGGTGAAGGGGGAAATGTACGTGAATGGGTCTGGGTGGGTTGCGCTTTGGCGGGTCAGTGTGGACTTGTTGGGCCGTCGGGCCTGTTTCCACATTTGATTAGATTACATTAGTTACAGTGTGGAAACAGGCCCTTCGGCCCAACAAACCCACACTGACCCTTGAAAGAGTAACCCACCCAGACCCCATTTCCACTGACTAATGCACCTAACACTATGGGCAACGTAGCATGGCCAATTCACCGAACCTGCACATCTTTGGACTGTGGGAGGAAACCCTCACCACACAGGGAGAACATGCAAACTCCAGCTGCCTGAGGCTGGAATTGAACTCAGGTCCCTGGTGCCAGTGCTAACCACTGAGCTGTCATGCTACCCCTCAGGAGATGGGAGAGATATCAAATGAATATTTTGTGTCAGTATTTACTGTGGAGAAAGAAGTGGAGGCTAGAGAACTCTGAGAAATAAACCTTGACATTTTGAAAACAGCTTGTATTACAGAAGAGGAATTGTTAGAGGTCTTCAAAAATATAAATATAAATCTCTGAGACGTGATCTACTCAATCCCAGGACTTTGTCAGAAGTGAAGAGGAAATTGCTGGGCCCCCTGCAGGATCATTTGTATCGTCCATAAATAACAGTCAGGTGCTGAATGACTGGAGAGTGGCTCATGTTCAAGAAGGAATGTCAGGAGAAGCCTGGGAACTTCAGAGCTGGGAGTCTGACTTCGGTGGTGAGTAAGTTGTTCTGAAATTTCGGATTTATATGCATTTGGAGAGGCAAGGAATGATTCGGGATAGTCAGCATGGTTTTGTGCGAGGGATATCGTGTCTCACAAAGTTGCTGGAGTTTTTTGAAGATGTAAACAAGAAAATTGATGAGAGCAGAGGGGTAAACATTGTTTACTTCAACTTTGGTAAATCCTTTGACAAGGCTCCGCATGGTAGACTAATTAGTGAAGTTAGATCCCATGGGATTCAGGGTGAGCTTGGGAAGTGGATGCACAATTGGCTGCAAGGCAGAAGACAGAGAGTGACGGTGGAGAGAGGGTTTTGTTCTGGAGGCCTGTGACCAGCAGTGTTCCACGGGGATCAGTGCTGGGCCCACTTTTGTCAGTCATTTATATGAACAATTTTGATGAGAATACAAAAAGCATGTTTTGCAAGTTTGTGGTTGATACCAAAATTGATAGAATATTGAACAGTGAAGAAGGTTATCTTAAAATACAAAAAGATCTTAGTCAAATGGGTCAATGGGGTGAAGAGTGACAGATGGAGTTTAAGATAAGTGTGAGGTGTTGCACTTTGGGAAAACAAACAAAGGGAAGACTTACACAATTAAAAGTAGGGCCTTGGGTAGTGCTGTAGAACAGAGACCGAGGGATTCAGGTACAGAATTCTTCCAAATTTGCATCATATATATATTATATATATATATATACGGTGGTTCAGCACACTTGCCTTCATTGCTCAGACCTTTGATAATCAGAGTTGGGATGTTATGTTCAGGTTGGACAGGATGCTGGTGAGGCCTCTATTGTGTCCAGTTCTGGTAACCCTGTTATTGCAAGGAGATCATTTAGCTGGAGAAGAGATTTACCAGGATGTTGCAAAGAAAGCAGGCCTTGAGTTATCGGAAGAGACCGGAGTGACGAGGACATTTCTCACTGGGGCGTACAAGGTTGAGAGGTGACCTTATCAAGATCGATAAAAGCATGAGGAATATAGATCAGGTGAATGGCAGGTGTCTTTTTGCTCAGGTGGGAGATTTCAAGACTGAGGCATATCTTTAAGGTGAGAGAAGAAAGATTTTAAAAAGACATAAGGAAGGAGGCTGAGGGGTGACCTTATAGAGGTTTACAAAATTACTAGAGGCATGGAGAGGATAAATAGGCAAAATCTTTTCCCTGAGGTCGGAGAGTCCAGAACTAGAGGGCATAGGTTTAGGGTGAGAGGGGAAAGATATAAAACAGACCTAAGGGGCAACTTTTTCACACAGAGGGTGGTATGTGTATGGAATGATCTGCCGGAGGGAGTGGTGGAGGCTGGTACAATTACAACATTTAAGAGGCATTTGGATGGGTATATAAATAGGAAGGGTTTGGAGGGATATGGGCCGGGTGCTGGCAGGTGGAACGAGATTGGGTTGGGATATCTGGTCGGCATGGACGGGTTGGACCGAAGGGTCTGTTTCCATGCTGCACATCTCTATGACTCTATGCCTCTAAGGGGCAGTTTTTATTTTACACAGAGAGTGGTTTATGTGGAATGAACTTCCAGAGGAATTGGTGGATGTGGGGACAGTTACAACGTTTAAAAGGCATTTAGATAATTTCATGAAAAAGAAATGTTTGGAGGGATATGTACAAAGCGCAGTCAGGTGGGACTACTTTAGTTTGGGATTATGGTCAGCATGGACTCGTTGAACTGAAGGGTCTGCTCCTGTGCTGTATGATTCTATAACTGATTATAGCTGGGAAAAGGTTGGTGTAGAGGCTGAAGATGGGGAGGGGGGTGAGGGGGCAGGAGTAAACACTCAGTGGAAACAGAGCCCAGACAGAGAGAAAAGCAATTGGACAGACAAACAAAAGGGGAAAGGTCAGCCTGGGAGAATGAACAGCTGCTGATGGGGACCATTCATCACTGACAATGGATTGTTTTGGTGGTAGCCCATGTGATGACAAGGCCTGGTGTGTGGGGGTTGGGGGAAGGAGGTAGGAGAAGGTGCTGAGACCCTTAAATTATTCACCTCAATATTGAGTCCAGAAGGTCAATGGGTCCCCAAAAAGTGGGGTGTGGAAATGGCAGGCAACTGGATGCTGAGAATCATTTTTGTGGGCAGAACATTTCTGTTCTGCAAAGTAATCACCCAGTCAGTGTTTTGTTTTCCCAATACAGAGTTAGAAGTGGACTGTGCAGAGTTGGTGGATTATGAGCAGCCCTGAGTCTGTGTGAGGTGGTGCTGATGGAGAGAGAGGGCTCAAGATTGTGCATATGGCAACACATGACACTGAGTGTGAATGGCAGATTTCATTCCCTAAATCAAGTTGCCATCATATAACCAGGCCATGGGCTGCTTTCTCTTGAGAGAGACAAAGAGAGAGAGAGAGACAACTGGTGGTGGTTTAACCTGAGGGCCACCACACCTCAGTGAGGGGAGAGTTGAGAAGGAGGGTCCTTCATGGTCACCTGAGACAATGTGGGGATTGAACCCACACTGTTGGCATCACACTGCTTTGGAAACCAACCATCCAGCTAACTGATCCAAAACCCAGCTTCCCTAAAGTGTATGATTGAATCAGATCAGCTTTTGTAAATCTCAACAATGGTCACATGCAACCATTAGGTTAGCTTTTTTTTAAATTCCAGATTCAACAAAAAATTCACCTGCTGCTGGGATTTGAACGCATGGCCCCAGAATTGGGTGTCTGGATTAGTCACCCAGTGACAATAACAGTACACCACCAACTCCTGTTATAGCCCATGGGGGAATGCAGGGCTAGGATAGGTCCCACATGGCTGTTATGCCTCACACAGTCAGATGGACACTGGGGGAATGTATTTGCATTGATGGAACTATTCCTGATGAAGGTTGGAACCAAGAGGGACACATTAGTCTGTAGCACCTTCCTGTTCAAGGAGATGATCTTAATGTCAGTATAACTTTGGGTCATTTGGAGATTGAACTAAATATTCTGAGTGTGTCAATGTCTTTCAATACTGACATCAGAAGCACCTAAAAATATCAGCACATCATCGTACATTAAATATTGAAAAAAATTAAATTTGAAACCCAAAGTTAAAATACTACAGATGCTGGACATTTTAATTAAACATCAAAATGCTGCAAACACTCAGCAGGGCAGACAATACCGATGGAGAGAAACAGGGTTAATGTTTTAGTTCCATGTCCTTTCAGCAGAATATTAAATCACAAAACATTCACAGAATCTGTTCCACTCTCATTGTGCACCTTCTACAGGCTGAAGAATGTGTGAACGGTTTCTTACCATGTACCTGCAACCGAGTCTCTTTCTGGATCAGATACAAAAGATTGACTCTTGATCTGTATTCCACCAGACACAGGTAAGTGTGATTGTCCCTCACACTCAGCTGGTTTATCCTGGTCGAGGCGTTTCCCTCCCCTGGGTTCCCGATGAGCTCGTACCGATTTCCACTGTGTCCAGTTGTCCAAGTTCCCTGTGATTGGGCTGTAAAGGTAACGATGCATTGGTAGGGCTCCTTCCTCAGCCAGGTAACAGTGGTCAGGGGAGGGTAGGATCTGGTCTTGAAGATACAGGGTAAAGTAACTGAATCTCCCTCTGTCCCACTCACCACTGAGACGTCTCCTTGAGCATCAAAGAAAAGGACAAACATCAGAATGGATGAGGTCAGTGTGCAGAAGGTCTTATTTCAATATGTTACATTCCTTTCAACTTCACAATAAACTGAACAATTAAAGACTCCACTCATATCTCTAACAGGTCTGTGCTGGACATTCCCCAAGAAGAGTCACCCTGATCAAAATGTCTCCTCACCACTCAATTTGAAAACCTTGATTACAAGATTAAAAATCAGACATCACCAGGTTATAGTCCAACAGGTTTAATTTGAAGCACTAGCTTTCAGAATGCTGCTCCTTCATCAGGTGATTGTGGAGTATAAGACTGTAAGACACAGAATTTACAGCAAATGTTTACAGTGTGATGCAACTGAAAGTATATTTTGAAAAAAATCTGGATTGTTTGTTCAGTCTCTCGTCCGTTAGAGTGACCATGTTGGTTTCAGTTCTTTTATGTGTAAATCACAATTTTCATTTAAAAATTACATTCTCAAGTGTACTTTAATAATTGGTGTCTGTCAGCCCAGACAATGTCTGTCAGCCCAGATAATGTATTGAAGGTGTGAGCTCCCCTGAGTGATACTGTCTGTGCCACAATGTTTAGACTGATTCTAATATAAAAATTGACTTTATTGACACTTACATGGATTCTTTGAGCAAAGTATGATGAAACTCTGAAAGTACCAATTCACCCCACAAGTGTGTATGTGTGTGTGTGAGAGTGTCTGTATATGTGTGTGTCTCTGTATATTTGTGTGTATGTCTGTGAGTGCAGGACCATTGAAGTGTTCTCTGACTGTGGGGGTGCGGGGGGGGTGGGGGGAGCACTCCTGTCTGTTGATTGTTGTACAGTGCCCATCCATCCGTTGCCGTAGCCTCTGCTTGCTCTCACCAATGTAGCATGCCTCAGGGTATCCTTGCCTGCAGCGAATGGGATAGACAACGTTGGCTGAGTTGCATGAGTACCTGCCACATACAGCAGTCTGGGACATTCAACCTTGGACTTTCAGGAGACCATCCTCCAAGGCGGACTTCGGGACAGGCAGCAACAAAACTTGGCCGAGCAGAGGCTCTTGGCCAAGTTCGGTACCCATGGGGATGGCCTCAACCAGGATCTTGGGTTCATGTCACACTACAGGTGACCCCATCACGCTACACACACACATACATACACACACACACATACACACACACACACACACACACACTCTCCTACACACACACACACACTGTCCTGCACACACACGCACACTCCTACACAAACACACACACACACACACACTCCTCCACACACTGTCCTGCACACACACGCACACACACACACATGCACACTCCTACACACACACACACACACTCCTACGGATGCACACACTGATGCAGACCCTCTCTCATACGCTCACACATTCACTGCCACACTCACACATGCCCCTCTCACAGACTGTATACTTACACTCACACACAGGCACACACTCCTCACAGACACTCACAACCACCTCCTCCCCACCTTCCCCACCCCCGCCCCCCCCCCCCCCCCCCCACACACACACACACACACACGCACACATGCACATATAAGTTTGTGGGGGTGAATTTGTACTTGCAGAGTTACATTTTACTTTGCTCAAAAATCCATATAAGATTCATGCAATTCATTTTTTTAGATTAGAATCAGTCTAAACATTGTGGCACAGACAGTATCACCCAGGGGAGCTCACACCTTCAATACATTATCTGGGCTCACAGACACCAATTGTTAAAGCTCACTTGAGAATGGAACTTTTAAAAAAAAGTTTTGTGATTTACATATAAAAGAATTGAAATCAACATGGTCATTCTAACGGATGAGAGACTTAACAAACAATCCAGATCTTTTTCAATATATAATTTCAGTTCCATCACACTATAAATCTTTGCTATAAATTCTGTATCTTACAATCTTACGCTCCACAACCACCTGATGAAGGAGTAGTGCTCCAAAAGCTAGTGCTTCCAAATAGACCTGTTGGACTATAACCTGGTGTTGTGTGATTTTTAACTTTGTACATCCCAGTCCAACACCAGCATCTCCAAACCTTGGTTACAAGATATTTCCATGATGTGGAGATGCCAGTGTTGCACTGAGGTGGACAAAGTCAGAAGTCACACTACACCAGGACTTCACCTGATTCAGGAGCAGTACTCTGAACCTTGTCATTTCAAATAAACCTGTTGGACTATAACCTGGTGCCGTGTGACTGCTGAAGGTACTTACATATCAGATCCATTGAACCCTCCTGAATTCATTCATACAGAACCCTCCACCCATTGCTCAAAGTTAATTTTCTTTAAACGAAGTCAAGGATTTTACAGCCTTCCCCCTCACTCTGTCCAGCAAACACATTGAAAGTATTGACCACACTCTGTGTGAAGGAGAACCCCCTGGTGTCATTCCTAATGTAACCATTCACCAGCTCCAACCTGTGACCTTTGAAATGAGCACAGGTTAATTTAATCTCAGAGTCCAGATTAAACTTTTCTACATTCGTCAGATATTTGGGTGCAGGAGGAGGGGGATAATCAGTCATGTGGTTCTTTGCTTCATGAACTTAAAAGAGGAGCTGAGAGATTAAATGTTTCCTCATCTCAATTTACATAGAAAATCCGTTATTTTGCAATTATTCCCCTGTTTGACTTCTGTTCACAAGAACAAATATCCTCTCAGAATCTGTCTTGTCAAACATCTCAGCATCTTGAGGAAGGGTCACTCTGCCTGAAACGTTAACTCTGATTTCTCTCCACAGGTGCTGCCAGACCTGCTGAGCTTTTCTGACAATTTCCATTTTTGTTTCTGATTTGCAGCATCTGCAGCTTTGTTTTTGGTTTTTTCCTCAGGATGTTCTTTGTTTCATTAATTTCTACTTTTGTTTTATTCCATCATGGGTATCGCTGGCCCAGATGATGTACATGTATTGTCCATCCTGATTGCCCAGGTGAAGCTGCTGTTACGAGACGGCGGTGAAGCCTTCTGCTAATTCAACCGAACCCCCAGAAAAGCTCACCTCGCATCGCCATCTGTTAAAGTATGAGGAACAGAGAACTCCCAAAATTCACTTTTATATTAAAAAAAAATTATTTTTTAACTCTCAAAGTGAACATTAAACAACAAGTATTTCCAACTCTTAACCTCCTTTCCCTAAACTGCTTGCTATCTGTCTCCAACTCCATAACAATCTACTATTCCAAGAACCACCCAGATTAAAGTTACATCAGCTTCATTACAAAACCACACAGTGGCTGTTATTTCTGGTGTGTTTCTTCTTTCAGCTCAAGATCTCCCTGAGTTGTCTTCTGTCTTTCACTGTAAAGATGTTTCATATGAGAAAGGTACCTTTGATAGAGAATGATTTGAATCGCAGTTTCTCAATGGCAGTTAATCTCTGTCTAACTTTCAAAATGTCTGCTTTTTTTATACCCCAAACATCAGGTGGTTTCATTGTTTTGAAGTTGGCAAAAACAATAAATTCAAACTCGATTGGGTTTTAGTATCCTGGGGCATAATTTAAACTGATTGGTTAGATTTAAATTATGGTCAAAGCAACTGAAGTATCTAGTTTACAGCTAAATATTACATATTTTCAATTTTCCAGTACACTCTGAGACTGCTCGTCAGTCACGTGACAGGTGCCTGCATGTTCTCAGTGCTGAACAGCTTTCACTCTCGCTTAAAGGTACAGTACACACCTTCAACTTCATAACAACCACCCCCCGAAGAAAAAAAATGGACCATCATAATGAAAAGCTGTCTCCATTTTTTGCCTAATTCTTAACCCCATGACAATGAAATTCATAGGATATTAATTGAAGTTCATATTAATTTCCGCATACATATGTATAACATTGTTATCTGTTCAACCTTATTTAAAATTTATCCATTAAATTTGCGATAATGTTGTTTGGCCAGTACCAAACTCAATAATTCCTTTTCGATGGTAGAATATTTTTCTCTGGTGGGTGTTAAGTTTCTTTGAAAAGTAACCAACTGGCTATTCGATTCCATCATCATCTTCCTGTAGCAGTACAGCCTCAAGTCCAATATCATGAGCATCGATTGAAATTTTTATTGCAACATTTGGTGCAGCTGAAACTGGTGCCACAGTTAATACAACTCTTACATTGTCAAGTGCCTCCTGGCATTGTTCCATCCACCAATATGTTGTGGTTTTCTTCAGGAAATCCGTGAGTGAAGTCACTACCCTGCTGACATTTGGAACAAACTCCCAGTAGAATCCACTTAGTCCCCAAAATCAAAGCACTTCTTTCTTTGAGGTTGTTTGTGGAAATTCCTCGATGGTCTTTGTCTTTGCATTCCTGAGGGTCAACATTTCATGCCCGATGTATTGTCCCAATAATGTCTCCTCTGCCTTCACAAATTGTATTTTCTTTAATTTTATTACCACTTTGCTTCTCTTAATCATTCAAAGAGCTGTGTGCCAACTGTACCATGTGATCTTTCCATGACTCACTAAAGATCACTGCATCATCCAGATACACTGCACAGTTTGTTAACACAGCCAAACCTCTGTTCACGAGCCTTTCAAATGTGGCTGGTGTGTTCTTCATTCAAAAGGGCAGCATTTTGAATTGACATAACCCATTTGGGGTGACAAACGCAGAAATTTATTTCACTTTCTCTGATAAAGGGATAACAATACCCAAACAGTAAGTCCAACTTTGTGATGTAAGGGGCTTGACCAACTTTCTCTATACAGTCCTCCGAATTTAGTATTGATCTGAGTTTGATTTTGTAACGGCCTTAACCTTCCAATGGTCCGCGCAAAATTGCTGAATCCCGTCAGTTTTGGCAACTAACACGATCATCGAACTCCACTTGCTTTGACTCAGTTCGATGATAGCTTCATTGAGCATTGCATCCACTTCCTTCTGGACCTGTGTGGCACTGAAAGGATTAAGCCTGTAGGTGTGTTGTTTTATTGGAACAGCATTCTCTACTTCTACCTCATGCACAAGAGGATCAGGCCTCTCCATCTTATTCCTGCATATGTCCTTGTCCTGCTGCAACAATCCTTTCAACTGGTTCATTGTTCCAGGGACAGATTGTTCACTAACCTATCCCACTCCTCAAGGACTTCTTCATTGTTTAATGTAGTTTAAGGCAATCAAACTGCACAGCATGAGATTTGATTCCTCACTCTGTGGGCCAGTAACTAACACTGTTCCTCCAGTTCCCCCTCTCTCTATTATAATAATGTTTCAACATATTCACATGACACACCCAATATAGTTTTTTCCTGTCCAGCATCTTTACCAGATAGTTTACCTGACTCAACTTTTTTCTCAATTTGTCAGGGACCACAGAACCTGACTTTGAAAGGATATCCTGCCATTGATAACAATACTAACACGTCATCCCCACTGGAAAATGTCTGAATTCCAGAGTTTTTATCTGCCACCTACTTCAATCTACACTGCACCCTCTTTCAGTGCTGTTTAGCTAACTCACCTGCCTGATTTAATCTCTCTCTCACCTCTGATACATAATCCAAGTGTGTGACCTCCAACTTCAGTCCTGTCAATTTCTCTTTAATTAATTTCAAAGTACCTCTCACTTCATGTCCGAATATTAACTCAAAGGGAGTGAACTGAGTAGATTCATTTGAGCCATCTCTAATGGCAAACAATATGAATGGGATACCTTCATCCCAATTATTCAGGTAATCCTGACAGCACACTCTTAACATGGTCTTCAGGGTCTGATGCCACCTTTCCAAAGCTCCCTGAGTTTCAGGATGATATGCACTTGGTTTAATGTGCTGTATGCCTCATCTATCCATGACTTCTTTAAACAGCTGAGCAATAAAATGAGGCAATGGTCTGACTGAATCTCTCTGGGTAGCTCATACCAAGTGAAGAAAGCTACTAACTCCTCTACCACCCATTTTGTCATAATGCTCTGTAATGGAATTGGATCCGGAAATCTGGGAGACACACCCATTATGGTTAGCAAGTACTGGTTCCCACTTATAGTTATAGGCAGGGAACCTACACAATCATCATAACCCACATGAAAGGTTCTTCAAATGCGAGAACTGGCAACAAAGGTGTTGGGTTTATTGCTTTGGCTCACCAACCACTTTTCCTGTGTGACACATATGGCAAAAGTTAACAACATCTTTGTGCATCCCAGCCAATACAACTGCTTTTGTACCTGAATCTGAGTCTTCCTTACACTGAGGTGACCTCCTACTGGTAGTTCATGTGCTCCATGGAACATCTCCTGTCTGTATACGACCAGCAACACAATCTGGTGGAAGTTGAGTGATGTGAGTTTTTAACCTCGTCAGCAGAATAACCTCTCCTAGAGCCTCAAAGGTCCTATCGATCTTTAAAACACGTACCCATCTGCAAAATGACTGATTGATTCTTTCAACTCAGTAAAAGTCTGACTTGGTTCCTTCTTTATATTTCTGAACCACTGTCTATACATTTCTGACACCAATTCATAAGCACTCAAAATAGCATGTTTGACATCTTCATAATCTCTTGACCCCTCATCTGACAGCACTGCAAATACCTCACTAGCTCTGCCTACCAGCGTATTCCGAACGAGCATTACACAGAGGGTCCCTGACCACTCCCTATGCCGAGCCAAATTGTCTAATGAAATAAAAAAGGCTTCAACATCTTTCTCATCAAAATGTAGCAGAGCTTTGACGTATTTGTATATATCACGACCTTCACTCTTCATCTCCTTCCTGTTAACTTGGCTTTCCTGACCAATTCACAACTTCCGAAGTTCAAATTCTCTCTCCTTTCTCTTTCGCTTTCTTCGCTCTCTCTTTGCTCTGCTAACAACATTCTCTCTCTTTTTCACTGTCTCTCTCTCTTTCTTTTTCTTTTCTCTTTCTTCTCTCTTTCTCTCTCCCTTCCTTCTCTTTTTCTCTCTCTCTGTCTCTTTCCCTCCATTTATTCTATCTCTCTTTATCTCTCTCTCTCTCTTCTTTTCTTCTCTCATGGCTCTTCTTTCCTTTTCTTTATCTTGTAACTCCATTTTCCTCAATTGTAAACTAAATTTTTCTAACTCTCCTGCACTTCTCTGTTTCTCTGACACACCAAAGTGCTTGACTAACTCCCTTACAATTTCAGCTTTCCCATGTCCCTGGTTCGATCCAATTCGAAGGGAGATTTAAACAATCCTTTGATAAGCACATGGATGATGATGGGAAAGTGTAGGGGGATGAACTGAGAATAGTTCACAGGTCGGCACAACATCGAGGGCCGAAGGGCCTGTTCTGTGTTGTATTGTTCTTTGTTTTATGTTCTGTGTTCTAACCTCAATGCTAATTCTAAAAGGATGGTCTTCTGCTGTCTTTCTAAACTTTCTTGGCAAATTTGGAACCATTTTCAAATCATAGAACGTCTTCAGCAATTTTAAGAGCCATTTCTCTCACTTTTAATTTAACCAACCACAAATAACAGAAAATAAATCAATTCTCTCACCTACATTTTCTTTAAAAATCTTAGACACTAATCGGCAAGTGTTTAAATCTGCTGGGATCTTTTGTACCCAAATCTTTCCAAATCTCAGACTGGATCTGTCTAAACCCGTCCAAATCGCAGATGAGCCCCCAAACTGTAACGACATGGTGGTGAACCCCTCTGCTAATTAAACCAAACACCCAGAAAAGCTCACCTCACATCGTAATCTGTTAAAGTCTGAGTGAGAGAGAACTCCCAAATTCCACTACTTAAACAAAAAAATCAAATTATTCTTTAACTCTCAAAGTGAACATTAAACAACAACTATTTCCAACTCTAAGCTTCTTTTCCCTGAACTGATTTCACACACACACACACACACACAATTTTTCACACTCACAACCCCCACCCCAGACAGACACACACACACACACACACAGACAAAGACCCACATGCACACATATATTTTGTGGGGTGAATTTGTACTTGCAGAGTTACATTGCACTTTGCTCAAAAACTGCATGCATTCATGTAGAACTCTGAGCTCAAGAACTGCATGAATTTATGTAAAACTCTGTTATCTCACTTTTTAGATTAGAATCAATCTAAACATCAGGTCATAGACAGAGAACACAGGGGGCTAACACCTTCAACATATTGTCTAGCTATCACCATTGTTAACAGCTAACCTGAGAATGCAACTGTAAAGAAAGGGTTTTGTGATTTGCACATGAAAGAGGTGAAACTACCACTGTATTCTAACAGATGAAAAGCTTAACAGACAATCAATTTTTCAATGTATGATTTCAGGTACATCACACTGCAAATTTTTGCTATAAATTCTGTGTTATGATCAAGCCCTCCACAATCACCTGATGAAGGAGCGTCGCTCCGAAAGCTCGTGTGCTTCCAATTAAACCTGTTGGACTATAACCTGGTGTTGTGTGATTTTTAACTTTCCATTAACTGCTTGCTATCTGCCTCCAACTCTATAACAATATACTGTTCCAAGAACCACCTGTATTAAAGTTACATCAGCTTCATTACAAAACCACCCAGTGGCTGTCATTGTCAGTGTGTTTCTTCTTTCGGCTAAAGATCTCCTGGGTCGACTTCTGTCTTTCACTGCAAAAATGTTTCATATGAAGAAGGTCCCTTTGATTGAGAGTGTTTTGTACAGCAGTCTCTCAATGGCATTTACTCTCTGTCTAACTTTCAAAATATCTGCTTTTTTTAATACCCCAAACATCAGATTGTCTCATTAGTTTGATGTTGGAAAAACAATAAATTCAAACTCAATTGGGTTTTAGTATTCTGGAGGATAATTTAATCTGATTGTTTAGATTCAAATCATTCTCAAAACAACTGAGGTATCTCGTTTGCAGTGAAATGTTACATATTTTCAATTTGGCAATTAAACTGCTGGAAGCTGTCAGTGACTGAATTGAATTGAATTGAATTGAATTTATTGTCACATGTACCGAGGCACGGCAAAAAGCTTTGTCTTGTGAGCAGTACAGGCAGATCACAGAGTTAAGTAGCATAGATAGTAAATAATAGGTAAACAACAGAAAAAACAAAAAGACAGGTACAGGCGAATGTGCCTGTTGTTAACATCAAGGCTGTATTTGAGCGAGTGTAGCATCAAGGAACCTGAGCAAAACTGAATCCAGGGGGAAGCCGTGGGGGGGAAGACTCCATGGGTTTCAGTCAGACCTGGCACAGAGGAAGCTGGTTGTTGTTCTTGGAGATCAGTCATCTCAGCTCCAGAGCACATCTCTGCAGGAGTTCCTCAGGTTAGTGTGTCCTTGGTCTAACCATTTTTAGCTGCATCATCAATGACCCTCCCTCCACCATAAGGTCAGAAGTGGGGATGGTTGTTCACTGATGAACATGGGATACAGGAGAACATCTCCACCTACAAGCTTCCCTCCAAGGCACTCACCATCCTGATTTGGGAATATTTCATCATTCCTTCAGTGTCACTGGGACAGAGCCTTGGAAATCCTTTCCCAACCGTATCGTGAATGTCTCTGCAGCTGAGGGAATACAGCAGTTCAAGAAGGCAGCTCACCATTCCTTCTCCAGGGCTGGCCAATAAAGGCTGACTGTGCATGGGACACCCACATCCCCTTGGACAATGAAAAGATAGTTCCAAGTCAGGATGGCCTGTATCTGATGTCATTGTTCACTGAGCTCTTCAAGGTCCCCACTTTGGAAGGTGCTGGTGGAGGAAATGTTGCTGACTTGCTGCAGTGCATTTTATAGTTATTTTTATTCCCACAATGATGTTAGGGTGGGATTTCCAGGACTTTGACCCAGTAATAATGACAGAGCAGTGACATATTTTCCTGCACTGTTCCAGGCAAGTGGGAAGTATTTCATCACACTGCTGACTGGCCAATAGGCTTTGGAATCAGGAGGTGTGTTAATTCATAGGATTCTTAGCCTGTGACCTGCTCTTGCAGCCACAGTTTCATTTGCAGTCCTGGGTTCACTCCTTATCCACAACTGAGGGGCAGTTAAGAGTCAAACACATAACTGTGGGTATGGAGTCACATGTAGGTCAGATCGGGTAAGGATAGCAGATTTCCCTCCCAAAAGGACATGGTTAACCCAGATTGTTTTTGAATGGTGACGATTACACAGTCATTATTAGACTAGTTTTCAGTTCTAGGTATTTTCAAATTCAAATTTCACAATCTGCCACAATCCACAGGACATTAGCCTCTGGCAAGGACAGCTACCCCCATTTTCTCCTCAGCCAATAGAGGGGGAGGATAGCAACAGTGAGGTTCTCAGCTCATGTGAACTGAGGGTTCCTTCACCCTGAGATGAGCTCATCCAATGAGGTTTCAGGAGGTGCCAGGTCTCTCTTGTCCTCAACCAATGCTGATAAAGCTGGACCATCATTGGTGGGGATCTTGGAGCTTGGATTGTCAGTGATGTTTTCTCTGTTCCCATCCCAGAGCAATGAAGCCAAATTGAATGTGATAATGCATGAAGGTGACTGTGGGAGGTTTCAAAGTTCATTATGGAATGGTCTCTAAATCCCAGTCATGCCTCTCTCTCTCACTCTCTCTCTCTCTCTATCTTTCTCTTTGTGCCTCTCTGTCTCTGTCCTTCTCACTGCCTCCTGCCTTAGATCAACTGGAAGAGCCCAGGAGAAGGATCCAACCCGTGAGCTCCCAGACCAGGTGGAGCCTGTCCCCATTGAGCTGTCAGGGCAGTGACACATCAGAACATTGTTCCTCACCTTCCACTTCCAGGCGTGTTCCTTTTCCAGATCCAAGGTTGCCAATATTGAGTTCCACACGACACCAATAGGAACCAGCATCCTCCTGGCTCAGTCCCTCCATCATTATTGAGGCATCTTTGTTGCTGAGGTTCCCCACGAATCTGAATCGGTTCCCACCGTCCCACTGTATCACATTCTCACACAGCTCACCCTGGGAATGGTCTGGACCACGATACGTACACTTAAAGATAAAAGCCCGTGTTTCCTCCTTGTACCATAAGATGGAGCCGGTGAGTGTGAGGTTAGTGTGAGGGTGGGTGAAGCTGCAGGGTAAGACAGCGGAGCCTCCTTCCTCAGCCCTCACTTCATCCGCGATTGTCATTGACCAACCATTAGCAGAATCCGCTGTGAGGGGAGAGAGAGAGAGAGGATATGAACACAGCACAGACACCAAACAGTGAGGTAAAACACGGAATCTGTTATTTAGTGAGAAAAGATATAATATGATACAATTGTGGTTTCTGAACAGACCAGTGACAGTGTGGAATGAGCTCCGGGCTGGATACAAGAGAGGTCTTCGGGTGGTTTGTAAACATCCTGAGGTTAGACTGTGGGTGTTTGTCGCTGTTGGTTGAAGAGAGGGTTTGGTGCCTGAGAGTTATCTGAAGTCTCCATTGTTCCAGGAGACCCAGAGTGATCTGAAGAGCAGGACTCAGGGCCCTCCCTGCAGAACCTTTTCTATTTCACATCACATTCTACTTGATTACCCAGCCAGCCTTCAGCAACCTGACTCATTCATCAGTCATAGCAGAGGGATGGGGGATGCAGTGGAAGCATTGAGGGGGTGGGGGGGAGGGGATACAGAGAGACATGAAGATGGAAAAAAGTAAACTGAAGTAAAAAAGTAAACTCATCATTGTGCGAGAGAACTCCTGTCTCGTTAAAGGAAGATATAACCTGAGGGTCACTCTGCCTCAGACAAGGGGCAAGGTTGAGAAGATTGGAACTTCATGGTCACCTCAGACAATATGGGAATTAAACATCCCTTGTTGGCACCACTCCACATCACAGACCAACTGTCCAGCCAACTGAGCTAATGGACGATGAGAAGGCAATCCAAGTAAATCCAGAAGGCAGTGTGAATATTGTCAAGTGAGGGCATAAGGGAGCGTGGCATGGCTGGATGGCATTTACTTGTGAGTAAGGCAGACGAGCTGAGGGTATAGATTAATGAGTGGGGATGAGATATTGTTGTTATCACAGAGACATGGTTGAGGGTGTGACAGGATTGACAGCACAATGTTCTGGGCTATCGAACTGTGAGATGAGACATGTAGGGGTATGGGGAATGTCAAAGAGGAAGGGGTGTTGCAACATTGATGAAGGAGTTAATCACTGACATAAGATGGATGATATCTTAGAATATTCCTCAAATGAGGTCACATGGTACAATGTAAAAACATCACGACACTCTGTCTCTTACCATCAAGCAAATTTTGTAACCAACTGGCATTCTCTCCCTGAATCCCATGCCACCTAACTTCACTAATTAGCCCACCATGTGGAACTTTGACAACAGCTTTACACAAGTTCATGTAAACAATATCTCCCCCTCTGCCCTCACTGGTCTTTTGGTGACATTTTCAAAAAGCTCAGTCAAGTTTGTGACACATGATTTTCCCTGCACAAAGCCACTTTTATGTTTTTCAAGACCTCCAACACTTCCTCTTCAGTAAAGTGAGTTGAATTCAAGACATTAATATTTATTTGCCCGAGTTCCCTTGCATCAATTTCTTTCCACAGTAAAAACTGATGCAAAATACTTGTTGAGGATATCTCCCCCCTCTCCTCTGGTTCTACCCATAGATGACCTCATTGATCTTGAAGAGGCCCTATTCCCTCCCTGGTTGGTCTCTGGCTTCTAATGACTTTCTAGAATATCTTTGGCTTATCCTCAGCCTTATCTGCAGAGGTTCTCTGATGTCCACTTTTTGCCCTCCTGATATCCCACAGAAGAATGCCCCTACAGCCCTTATAATCTTCAAGATATTCACTTGATCCCAGTTGTCAACACCTAATACATGACTCTTTCATATCCTTAACCAGAGCCTCAATATATTTATTCATCCATTGTTCCCTAATCTTACTGGCGTTACCCTTCACTCTAACAGGAGGACAGTGTCTCTGAACCCTTGTTATTTCACTTGCCAATTATCCCTTTACCTGTTACCCTATTGTTCAAGGGTGGTAGTGATAAACCAGGAGAGTACAAGCCAGTGAGGCCAACATCAATGGTGGGGAAAATATTGGAAACAATTCTGAGGGACAGAATGAATCATTACTTGGAGAGACAAAGGTTAATCCAGGATATTTAGCATGAATTTGTAAAGGAATTTGATTGAGTTGGATTTGATGGAATTTTAGAGGAGGTGACGAGGTATGAAGATGAGAATAATACAGTTGATGTCATCTACATTGACTTCAGTAAGCTTCACTTAAGGATGTCTCACTCAACTGAATCTCAGCATTTTCACCAGATAGGATTCTCTCTGTCTCTCTATGAAATGCATTAACATAAACTAACTCATTGACTCTTTCTCTCCCTCCTCCTTTGAGAACTGAAGCAGCTTCAGACTTATTTTCAATGTTGATAATCTGGAGATTTTATTACAACTCTCAACCTGGAGACTTTCGGAATTTTTTAAAACAACTACTCTTCTGACTTCTGTTCTTCTGAACTCAGCTGACTGGTGGTACTGAAAAATCTGTTTGTATTGACTGTAAAACTCACCTTGGTAAATATTCAGCAATGAACTCTCCAGGTCACCTATCTCCAGGACACTTTCTCAGTGTCTTTACTTCAATGTTCCAGATCACATTCTGACCCTTTGCTTCAAATGAACAAGTCACTTTCACGGAACTGAAACCTAAAATCTCTTTTCACTCCACTTTTGAATCCACATTCTGAATGAACAATAATATTTTATAAACTACCATCCCACTGTGCCCTCTAGTTCTTGATCCCTTCATGAGTGGGTACGGTCTCTCTCTATCTACACTATCCTGACACTTCATGAGTGGGTACGGTCTCTCTCTCTATCTACACTATCCTGACCCTTCATGAGTGGGTACGGTCTCTCTCTATCTACACTATCCTGACCCTTCATGAGTGGGTACGGTCTCTCTCTATCTACACTATCCTGACCCTTCATGAGTGGGTACTGTCTCTCTATTGACACTATCCTGACCCTTCATGATTTTGAACATCTCAATCAAATCTTCCCTCAGCCTTCCCTTTGGCCCACATCCATTCTGACCTCAGTTATTCTGATATCTCCAATTGTGAAATTCAAGGGGAAACATTCTATCCACTCTATCTAAAGATTGCATGATTTGAAATATCTCTGTTCAATTATCCCTTTGTTATGTTCTTCTCTTTGATGCAAAAATAACAGGCACACACAGGGTCAGTGTGTATGTGAAACAATAATGTGTGTTTTTATGTGAAGGGAATATTTTGATTTACTGGGATGTGATGTTTATTGTCAATCTGACTTCGATTTTGCTGCTTCAGACTTTCTAACAAGTCATGGGGCTGACCCATCATATGCTGATGAAGTAGGTAATGATTGACAGCAGTTTAAGGTGTATGTTGTCACAACATCTCCCATGTAATAAAGTGTTTTAATTGACTCCCAACTTTCTCTTAAAGGGCCATCCAGTGAATTAGGATCCATTAATGATGACAATCTCTGGTAGAGTCCTGAGTAGGCTGAAGGCGAAACCTAATGTGACTTGAACCCAGAGCTTCTTGAAGTGGGGACACTTCCCACTGCACCACAACAATGTCCTACATATTGAACAGGACATAAGCTCAATGTCAAGATCACTTCGCTCACCAAGACCAGAATACTGACTCCCCGTGACAACCCAGCAATCCTCCCTCCCTTACGGCCCGATAGGTTACAGTGCTGAAGCCAGAGGCAGCTAAACCCAACGACATTGGAAAAGCTTCAAAAAAAGATTGACATGAATTGTACGAGGTTGCAGGGGTTTACTAGGAGATTCCATGAGGGAAGATTATTGCTACAAAACCACATATTGAAGCAGTGAAGAAAGACAGGAGCAAGGTCATTGCTCAGTGTTGTACTGAAAAGTGAGGATTCTGAGTGGTTCACTCAAAACAGGGGACTGCCAATACTGGGGGTGCAATGGCGGAGTTGTCTTGTAAGGAGGCTATAAATCTAGAGATCCAGGTCATTTTCTGGGGTAATGGAGTTCAAAACCCTCCATAGTAGAGTTTCATTTTTTTTAAAATCTGGAATTAAGAATCTCATGATGACCATAAACTCTTGGGAAGGAAATTTGTTATTCTTATCTGGTTGGTTCACATTGCTTAACGATGGAAAAGGAAATATTGCTATCAGCTCTTCAACATTTTGAAATTCTGATATGGAATTAATGAGACAATAGTTTTTGCTATTTATAATCCGTTTATCTTTGTAGAAAAGCTTAAAGATAAGACTTCAGGTTATACAGTTGGAGCTTAGATCTGCAGATGGAGAGGTGCCAGAAGACAGGAGGAAAGCAAATGTCTTACCATGATTCAAGAAGTGAGCAAGGGATTAACCAGGTATCTACAGGCCAGTCAGTCTAACCTCGGTGGTAGGAAAACTATGGAAGCAATTCTGAGGGGCAGAATTCATCTACACTTCAGAGGTGGAGACGGATCAAAAGCAGACAGAATGGTTTTGTTCAGGAGAGGGAGGCAGAAGATGGGATGCGATAGGCATGTTAGCCTGACCTCGGTTATTTGAAAGATTTTACAGTCCATCATTAAGAATGAGATTGTGGAGAAGAACAAGTTATTTGAGGAGGTCACAAGACAGGTCGATGAAGGTCAAGCAGTTGGTATGGTGTATATGGACTTCAGCAAGTCATTTGATAAGGTTCCCCATAGTAGGCTCATTCAAAATGTCAGGAAGTATGGGATACAGGGAGATTTGGCTATCTGGAGTCAGAATTGGTTGGCTAACAGAAGGCAGAGAGTGGTTGTAGATGGAAAGTATTCTGCCTGGAAGACAATGATGAGTGGGGTCCTGCAGGGGTCTGCTCTTTGTAGTTTTTATAAATGACTTGGATGAGGAGGTTGAGGGGTGGGTTAGTAAATTTGCAGATGACATAAAGTTTAGAGGTGCCGTTGATAGTATTGAGGGTTATTGCAGGCTGCAGCGTGACACAGACAGGATGCAGATCTGGGCTGAGAAATAGCAGATGGAGTTCAACCTGGATAAATGTGAAGTGATGCATTTTGGAAGGTCAAAATCGAATGCTGAATATAGGATTAAAGACAGGATTCTTGACAGTGTAGAGGAACAGAGGGATCTGGGTGTGCAAGTACATAGATCCCTCAAAGTTGCCACCCAAGTGGATAGGGTTGTTCAGAAAGCATATCGTGTTTCGGCTTTCATTAACAAGGGGGATTGAGTTTAAGAGCTGTAAGATTTTGCTACAGCTCTACAATTCCCTGGTGAGACCACACTTGGAATATTGTGTCCAGTTCTGGTCACCCTACAACAGGAAAGATACAGAGGCTTTGGAGAGGATGCAAAGAATAGACAATAGACAATAGGTGCAGGAGAAGGCCATTCTGCCCTTTGAGCCTGCACCACCATTCATTATGATCATGGCTGATCATCCTCAATCAGTATCCATAACCCTTGATTCCACTATCCTTGAGAGCTCTATCCAACTCTTTCTTAAATGAATCCAGAGACTGGGCCTCCACTGCCCTCTGGGACAGAGCATTCCACACACTCACCACTCTATGGGTGAAGACGTTTCTCCTCATCTCTGTCCTAAATGGCCTACCCCTTATTTTTAAGCTGTGTCCTCTGGTTCGGCACTCACCCATCAGCAGAAACATGTTTCCTGCCTCCAGAGTGTCCAATCCTTTAATAATCTTGTATGTCTCAATCAGATCCTCTCTCAGTCTTCTAAACTCAAGGGTATACAAGCCCAGTCGCTCCAGTCTATCAGCGTAAGGTAGTCCTGACATGCCAGGAATTGACCTCGTGAACCCACGCTGCACTCCCTCAATAGCCAGATTGACTTTCCTCAAATGTGGAGACCAGAACGGCACACAATACTCTAGGTGTGGTCTCACCAGGGCCCTATACAGCTGCAGAAGAATCTCTTTGCTTCTATACTCAATCCCTCTTGTTATGAAGGCCAGCATGCTATTAGCCTTCTTCACCACCCGCTGTACCTGCATGCTTACCTTCATTGACTGGTGTACAAGAACACCCAGACCTCTTTGTACTGCCCCTTTACCTAAGTTGACTCCATTTAGGTAGTAATTTGCCTTCCTGTTCTTGCCACCAAAGTGGATAACCATACATTTATCCACATTAAACTGCATCTGCCATGCATCTGTCCACTCAACTAACCTGTCCAGGTCACCCTGTAATCTCCTAACATCCTTCTCACATTTCACCCTGCCACCCAGCTTTGTATCATCAGCAAATTTGCTAATGTTACTATTAATACCAGCTTCTATATCATTAATATATATTGTAAAAAGCTGCTGTCCCAGCACTGATCCCTGCGGTACCCCACTGGTCATTGCCTGCCATTCCAAAAGGGAGCCGTTTATCACTACTCTTTGTTTCCTGTCAGCCAACCAACTTTCAATCCAAGTCAGTACTTTGCCCCCAATACCACGTGCACTAATTTTGCTCACTAACCTCCTATGTGGGACTTTATCAAAGGCTTTCGGAAAGTCCAGGTACACTACATCCACTGGATCCCCCTCGTCCATCTTCAGAGTTACATCCTCAAACATTCCAGAAGATTAGTCAAGCATGATTTCTCCTTCATAAATCCATGCTGACTCTGACCTATCCTGTTACTACTATCCAGATGCGTAGTAATTTCATCCTTTATAATTGACTCCCCAGCATCTTTCCCACCACTGAGGTCTGACTAACTGGTCGATAACTTCCTGCTTTCTCTCTCACTCCTTTCTTAAAAAGTGGTACAACATTAAGCACCCTCCAATCTGCAGGAACTGATCTGAATCTATCAAACTCTGGAAAATAATCACCAACTCATCCACGATTTCTCGAGCCACCCCCTTCAGTACCCTGGGATGTAGACCATCAGGCCCTGGAGACTTATCAACCTTCAGACCTAACAGTCTCTCCAACACCAATTCCTGGCAAATATGAATTCCCTTCAGTTTAGGTCCTTCAGCCACTGTTACCTCTGGGAGATTGCTTGTGTCTTCCCCAGTGAACACAGATCTGAAGTACCAATTCAACTCTTCTGCCATTTCTTTGTTCCCATAATATCTTCCCCTATTTCTGTCTTCAAGGGACCAATTTTAGTCTTAACCATTTTTTTCCCTTTCACATACCAAAAAAGCTTTTACTATCCTCCTTTATATTTTTGGTCAGTTTACCTTCGTACCTCATTTTTTCTCTGCATATTTCCTTCTTAGTAATCCTCTGTTGTTCTTTAAAAGCTTCCCAGTCTTCCGTTTTCCCATCTTCTTTGCTATGTTATACTTTTTCTCTTTTAACTTTATATGTTTCTTAACTTCCCTCGTCAGCCATGGCCACCCATACCTCTTCCTAGGATCTTTCTTCCTTTTTGGAATGAACTGATCTTGCATCTTCTGCATTATACCCAGAAGTGTCTGCCATTGTTCCTCCATTGTCATCCCTGCTAAGGTATTGCACCATTGAACTTTGGTCAGTTCCTCCCTCAAAGCTCCATAGTTCCCTTTATTCAACTGAAATATTGTCATGACTGATTGTACCCTCTCCCTTTCCAATTGCAGATTGAAGCTTATTGTATTATGATCACTACCTCCTAATGGCTCCTTCACTTCGAGGTCCCTGATCAATTCTGGTTCGTTGCACAATATCAAATCCAGAATTGCCTTCTCCCTAGTAGGCTCCAGCACCAGCTGCTCTAAGAATCCATCTCGGAGGCACTCCACAAAGTCTCTTTCTTGAGGTCCAATATCATCCTGATTCTCCCAGTCTATCTGCATGTTGAAATCCCCCATAACAACTGTAATGACATCTTTGCAACAGGCCAATTTCAGCTCCTTATTCAACTTCCACCCTATATCCATACTACTGTTTGGGGGCCTGTCTTTGGGGGTCTTTCTACCCTTAGAATTTCACAGCTCTATCCATACTGACTCTACATCCCCTGATTCTAGGTACCCCCGTGCAAGGGACTGAATATCATTCTTTACCAACAGGGCCATCCCACCCCCTCTGCCCGTCAGTCTGTCCTTACGATAGCACGTATCGCCTTGAATATTCATTTCCCAGGCCCTGTCACTTGAAGCCACGTCTCAGTTATCCCCACAATATCATAGCTGCCAATTTCCAAAAGAGCCTCAAGCTCATCCATCTTATTTCTAATACTTTGTGCATTCATATATAGTATTTTTAATTTGTTACTGCTCTCACCCTTCCCATCAACTCCTATTTCACTCAACCTTACGGCATGATCCCTTTTAGAATTTTCTGCCTCATTGATACTGTTGTCTTTCTTGACTTCCTTTGTTCTAACTTTCCCTTCAATTTCCTTCTTAAACTTCCAGTTTGCCCCCTCACCCCCCGCTATTGAGTTTAAACGCAGCTGTGTTTCAGGAGCAAACCTGCCTGCCAGAATGCTGGTCCCCAACCTATTAAGGTGCAAACTGTCTCTTTTGTGTCATTTATGCTTACCACAAAACATACCCCAAGATCCAAGAATTTAAATCCTTGCTTCCTGCACCAGTTCCCCAGCCACATGTTCAAGTCCATTATCTCCCTGTTACTGGCCTCTCCAACCTGAGGAACTGGAAGCAAACCGGAGATAACCACCCTGGACATCCTGCTTTTCAGCCTTCTTCCTAGTTCTCCGAAGTCCCACTGTAGTATGTTCCTCCTCTTCTTCCCGACATCATTTGTGCCGACATGTACCACCACCTCTGGCTCTTCACCTTCGCCCTTGAGGATTTCCTGCACTCTGTCTGCGATGTCCTTAATCTTGGCACCAAGAAGGCAACACACCATCCTTAAGTCCCACCTGTTTCCACAGAAACCCCGTTCAGTTCCTCTCACTATGGAGTCCCGTATTACCACGGCTCTGTGCGATGTCTGACTCCTCGGCTCTGCCTCCACTCCAGCTTTTGATTGACAGACCTGACCGCCTCGCAGACTGGCAGTATCATCTGTCTCTACTGTTTCCAAAAGATTCAACTTGTTCCTGACAGGTACTTCCCCCGCGGTCTCTTGCACCTGTATCCTATCTGCCTTCCTCATCGTCTTCTCACTTCTGCTCTCTTCTGGTATGGTCGGTGTACATAGATCCCTCAAAGTTGCCACCCAAGTGGATAGGGCTGTTAAGAAAGCATATGGTATTTCGGCTTTCATTAACAGGGGCATTGAGTTTAAGAGCTGTAAGGTTTTGCTACAGCTCTACAAGTCCCTGGTGAGACCACACTTGGAATATTGTGTCCAGTTCTGGTCGCCCTACTATAGGAAATATACAGAGGCTTTGGAGAGGGTGCAAAGAAAATTTACCAGGATGCTGCCTGGACTGGAGAGCTTGCCTTATGAAGAAAGGTTGAAAAAGCTCGGATATATCTCTCTGGAGAGAAGGAAGAAGAGAGGAGACCTGATCGAGGTGTACAAGGTAATGAGAGAAATAGATAGAGTCAATAGCCAGAGACTTTTCCCCAGGGCAGGATTGACTGGTATGAGGGGTCATAGTTATAAGATATTAGGAGAAAGGTATTGAGGAGATGTCAGAGGTAGGCTCTTTACACAGAGAGTTGCGAATGCATGGAATGCATTGCCAGCGGTGGTGGTGGTGGAAGCAGAGTCATTAGGGACATTTAAGCGACTGCTGGACATGAACATGCATAGCAGTGAGTTGAGGGGTGTGTATGTGAAGTTACTATAATTTACATTAGGATTAAACCTCGGCACAACATCGTGGGCCGAAGGGCCTGTTCTGTGCTGTACTTTTTTATGTTCTATGTTCTAAGTTCTAAGTACAGTTGGCAGTTCAGAAAACAAATGCAATGTTAGCATTACATTCGAGAGGGTGTAAATTCAAGGCTAGGGGGTGTATGGCCTATGCTGTATAAGGCTATATCTGGCCAGACTACATTTGGAATATTGACAGCAGTTTTGGGCCCTATATCTGAGGATGGAGCTGTTGACATTGGAAGAGATCGAGGAAGTTACAAGAATGATCCAGGGGGCGAAGACTTGTTATGATGAGTACAGATTCTGGGTCTGTACTCAAGGGAGTTTAGGAGGATGAGGGGGATCTGATTGAAACTTACAGAATACTGAGAGGCCTGGATATCATGAACGTGAAGATGTTTCTGCTCGGGGGAGAGATGAGGACCCAGGGGCACAGCCATAGAGAGCAGGGTTAGATTTGAGACGAGGAAGAATTTCTTCAGCCTGTGGTGGGAATTCTGTTGAACTCATTGCTGCAGAGGGCAGTGGAGGCCAAGTCATTGAGTGTATTTCTGACAGGGTTCTTGATTAGTCAGGGGTTCAAGGGTGTTATGGGGAGAAGGCAGAGAATGTGTTTGAGGAACATATCAGCCATGATCACAAACAGAGCAGACTTGATTGGTCAAATGGCTTAGCTCTACTCCAATATCCTACTGTCTTATATCTGACCAACATAATTGAATTTGTTTGAAGCAAAGACCAGGTGTGCAGATGAGGCAATGATTTTGATGTTGTCTACTTGGACTTCAGCAAGGCTTTTATCAATCTCCACATGGGAGACTGATAGTAAAGGTCAGAGCCCATGGGATCCAAGGACATTTGGGAAATTGGATCCACAATTTGCTGACAAGCAGGAAGTAGAAGATGAAGGATGAGGGACCCTTTTCCGACTGGATGTTCGTGTCCACTGGGGGCTCACCGGGGTAGGTGTTGGGATCCTTGCTATCTGTGGTTTATATCAATGATATAAACTTATATGTCGGCAGATTGATCAACAAGTTCCCAGAGGATAAACAACTTGGTGGGGTGATCAATAATGAGGAGGATAGCCTTAGGCAGAAAGAAAATATGGACAGGCTGGTCATGAGGTATGTGAGGGCAAGGGCTGGATAATCGGATTAGAATAGATAGGTGACCAGCACAGACTCAGTGGGCTGAATGGCCTTCTGTGCTGTTAACTTCTATGAGCTGATCACCATGTAAATCTAAATTATCTACCATTTCCCTTTTCCATGTTTTAAATTCCCAACTCTCTCCCTCACATAGTTCCACAATTATTTTCTTTCTCTGTATATGCCCAGAGCATCGATTGCTGTTAGTTTTTCTATTTCTTGTATCTGCTGTTGGTTTAGAATCACAGAATCACAGAATCAGATAGTGCAGAAGTGGCCCTTCAGCCCATTAAAACTGGACCATCAAAATCTATACTACTGCTGACTAATGCACCGAACACAATGGGCAATTTAGCATGACCAATTCACCTGACCTCTCCATCCTAGGATTGTGAGAGGAAACTGGAGAACCCAGAGAAAACCCATACAGACATGGGGAGAATGTACAAACTCCACACAGACAGTTGCCCGAGATGGGAATTGAACCCAGGTCCCTGGCGCTGTGAGGCAGCAGGGCTAACCACTGAGCCACTGTGCCACCCAGATGAAGCATATTCATTTAACGTCGCTCCTATCTCTTCAGACTCCACACACAACTTTCCACTACTGTCATTGATTGGCCCTAATCTTTCTCTAGTCATTTTTTTATTCCTGATACACCAAAAGGAAGCTTTAGGGGTTTCCTTGATCCTACCTGCCAAAGAATTCTCATGTCTCCTCCTGACTCTTCTTAGCTCTCTCTTTAGGTCCTTCCTGGCTAACTTGTAACAATCAAGTGCCCTATCTGAGTCTCCCGTCTCATCTTTCCATAAGTCTCCTTCTTCCTCTTGACAAGAGCTTCAACTTCTTTCGTAAATCATGGTTCCTTCACTCAACCACGTCCTCCCTGCCTGACTGGTACATACTTATCAAGGACACGCAGGAGCTGTTCCTTGAACAGGCTCCACATTTCAATTGTGACCATCCCCTGTAGTTTCGTTCCCCATCTTATGCTTCGTAAATCTTGCCGAATTGCATCATAATTGCCTTTCCTCCAGCTATAACTCTTGCCCTGCAGTATATACCTGCACCTTGCTATCGCTAAAGTAAACTTAACCAAATTGTGGTCACGATCACCAAATCTAACAGCTGGCCCAGTTTATTGCCCAGTACCAAATCCAATGTGGCCTCGCCTCTTGTATCTTTGTCCGTACATCTCATACCCCTTCCCATCACACTTTGATTATCATTCACCTCTTCACTACCCTGCATTCTCTGCTCTCTCATTTTTTTTGATTGGTTGACAGGAAAACTAATAAAATATGGATAATTATGAGTGCTCAGATAGGATAGGCAAGAAGGTCCTTTCGTCATTTATACTGTGGTCAGTAAACAGGGAATATAGATTTAAGGTCGGAGATAGAGGGTGAGAGGAGACTTGAACAGATTCTTCCTCAGATCGAGGTTAATCCGACTCTGGAACACACTGCCTGAAAGGGCGGTTGAGTTATAAACACTGGTAACATTTGTACTTCGATGTTCATTTGCATTTCTGTTTGCCTCTTCAGTCGCCTGCACGTCTACTCTGTCATTTCTATTTTTCCTAATCCTGTGCAGTGTGAAAACAGGAGATTTGACCCAACAAATCCACATTGACCCTCTGAACAGCATCCCTTTTTGATTTTCAAAATTCCCTCCAACTGAATCCCACCTCCCACCGCGATCTCCACCCCACTAATTACATTAAATCCCTCAATAAGTTGGTTAAGAAGGCTTTTAGATGGAGAGCTGCAAAATGGGAGAAGGAAAGTGAGATCATTGTTGACTGATACAGACATGATCACCCAAAATGGCCTCCTTTTACGCTGTAAATGTCTAAGATTCATGAATCTCCAAGGAAAACATGAAGGAATAAATCATCACGTTCAGAATAGTCAATTGTCACTGCTTTCATTTTTGATAAAACAAATGATTTCTCCCTGATGTAGAAACCGCAGTGAAGGAAAAGGCACATCGTGCTGAGCAGGAACAGTTTGGGAACTAAATACCAGACAGTAAACAGACCATCAAGGAGGAGGCAATTCCATGATGAACAAAGTGGATTTGAAAGGTCAGTATTAGAAAGTACTTACTGTGACCCCGTACTGAGACTGACAGCAGGACTGCAGAAAGACAAACATAGAGAGACCTCATCGTTAATACTTCACCATTTCATCATTCTCACTCGCTTACTCTTGTCGTTTTACAGAAAAATACAGAAGTTACTTGACTTCCTGCCAAATAAATGTGAGGCAATCATACACGATACGAACAACAAATGGGAAGTCTGTGTACGGCCAATAGGAGCTGAGAGAATGACAAAGCTATTATAAAACTGAGGCACCAACCACAGCAACCGTTGAGAAAGGGAGATGTTCCATCAGCTTCCAACACAAATCTCTAAATCAACAGCTTCAGCATCAAACACTCTGAGAGCTGGGGCAGGACAGTGTTAGAGACAGAGGAAAGCTCTTTCAACACCATCTCCATCAAACACTCCCAGGACAGCAACAGCTCGGGGTTGGATCCAGAGTAAAACTACTTCTACTTTTTAACATTGAAATTAACCAGAAGGAAAGCACCTTGACATTGTCCCCCCGAATGGGTACAAAGACTCAGGAGGCAGACAGGATTCAGGCACGTGGCCAACGTTTATTCAAGTAAAAACCAGTTAGTGCAGGGAGACGACCAAAGGACCCTTTCTCATACACCCGCTCTCTCTCAGACACACACACATACACTCCCCACACTCACACCCAAGCACAAAACCTCTCACAGGCTTATACACCGTCACACTCACACACACACGGTACTAAGTACGCACACATGCAAACACACACTCTCAAGCACTCACATTCACATCCATACATACACACTCAAGTGCAAACACTCACACTCTCTCGCTCCCTCACTCACACACATACACACTCTCTCTCTCTCTCTGTCCCTCACATGCTCACACACATTGATATTGAGTGAATGTGAATTTGCAAAAGTGCAGGGACATTCCATTTTGTCAAAACGTCCACAACCTGCAGGCAGTCAATGCAGGCAGCCAATCAATGTAACATTTTATAAATTCCTACTTTGGAAATAGAACCAGTCTGACTCAAGATTGGAATACATACAAACTCTAACCTCACACCTTTAATGCTTTCACTGAACTAAGATGTCACTTTTTACACTATGTGATTTTACAGAATGTGATTTTTTTTTTAACAGTACAGCACAGAACAGGCCCTTCAGCCCACAAAGTTGTGTCAACCATTGATCCTCATGTAAGGCAAACCTAATGTATAAACCCTCAAATTTCTGTGACCATATGCATGTCCAGCAGTCTCTTAAATGTCCCCAATGACCTCGCTTTCACAACTGCTGCTAGCACCACATTCCATGCTCTCACAATTCTCTGCATAAAGAACCCGCCTCTGACATCCCCTCTATACTTTCCGCCAAACAGCTTAAAACTATGATCCCTTGTGTTAACAATTTCTGCCCTGGGAAAAAGTCTCTGGCTATCAACTCCACCTATGCCCTTCATTGTCTTGTCCTCCTCAATTAGGTCCCCTCTCTTCCATCTTTTTTCCAATGAAAACAGTCCGAGCTCAGTCAAACTATCTTTGTAAGATAAGCCCTCCATTCCAGGCAGCACTCTGGTAAACCTCCTCTGAACCCTCTCCAAAGCATCCACATCTTTCCTATAATAGGGCAACCAGAACTGGACACAGTATTCCAAGTGCAGTCCAACCAAAGTTTTATAGAGCTGCAACAAGATCTCATGACTCTTAAACTCAATCCCCCTGTTAATGAAAGCCAAAACACCATATGCTTTCTTAACAATCCTGTCCACTTGGGTGGTCATTTTCAGGGATCTATGTACCTGCACAACAAGATCCCACTGTTCGTCCACACTGCCAAGAATCCTATCCTTAATCCTATACTCAACTTTCAAGTTTGACCTTCCAAAATGCATCACCTCGCATTTATCCAGGTTGAACTCCATCTGCCACCTCTCAGCCCATCTCTGAATTCTGTCAATGTCCCGCTGCAGCCTACAACAGTCTTCTATACTGTCAAAGACACCTCCAACCTTTGTGTCATCTGCAAACTTACTCATCCATCCTTCATTCTCCTCATCCAAATCATTAATAAAAATTACAAAGAATAGAGGCCCAAGAACAGAGCCCTGTGGAACACCACTCACCTCCAGGTAGAATACTTTCCTTCCACTACCAGCCAATTCTGTATCCAGACAGCTAAATTTCCCTGTATCCCATTCCTCTTGACCTTCTGAACAAGCCTACCATGGGGAACCTTATCAAATGCCTTACTGAAGTCCATATCCACCACATCCATCACTCAACCCTCATCAACTTGTCTAGTAACATCCTCAAAGAACTCAATAAGTTTTTTGAGGCATGACCTGCCCTCACAAAGCCGTGCTGACTGCATTTAATCAAGCCATGCTTTTCCAGATGGTCATAAATCCTATCCCCTTCTAACACCTCACAGACGTGAGACTGGCTGGTCTATAATTGCTGGGGATTTCTCTGTTTCCTTTCTTGAAGAGAGGAATTATATTTGCCTCTCAGCAGTCCTCAGGTATAACTTCCGTGGAGAGCAAAGATGTAAAGATCTTTGCAAGCGGTGAAGCAATCATATTTCTCGCTTCCCAAAGCAGCCGAGGACAAATCTGGTCTGGCCTTGGTGACTTCTCAATCTTAATGTTTGTCAAAATTTGCAGCACATCAGCTTCCTTGATCTCTATCTGTTCCAGCATGCTTACCTGCTCCTCAATGATTTCATTCACTACAAGATCCTTTTCTTTAGTAAAGACAGAAGCATAAAAGTCATTTAGGGCCTCCCCTACCTCCTCAGACTCTATACACAAGTTCCCTATGCTATCCCTGATCAGCCCTACTCTTTCTTTGATAATTCTCTTATTCCGCACATACGTGTAAAATGCCTTTGGATTCTTCCTAATCCTTCCTGCCAAGCCTTTCTCGTGCCCACTCCTGGCTCTCCTCAGACCTTTTTTGAGCTCCTTCCTTGTCTGCTTGTAATCCTCTAGAGGTAAAAATCAACAAAGCTTTTGCCCGAAACGTCGATTTCGAAGCTCCTTGGATGCTGCCTGAACTGCTGTGCTCTTCCAGCATCACTAATCCAGAATGTAATCCTCTAGAGCTGAGCAAGACCCTTGCTTCCTCCACCTTATGTAAGCTGCCTTCTTTCTTTTGATGAGAAGCGCCTCCGCTCTCGTCATCCAAGGTTCCTTTATCTTAGCCCTTCTTGCCTGTCTCAGAGGAACACATCTATGCATTACTTGCAACAACTGTTCCTTAAACAGTCTCCACGGTCTATCGTGCCCTTTCCATGGGACAATTGCTCACAGTCCATGCTCCCCAACTCACGCCTGATAGCATCATAGTTTCCTTTTCCCCAATTAGATATCCTCCCATTGTGCCTGCTTCTCTTCTTCTCCACAGCTATGTAGAATGTGAGGCAGTTGTGGTCACTATCACCAAAATGCTCTCCCACCGCAAGATCTGACACCTGCTTCAGCTCATTGCCGTGCATCAAATCCAAAATGGCCTCTCTTCATGTCGGCCTGTCAATGTACTGAGTTAGGAAACCCGCCTGAACACCCCTTACAAAAACAACAACTTCCAAACCATCTGCTCAAAGGAGGTTCCAATCAATATTGGGAAAGTTAAAGTCACCATTACAACAACCCTACTACATTCACACTTTTCCAAAACCTGCTGACCTATGCTTTCTTCAATCTCCCTGCTGCTATTGGGGGGCCTGTAGTAAACCCCTAATGAGGTGACTGCTCCCTTACTGTTCCAAACTTCCACCCATACTGACTCAGTAGGCAGACCCTCCTCGACAATGGTAACTTCTGTAGCTGTGATACCCTCTCTGATTAGCAGTGCTGCACCCCCTCCTCTTTTTCCCCCCTCCCTATTCTTTTTAAATGTTCTAAACCCTGGAACTTCCAGCAACCATTCCTGCCCCTGAGAAACCCACATCTCTGTTATGGCCACAACATCATAGCACCAGGTACTGATCCATGCTCTAAGCTCATCACTTTTGTTCCTGATACTCCTTGCATTAAAGCAAACATACTTTAAACAATCCCTTGGTTCTTTCCCAGGAAATTCCTTCCCACTGGCTGCGCTACCTCTTGCTATTGCCTCATCTCCATCAACTCTCACCACCCGTATATAGCTCAGGTTCCCACCCCCCCTGCCATACTAGTTTAAACCCTCCTGAACCACTCGAGCAAACCTTCCGCCCAGGACATTGGTTCCCTTCCAGCTCAGGTGCAACCCGTCCTACATTCACAGGTCCCACCTTCCCCAGAAGCCATCCCAATTATCTACATATCTGAAGCCCTCCCTCCTAAACCAGCTGCGAAGCCATGGGTTAAGCTGTGCCAGCTCCCTGTTCCTCACCTCTCCAACTCGTGACACCGGTAGTAAACCTGAGAACACTACTCTGTTCGTCCTGCTCTGCAGCTTCCACCCTAACTCCCTGAAATCACTTTTTATATCCTCAATCCTTTTCCTGGCTATATCATTGGTGCCAATATTTTACACGATTTCTGGCTGTTCGCCCTCCCCTTTCAGAATCTTATACACTCGATCGGAGACATCCCGGACCCTGGCACCAGGGAGGCAACATACCTTCCGGGAATCCCGATCCTGACCACACAATCTCCTGTCAATTCTCCTAACAATCGAGTCTCCTACCACGAGCACTTTTCTATTCTGCCCCCTTCCCTTCTGGGCCACAGTGTCAGGCTCAGTGCCAGAGAACTGACCACTATGGCTTTCCTCTGGTCAGTCATCCCCCCAGCAGTATCCAAAACGATATACTTATTGCTGAGGGGAATGTCCACAGGGGATCTCTGCACTGTCTGTCTGTCCCCTTTCCTCCCCCTGACTGTAACCCATCTATCCTTATCCTGAGCCTCAGGAGTGACCAACTGCCAGTAACTCCTCTCAATTCCCCCCCTCAGCCTCCCGAATGATCCACAGTTCATCCAGCTCCAGCTCCAATTCCCGAACACAATTTTCAATGAGCTGGAGTTGGGTGCACTTCCCACAGATGGAGCCAGCGGAGACATGTGTCATGTCTCTCACCTGCCACGTTCTGCAGGAGGAGCAAGCCGCCTTGCTAATATATATGGTCACTTACTTTCCTTCCCGACAGCCCTTCTGGTCTGGGTCACTTCCCCCGCTGCTCCCACACCGACTGTGGAGGAAAAACACCGCTGGTGACTCCAGGTAAGTAATGGTAAAAATCTCCTTTACCTTAGCTGGAGCCTCCCTGGTTTGCCTTACCTCCGCTGCTGCTCTCACTCTAAAAGGTCGCTGGTGTCGAAGGGTAAGTACTTATACTCACTCCTTTCCTTTGAGAGAAGTTCTGGGATTTACATCATAATGAACCTAAAACCGTAACCCATTCTAAAAGGTGAAAGACTTAACACCAATCTCGGTTTGATCAATCTATCGTTTCAGTTGCATGACACTGTGATCTTTTGCTATAAATTCTGTGCCTTCTGATCCTGACCAAGGCCCTCGAGTCCTTCGAAAAGAATAAAACTCCTGGAAGCGACGGCTTACCGGTCGAGGTTTATTCCGCTCTTTGGGACTTGATCGGCCAGGACCTGCTGGAGGTGTATGTCATTATGCTTCGGGCAGGTACCATGAGTGAATCCATGAGGAAAGGCATCATCACCCTCGTCTACAAGCGAAAGGGGGAGAGGGAGGAAATTAGAAATTGGAGACTGATCTCACTGTTAAATGCAGACTACAAAATCTTGTCAAAGGTCATCGCCAACCGGGTCAGGTCTGCTCTGGGATCGGTGATCCACCCGGACCAAACCTGTGCTGTACCGGGCAGGAAGATCTCTGAGAGTCTCGCACTCCTCAGGGATACGATCGCCTACGTGCAGGACAGGGGGGTGGACACCTGCCTCATCAGCCTGGACCAGGAGAAAGCCTTTGACAGGATATCGCATACATATATGAGGGATGTCCTCTCCAAAATGGGCTTTGGGGAGGGAATCGGAAATTGGATCAGACTGCTCTACACCAACATTGTCAGTGCAGTCTCAATCAATGGGTGGGAATCAGATAGCTTCCCTGTAAGATCTGGAGTCAGGCACGGATGCCCCCTCTCACCCGCCTTATTTGTGTGTTGCATAGAGCCATTTGCCGAATCCATCAGGAAGGATGCGAGCCTGAGAGGGGTGACTATTCCTGGCAGCGGGGGCCTGCAGGTTAAGGCCTCCCTGTACATGGATGACGTCGCTGTTTTCTGCTCGGATCCGCTGTCCGTGCACAGACTCGTGTGCATCTGTGACCAGTTCGAACGGGCCTCGGGGGCCAAGGTAAACCGAGGCAAGAGCGAGGCCATGCTCTTCGAGAACTGGGCCGACCAATCCTCTATCCACTTCACCGTCAGGACTGACCACCTGAAGGTGCTGGGTATTTGGTTCGGGGGGGCTGGGGCGTGCGCCAAGACCTGGGAGGAGCGGATCAGGAAGATGAGACAGAAACTAGGCAGATGGGGGCAACGGTCGCTCTCCATCGCGGGAAAAAACCTGGTCATCAGGTGTGAGGTACTCTCAGTATTGCTATATGTGGCACAGGTCTGGCCTATCCCCAGGACCTGTGCCGCCGCAGTCACCCGGGCCATCTTCCAATTCATTTGGAGATCAAAGATGGACCGGGTCCGAAGAGACACAATGTACAAAGACCGGTGCAATGGGGGAAAAAACACGCCCAATGCCACCCTCACCCTGATGGCCACCTTTGTGTGTGGCTGCATCAAGCTGTGCGTGGATCCCCGGTACGCAAACACCAAGTGTCACTACGTACTGAGGTTCTACCTGTCCCCGGTGTTGCGAAGGATGGGCCTGGCCTCGCTGCCGCGGAACGCTCCGAGTAGTTGGACCGTTCCGTATCACCTGTCCTTTGTGGAGAAATTTATGAGGAAAAACACCTTTGACCACAAGTCCATCAGGAAGTGGTCAGCACGTAGCGTCCTTGAGACCCTTCGGGAAAAGGAGAGGGCGGATCCTGTCGAGCGGTTCCCTGAGCAGACTGTCAAAGCCATTTGGCAGAATGCCTCATCGCCAGAACTTTCCAACAAGCACCAAGACGTGGCTTGGCTGGTGGTGAGAAGGGTTCTGACTGTGAGATCCTTTATGCACGCCCGGACTCTCTGCCGCACCGCACGCTGCCCTCGAAGTGGCTGCGGGGGGGACGAGACTGTCACACACCTCCTTCTGGAATGTGCCTATGCAGAGGAAGTCTGGAGAGGAATGCAGTGGTGCTTGTCGAGGTTCGTCCTGAGCAGCGCCGTGACGTGGGACTCCGTGCTCTACGGCCTGTTCCCCGGGACTCACACCGAGACGAACATTAACTGCGCCTGGAGGATCATCAACTCGGTGAAGGACGCTCTCTGGGCGGTCCGAAACCTGTTGATCTTCCAGCTGAAGGAGTTGACCCCGACCGAATGTTGCAGACTGGCACATTCCAAGGTCCAAGACTACGTGTTGAGGGATGCGCTGAAGCTTGGGGCAGCTGCCGCCAAGGCGCGGTGGGGAAAGACCACCGTGTAAGATCGGCCTGCCGAAAGAAGAACAGGGGGCCCATACAGACATTTTTTTTTGGGCTCTGCTGATGCCTCAGCCAAATATATGTACAAGATTGAAAAATGCACAGGATTGTAAATGACAAGGATAAATTCGAATCTGTGTTTGTAAATGTGGACATATGTATGGCATGATCAAATGTACAGACCATCAAATCATTTTATGAATAAAGTATATTTTTGAAATATAAAAAAAAAAGGATGTGTACTGCCTGCAGGATTTCCCTGGGGCAGGCTACTTCGATGTGACCTTCAGAAGCGTGAAGCAGTGAGAACAGCTCCTGAAGGTCTTCAAGGAGAAGGAAGGGGAGCTGCTGTTTTCCATCTTGTCGGCGACCCCATTGTGTGTGCTTCCTGCACAGAGGAATCGGGTTGTTACAATCCATATGTACAACCCCTACGTTCCAGCGGCTGATGTCCTGACCTTCCTGGGAAGGTACGTCCAAGTTAAGGGAGAAGCCACTGATGTGATCGACCCCTTTGGGATCTGGACCAGTAAGCGGCAGGTCAGGGTAACTCTGAGGGCCGATGACAGTGGGAACATCCTCCACCCACCCTCGAGCTTCACAATTGGAGGGAGCAGAGGCTACCTGACATATGCAGGGCAGCCGAAAGCGTGCCGAACCTGCGGGAAGTCGGGACACGTGGCGGTGGATTGCAAAGTGACCATCTGCAGGAACTGCAAACAGGAGGGTCACTTGACTAAGGACTGTCAGGAAGAAAAGAGCTGCAACCTGTGCGGAGAGGCGGGCCACATGTATAAGACCTGTCCAAGACGGGGAGGCCCCACTTACGCACAGATGGCTGGAGGTGGCAATGTGAGCCGTGGACCCCCAAAGACCAGTAAGGTCCACCCGGACAGCAGGGAAACGGAGTCTGGTGGCACCCAGAAAGAAGAACAGGCTGGAGTGGAGGAGGCGGCAGCCAGCGGAGAGACACAGCAGCTGATCCTAGCTCTAGCCGGGCAGATGGAAGAAATGGAGGAGGAGGAGGTAATCAAGCAGGCAGAGGAGTGGATACCTGTTAAAAACAGGAAGAGGAAATCTTGCCAGGCTCCCAAAGCCTCCCAGCAAAAGGGGAAAAGACAGCTGCACGAGGGAGGGATGGCCAGCTCTTCGGAGGGGGAAGATGGACGCAAAGAAGGCCATCACCACCAGAAGAAGAGACAGAGCGCCGTCGGTAAAGAGGAGGGCATTTCCTCCCAACCAGGAAACAACGGACCCCCCGAAGTCCACCCTCCACCCAGTGAGAACCAGGAGGTACCCACTGCCCCACAACTACAGGCAACCGAGAGCTGTGATCCTCTGACAGTCCCATTGTCAGACACAGAACTGGACAGGGAGGACCCTTGCCTTGGCTCAATGACACCAGAGCGGGTAAATGACCCCAGTGAGGAGCTGGATAGCCACCTCAGCCCAGCGAAGGTCCAGCAGTTCGTGCTTACCTTGGGGATGTAGACAGCCACCCCAGAGACAGGACAGTCAAATGGACAATGGTAACCCCATAAACTGGGGGTTAAAGAAGTTTCATTTGCTTTCATAAAACAGGGCACCCACTCAGTAGGTGGGTTCCGCTGAAGCCACAGCCAAATACCAAGAGAATGGATAGTTAATAAAGGTAACTGTTAATAGGATAACTGTGAATTTGATTAATTCAATTTGTTCTTTGTAATGTTAAGACAGGCAATGTATATAACTATTAACGACATGGAAAATTGTACAAGTACCAGAGATTTATTTACATGAATAAAGTATATTTTGAAATTAAAAAAAATTCTGATCCTGCTCCACAGCTCCCTGATGAAGGAGCAGCGCTCCGGAAGCTCGTACTTCCAAATAAACCTGTTGGACTCTAACCTGGTGTTGTGTGATTTTTAACTTTGTCCCATGTAAGACACTTCCAGTTTGCTGAGCTGTGCTTTCTTTGGTTTTATTTTTAATCCAGAAGCTCCAATGGTTTTTAACGTTTTCAGTTCTGTCTTGTAGTGTTTTCCCTCAGTAGTAGAAGCAATCAGCATCTCGTCAACCTGTTATAATCTTACACACTCTGTTTTGGGACCTTTTGCGATTACATCAGCCATTGCAGAGCTAATGAAGAGCCCTTGTGGTCCTCTTGTCCAGGTGTACTGTCAGTCACCTGTGGGAAAGGGAAATGTATATTGGTGTTTGGGGTCGAGAGGCAGAGTCCAGAACCCGTTTGCTATGTCTAGGATTATAAAGGGCTTGGTTTCTGACCCTATATTGTTTATTATCGTGTTGGGATCTGCATCACCAGGCCCCAGTTTATCTGCATATTTCTTTAGACTGCTATAGTCAGTCATTATTCTGTATGATCCTTCGGGTTTCTTCACTGGCCAGTTTTGGGAGTTTGTGGTGGAACAAGTTTCTTTTATTATTCCCTGTTTCTCCAAACCGTTCACAATCTCTTTAATTGCCTCAACAGCTTCAGGTCTGATGGGGTACTGTCTTTCAGATGGATGTACATTCCCAGGAATTTCAGTCGGTGTTATGTCCAATCTCCCTCACTGGGTTTTGGGGGTTGCTCATAATTTGGGACACATCATCACCAATTTGTGGTAGGGGTTCTCGGAATCCCATTCCCACTCTATTGTGACAGCACGGATACTCTTAAGGAGGCAGGCAATCCTTGTCTTTCCAAATTTAAACTGGTGAGCCCATTTTGGCTTCTCGCACATCAATTATGGCTCCAAGTTATTCCAATAAATCCATCCCCAGGACACCACCTTCAGTATTTTTACACACATAAATACGAGAATTAATTACACAATCAGCTATTTTTATTTCAAGCAGGTAGCTGAGAGTGGTTGGTTGAATCCCACTACTCCCTCCCTGTACTTTTAAATTTTTATTTGATAATGGTCAATCCAAATCTGTAATACAGATAGAGGCTCCAGTGCCTATGAACATACTGCACGGCCGGCCCCCTAACAGCGTGCTTCTATACATCTCGTTATCCCCTTCTATTTGTCCGAGCACCACAAGCCATCACTTGTTCACGATTAGTTTCTGCAGCTCTCTTGCTGTAAATTGTATGACAGTCCTCTCACTGCTGTTGCCATTGGCAACCGGCTGGGTGTTTCCCTGATTCTGCCTTGGTCCCTGTCCGGGCCTGCCTCCCCTGGGGAACCAGCAGTTCTCTCTGTTGTGTCCTAGTTCTCCACTATTCTCACATTTCTTATTGTGGCAGTTCATGGTGAAGTTATTGCACACAAATCACACTCTTTCCTTCAGCTGCTTCGGGCAGGCTCCCTGTCTGTGTGTATTCCTGTACCAACTTCTCTTTTTTATTCATGCAGGGAATGATAGCATCACTGACAGGGCCAGCATTGATTGCCCGTCCCTAATTGCCCAGAGGGCAGTTAAGAGTCAACCGCATTGGGTCTGGAGTCACATGTAGGCCAGACCAGGTAAGGATGGCTGTTCCTTTCCCTCAAGGACATTATGACCCAGAGGGGTTTTTCCAACAACCAACATTGATTTCATGGTCATCATTAGAATCTTGATTCCAGATATTTATTGAATTCAAACCCCACTGTCTGCCACGGTGGGATTCAAACCCGAGCACCCAGAACCTTACCTGGGTCTTTGGATTAACTTATTTTTTCTTTCAAAAATATACTTTATTCATAAAATAATTTGATGGTCTGTACAGTTGGTCGTGCCATACATACGTAAACATTTACATACAGAGATCCGAATTTATCATTTTTATATACAGGTCTGTACGTTTATCAATTATATGTCCATATATTCAGCTGAGGCGTCAGTGGAGCCCAACTGACTGCGCGGGCCCCCTGTTCTTCTTAGGCAGGCAGATGTTACACGGTGGTCTTTCCCCACCGCGTCTTGGTGGCTGCTGCCCCAAGCTTCAGCACATCCCTCAACACATAGTCCTGGATCTTGGAATGTGCCACTCTGCAACACTCAGTCAGGGTCAACTCCTTCAGCTGGAAGATCAACAGGTTTTGGACTGCCCAGAGAGCGTCCTTCACTGAGTTGATGATCCTCCAGGCGCAGTTAATGTTCGTCTCGGTGTGAGTCCCGGGGAACAGGCCGTAGAGGACGGAGTCCCGCGTCACGGCGCTGCTCAGGATGAACCTCGACAAACACCACTGCATTCCTCTCCAGACATCTTCTGCGTAGGCACATCCCAGAAGGAGGTGTGTGACAGTCTCGTCCCCCCCGCAGCCGTTTCGAGGGTAGCATGCGGTGTGGCTGAGAGTCCGGGTGTGCATAAAGGATCTCACAGGCAGAGCCCTTCTCACCACCAGCCAAGCCATGTCCTGGTGCTTGTTGGAAAGTTCTGGCGATGAGGCATTCTGCCAAATGGCTTTGACAGTCTGCTCAGGGAACCGCTCGATAGGATCCGCCCTCTCCTTTTCCTGAAGGGTCTCAAGGACACTACGTGCTGACCACTTCCTGATGGACTTGTGGTCAAAGGTGTTTTTCTTCATAAACTTCTCCACGAATGACAGGTGATACGGAACGGTCCAACTACTCGGAGCGTTCCGCGGCAGCGAGGCCAGGCCCATCCTTCACAACACCGGGGACAGGTAGAATCTCAGTACGTAGTGACACTTGGTGTTTGCGTACCGGGGATCCACGCACAGCTTGATGCAGCCACACACAAAGGTGGCCATCAGAGTGAGGATGGCATTGGGTGTATTATTTCCCCCGTTGCCCAGATCTTTGTACAGCGAGTCCCTTCGGACCCGGTCCATCTTTGAACTCCATATAAACTGGAAGATGGCCCGGGTGACTGCAGCGGCACAGGTTCTGGGAATAGGCCAGACCTGTGCCACGTACAACAGCAATGACAGTGCCTCACACCTGATGACCAGGTTTTTTCCTGCAATGGAGAGTGACCGTAGCTTCCATCTGCCCAGTTTCTGCCTCACTTTGCTGACACGCTCCTTCCAAGACTTGGTGCACGACCCAGTCCCCCCGAACCAAATACCCAGCATCTTCAGGACTCGGCAAATGGCTCTATGCAGCGCACAAACAAGGCAGGAGAGAGAGGGGGCAGCCCTGCCTGACTCCAGATCTGACTGGGAAGCTATCTGATGCCCACCCATTGATTGAGACTGTACTGACAATATTGGTGTTGAGCAGATTCCCTCCCCAAAGCCCATTTTACCCAGCGATAATACCACTCAGCCACTGTGTACTAGCTCCTTCCTAGCCCAATTGAGTACTCTCTTAACTTGTGTTAATTTCTTAATATTTTTATCCTCCAGTCTCTATTTACAGGTCCCTTCACCCAGTAGCAATAAAATAACATCATCCATGGATTCAAAATTCCTAAAGGAAGTATCCATCCATTCAATGAGAAGTAGAATGGGTTAATTAGTTTTCAACGATGCAAAAAGGGGAGGGGGGCACAATCTCTTGCAGGTAATTAAATCATCCATCATTCCTCCTCCTCCAAAATAAATGTTACACTTTAGGAAAAACCCACCTCCTTTGTTAAATTTGCCTTTCCTAATTATTTTATCAGCTTTATCAGATTTTAGAACAGACCATCAGAATTTTGATCAAAGAGAATTGTATTTCCAAGATTCCACATTTCATATTTTTTTTTAATTGTCTCACACCAAAGTACCTTTACAATGAGCAAATCTTATCATCTGGAATTAAAGATTCACTCATGTGTTAGAACAGTGTTTGGAAGTTCATTCTGGCAAGAAACTGCAATCCCAAATATTGGTAATTTCTGGAATGAAAATTTTACCCAAGTCCAAACACAGCACGGAGCCAATTCCAAAAGCTTTTACCAAGCCTGACGAACCAACTTCTTTAATCAACATTTTGTGGCAGACTTCTGCCATGCACAACCACTGATAGTTTCTTAAATGGACATTATATTAACCAGACTGGCTCACATATGGCACATATCACACTTCTAAATCACCCAACATTTCCAAAATGCAAACTAACTTCAACATATCCCCAGATCTAAAGTTCCAAGAAACAAAAACACATAAATTGCACAAGAAAACATTTTGCAAACAACACTCGTGCATTCAAACCAAACCACAAAGAGTTAACCCTTCTCCAAGGTTCAGTGAACCAGCCCGGTGCAGAAATTCAGTCTTCCTCTGTCACTTTTTCAGTTATGAACACTGCAGCTATTTCAGCTTAATTCTGTTCCTCTTTTGTATTCTGCTTAAACAGACCCACAAAGCTGATTAACTCATTGGTCGATTTCTCTTTCTTTGACCCAGCCAACAAGCTTCCTGTTCTGATTCAGTTCCCTCCTTATTCCAAGTATCCTCTATCATATCTTTAATTAAGGTTTTATTTTTCTCAAACACAGACTGGTCTGGAACCCACTGGGTTTATCTTTTCAGTTCTGTTCTGCCATTGTCCTCGACTCTATCTCGGGCTGTGTCTGATTCCATTTGGAGTCATAGAGTCATAGAGATGTACAGCAGAGAAACAGACCCTTCGGTCCAACCCGTCCATGCCAACCAGATATCCCAACCCAATCTAGTCCCACCTGCCAGCACCTGGCCCATATCTCTCCCAACCCTTCCTATTCATACACTCATCCAAATGCCTCTTAAATGTTGCAATTGTACCAGCCTCCACCGTTTCGTCTGGCAGCTCATTCCATACACGTACCACCCTCTGTGTGAAAACGTTGCTCCTTAGATCTCTTTAATATCATTCCCCTCTCACACTAAACCTACGCTGTCTGGTTCTGGACTCCCCGACCCCAGGGAAAAGACTTTGTCTATTTATACTATCCATGTCCCTCATAATTTTGTAAACCTCGATAAGGTCACCCTCAACCTCTGATGCTCCAGGGAAAACAGCCCCAGCCTGTTCAGCCTCTCTCTATAGCTCAAATCCTTCAATCCTGGCAACATCCTTATAAATCTTTTCTGAACCCTTTCAAGTTTCACAACATCCTTCAAATAGGAAGGAGACCAGAATTGCATGCAATATTCCAACAGTGGCTGAACCAATGTCCTGTACAGCCGCAACATGACCTCCCAACTCCTGTACTCAATACTCTGACCAATAAAAGAAAGCATACCAAACGCTCCTTCACTATCCTATCTACCTGCGACTCCACTTTCAAGGAGCTATGACAAGGAGACTCCAAGGTCTCTTTGTTTAGCAGCACTCCCTCGGACCTTACCATTAAGTGTAGAAGTCCTGCTAAGATTTTCTTTCGCAAAATGCAGCACCTCACATTTATCTGAATTAAACTCCATCTGCCACTTCTCAGCCCATTGGCCCATCTGGTCAAGATCCTGTTGTAATCTGAGGTAACCTTCTTCACTGTCCACTACACCTCCAATTTTGGTGTCATCTACAAACTTACTAACTGTACCTCTTATGTTCGCATCCAAATCATTGATGTAAATGACAAAAAGTAGTGGACCCAGCACCGATCCTTGTGGCACTCCACTGGTCACAGGCCTCCAGTCTGAAAAACAACCTTCTACCACCACCCTCTGTCTTCTACCTTTGAGTTAGTTCTGAATCCAAATGGCGAGTTCTCCCTGTATTCCATGAGATCTAACCTTGCTAATCAGTCTCCCATGGGGAACCTTGTCGAACGCCTTACTGAAGTCCATATAGATCACATCTACCGCTCTGCCCTCATCAATCCTCTTTGTTACTTCTTCATGCCTTAGGGTCTCCCTTGCTCTCTTTGTTTTCACATTGTCCCTTGCTGAAGACTCTTGGTCTCTCTTTATCTTGCATTCTCCCACCCGAGTCTCTTGGTGTCTCTTTGTCTCACGCTGTCGCGTGCCAGGCACCCCCAGTCCACCCCGACCTGTAATTCTGACTTTTATTCAATCAGAAACTGGTGAATGCACGGAGAGGGCCAAAGGATCATCCCCGAATCTGGCTTCAACATGAGAACACAATCGATCCCTGAACCTGAAGCTCAGGCCAGAAGAGAGATCAATGACACACTCTGATTTTTTGCAGTCAAAAACAGTCTTTTCATACAATGTTTTTCTACAATGATCATACCCAAAATAGTTGCTGTGCCCTCCCTTTCCCCTCCATCGGACCATTCCTGTAAAACACCTGATCAATGATGGGCATTCCTATAGATAATCCTGGGTTTCCTTTGTCTTTTAGCAATCATTGTTTTCTCTAGGCTTGGGATTTTTCAATGTTGTATTCCAAAGTTAATAGCTGTTCTCTTTTGGTCATGTCCCAGGTTTGTTTATCTCTGAGAACTCCTTGAATTCTATTGTTCATTGTATTTGCGATCTCTATCAAATTTTATTCTTCTTTTTCGATAAAATACAGTTGATTCTGTTATAAAATTTGCAATATTAAATGTTGTACTTCCTCCTCCTGGTAACACTCTTTAGCGAATGAGACAAGATATGCCAAGCATTTCCTCAATGTTTTCTCTCAGTGTCTTTATTATAAAGTTTTATAATTCTGTTTAAACACACCCAGCACAGGGTCGGATACAGAGTCATGTTCCTTCTACTTTTTAAAACTGAAAATAACCTGAAGGAAAGCACCCTTGACATTATCTCCATCAAACACTCCCAGGGCAGGAACATCACAAGGTCTGATACAGAATGAGGCAATCCCTACTCTTTCAAAACTGAAAGGAAATGGAAAATAAAGATCCCTTATAAATGTCCCCATCTAACAATCTCAGGACAGGAAGAGCACAAGATCAGATGAAGAGTTTCGCTCCTTCTCTCTGGTAACCCAGATCCCCCTGTATTGCTGAAGGGACAGTGACTGGGGACACAGATGGAGGCTGCTATCCTGGACTGTCCGTCCTGAGCACACATTGTGGGGATAAGGGGTGAGCCAGGGTCACAGATCCCTGCTGAGTTAATCACTAATCCGGGTGGAGAAAGATACAAATTCAGTGAGTCTGGTTTGACTTTAGGTCTTAATAGAACAAAGAAATCAGTTGTGGATGCTGAAGCCTGTGTGTGGTTTGCATGTTATTTCTTTAGTTTCTATACTTTCCTTCTCAGACCCCTGACGCTTTGGGCTGTATCTTGTGTCTTTTTGGTAAGTCCAAGCAGCACTAAGTTTTTTTGAGCATTGTTACCTGGCTCTCTCTCATTCCAGGAGAAAAACAGCCTGCAAAGGGGCAGAAAGAGTCTAGATGGAGAGTGTGCTGCTGATTATTCGGTTCCTCATCCCTTATATGGAGACCATCCTGACTCTGACTGCCCCGAGCAGGGCCAGGACAGATCGGAGGCTGCACTCGGCTGGGTGTACCAGGGGCCCCTGAGAAAGGCTGTCTCCCTGACTCAACTGTGGATGGCTGACAACTGTAAGAAGCTTCCTGTGTCTGTGCAAAATGCTAAATGTGACAGGTGGGAGGGTACTATCTCCACCACAATGACATTATATTGATAATTTTAAAACAACGAGTATAAAGAGACATTGCAATACCCACATCGATATGTCTAGCTCCCCCCCCCACCCCGCCCCCCATACTCCTTGAGATGCCCTCGCCGATCATCATTCTTGTCCCAACCTCCACAAGTCCCTCTGCCTTTCCCCACCAGGCCTCAACTCCCCCATCCCTTTCAGGAACGATTCCACCACTGTGCCTCCTGAACAATCAATGGACCGGTCCCCAGGACCGTATTCACCCCAAATCTCTGAGTGACTTTGACTGACAGCCCCTGGAACATGACTGGTCAGACCCCTGACCACTCCCAGACTAACAACACGAGGTTCTCCTGACTGAAGCTGCTGGCCCCACAGCACTGACTGTCGCCCTCTCCCTGAACTGCAGGCAGACAGATTTGCTGATGGTGCCTGGCCTGAGCAGTTGACCCCTTCATTTAACTGGCCTGAGGTCCAGCCCCCACCCAGTTTCTGACAAGGCCATCGAGTTGAATAGACATGCAGTGTGTTTGCTTGTGTGGGCAGCTGGCACATGCTGCAGGTGTTAGACTGAAGGGTGCAGCATCTGTGGAGAGAAAGCAGAGTTAATGTTTCAGGGCCAGTGATCATTGTTCAGAACTGATTACAGCTGGGAAAAGGTTGGTATGTCTGTCAAAGAAGGGGTGGAGGGAAGGAGAAGGAGTAAATGATAGCTGAAGATAGAACCCAGAGAGAGAGAGAGAGAGAGAGAGAGAGAGAGAAAGCTGGACAGACAAAGGGAATGGTAAAGGTCAGCCTGGAAGAATAAACAGCTGCTAATGGGGACGACTAGTGGCTGACCATGGATTATTTGTGGACGTAGTCTATCTGCAAACAAGGCTTGGTGATTAAAGCCCGAGATGGAGCCTGGTCCAATCAAGGAGCTGCGTGCCTGTCCCTCTGCCTGCAGTAACCTTTCAATGTTAATTGTCCTCAATATGGGTCTGTGCTTCCAAAGTGACCCGTCAATGTATCGGTGAGCTGCTGTGAAGATGGAGAGGGGTTGGTAAATGTTGGGATGCCAATGTCTGTGGATGATGGGTGTGTGTGTGGATGATTCCTGTGGATCATTCCCTGAGACGCTGTTTGGTGCTGAGCAGCGTGGAGGCTCCTCACAGCCAGCGGTGAGCTGAAGTCTCCAGGTACCTGCTCTGTCCTCCATGTTGAGGATTCAGGGTCTAGATTAGAGTGGTGCTGGAAAAGCACAGCAGTTCAGGCAGCATCCGAGGAGCAGTAAAACTGAGGTTTCGGGCAAAAGCCCTTCATCAGGAATACAGGCAGAGAGCCTGTTTTTACCTGAGGATTCACCATGGAGAAAGTGAGGACTGCAGATGCTGGAGACCAGAGCTGAAAAATGTGTTGCTGGAAAAGCTCAGCAGGTCAGGCAGCATCAAAGTAGCAGGATGGCAACATCCTAGAAAATCTTTTCTGAACCCTTTCAAGTTTCACAACATCTTTCTGATAGGAAGGTAACCAGAATTGCACGCTACATTCCAACAGTGGCCTCACCAATGTCCTATACAGCTGCAACATGACCTCCCAACTCCAATACTCAATGCTCTGACCAATAAATGAAAGCATACCAAACACCTTCTTCACTATCCTATCTACCTCTGACTCCACTTTCAAGGAGCTGTGAACCTGGACTCTAAGGTCTTTTTGTTCAGCAACACTCCCCAGGACCTTACCATTCAGTGTATAACTCCTGCTCAGATTTGCTTTCCCAAAATGCAGCACCTCGCATTTATTTGAATTAAACTCCATCTGCCACTTCTCAGCCCATTGGCCCATTTGGTCCAGATCCTGTTGTAATCTGAGGTCACCTTCTTCGCTGTCCACTACACCCCCAATTTTGGTGTTATCTGCAAACTTACTAACTGTACCTCTTATGCTCACATCCAAATCATTTATGTAAATGACAAAAAGTAGAGGACCCAGCACCGATCCTTGTGACACTCCACTGGTCACAGGCCTCCAGTCTGAAAAACAACCTTCCATCACCACCCTCTGTCTTCTACCTTTGAGCCAGTTCTGTATCCAATTGAGTATCTCTCCCTGTCTTCCATGAGATCTAACCTTCCTCACCAGTCTCCCATGGGGAACCTTGTCGAACGCCTTACTGAAGTCCATATAGATCACATCTACCGCTCTGCCCTCATCAATCCTCTTTGTTACTTATTCAAAAAGCTCAATCAAGTTTGTGAGACATGATTTCCCAAGCACAAAGCCATGTTGACTATCCCGAATCAGTCTTTGCCTTTCCAAATACATGTACATCCTGTCCCTCAGGATTCCAAGAACGTGCCCACCACTGAGGTCAACCTCACTGGTCTATAGTTCCCTGGCTTGTCTTTACCGCCCTTCTTAAACAGTGGCACCATGTTTGCCAATCTCCAGTCTTCCGGCACCTCACCTATGACTATCAATGATGCAAATATCTCAGCAAGAGGCCCAGCAATCACTTCTCTAGCTTCCCACATAGTTCTAGAGTACACCTGATAATGTCCTGGGGAGTTATCCCCCTTTATGCATTTTCAAGACATCCAGCACTTCCTCCTCTGTAATCTGGACATTTTACAAGGTGTCACCATCTATTTCCCTACATTCTATATCTTCCATGTTCTTTTTCACAGTAAATACTGATGCAAAATACTCAATTAGTATCTCCCCTTTTTTCTGCGGCTCCACACAAAGGCCGCCTTGCTGATCTTTGAGGGGCCCTGTTCTCTCCCTAGTTACCCTTTTGTCAATAAAACTAATAACTGCTTGTTTGCATATTGCTGTTTGTTGTGAAATGAAGACAGAAGAAAGAGACTGAAAGGAATAAATGTTTTTTTAAACTTAAATTGGAAGTTTACAAATTGTCTGGAACAATTTAAAATCTGCAAAATAAGACTCAGTGATTTTAATTACTGCCTTTCTAGGTCAGAGGGATTGAGGATCAACCTCATTAACATGATATAAATGTGAATGTTTCCATTTCTTCATGTTCCCTGAGTGATCCAGAAAACCATTATTAAAAACACCCTCCACACAGCTGGATATCCAGCACAATCTGCTCAAGGAATAAGCAATAAAAGCTGACCCACATCAAGGGAAAGACATTGACAGAGATACAGAAACTGTATATAGAACGTATTGATATACCACACACATGCGTCAATCCCATATTACATATAGATGGAGATCGTTACACCTCCCTGAGGTAGCAGTTTGGAAATCAAGCCTCACTCTTCCTGGTGTCATCCAAAATGGTGAAGTTTTTTAGAAGTTCACAAAATTCTCCAATTTTTTGGAGTTTTTCATCCAAGTTGAAGTGCTCTCCGACTGGAAGGGAACACTCCTGACAGTCAGAGAACACTTCTGCGTCTTACAATCTTGTACTCCACAGTCATCTGACGGAGGTGCAGTGCTCCGAAAGCAAGTGCTTCCAAATAACGTTGGGCTATAATGTGGTGCTGTGTGATTTTTAACTTTTTCCACCCCAGTCCAACACTGGTGCATCCAAATCATGGTTCAAGAAGGCAGCCCATCGCCATCTTCTCAAGAGGTCAACAAGGAATGGGCAATGAATGCTGGCCAGCCAGTGATATGCATGTTTCATGAATGAATAAAAACAAACACCCTGCCCCATACCTTAAATTAATGTCCCATGGTCACTGAACACTCCATCACGGGGAAACCATTTTCATTTCAACTGTATTTATGTCCCTCATAATTTTACGCATCTCAATCATGTCTTCTCTCAAGCTCCTCCTCCCTGGAGAAAACAATCTATCCAAATTCTCTTCAGAATTGAAACTCTCCAGCCCAGGTAACATCCTGGCAAATCTGCTCTGTACCATAATGTGGATTCCTGAACTTCACACAATTCTTTAGCTGTGACCTAATCAATTTTTCATACAGTTCCAACATAACCTCACTGCTCTGAATTAAGCTCTATGCTTCAACTAATAAAGGGAAGTATCCCATAGGGTTTTTTACCCATGTTATCCACCTGTCCCGATACATTAAGGGACTGGTGTACATGCACACCAAGGTCGCTCTGATCCTTGGTGTTTCCCAGGGTCCTATTGCTCATTATATCTTCCCTTCCCTTTTCCGTCCTGCCCAAGTGTATCACCTCACACTTATCCATGTTGGATACTGTTTGCTCCTGATCAGTCTATCTGACCAGCCCGTATAGATCCTCTTGTTGGCTAAGGCTATCCTCCTTAATATTTACTACCCCAACTATTTTTCTAGATTAGTTTACTGAGATTACTTACAGTGTCGAAACAGGCCCTTCAGCCCAACAAGTCCACACCGCCCCGCCGAAGCGCAACCCACCCATACCCCTACATCTACCCTTACCTAACACTACAGGCAATTTAGCATGGCCAATTCAACTGACCGGCACATCTTTGGACTGTGGGAGGAAACTGGAGCACCCGGAGGAAACCCACGCAGACACGGGGAGAACGTGCGAACTCCACACATTCAGTCACCTGAGGCGGGAATTGAACCCGGGTCTCTGGTGCTGTGAGGCAGCAGTGCTAACCACTGTGCCACCATGCCGCCCACTATTTGTTTATCATCTGGGACCATATTGATCAACCCCTCTTCATTCAAGTCTAAATCATTTACGACTAACCGCAAATAGCAAGGGCCCCAACAGTGACCCCTGTGGGATCCCACCGGACACACACTTCCAGTCACAAAAACACCCCTCGCCCATCACCCTCTGTTTCCTGCCAGTCAGCAAATTGTTCATCCAACTTACCAAATTTCCTTGGATCCCATGGGCTCTCACCTTTGCTGTCGTTCTCCCATGTGGAACCTGATCAAAAGTCTTGCCGAAGTCCAAGAAGACACAAGAACAAAAGGAATAGGAGCAGGAGAGGGTTATCTGACCCCCCGAGCCTGGTTCATCATTCAATAAGATCATGGCTGATCCTTTCATGGACTCAGCTTCATTTATTGCACACTCACCATAACCTTTAATTCCTTTACTGTTCAAAAATCTATCTGTCTTTGCATTCAAAAGACAACATCAAATTCATTCTCCTCATCTACACACCTGGTCACCTCTTTAAAAAAATTCAGGGAAGTTGTTAAGACATGACTTCTCCTGAACAAATTCATGTTCATGATTGATCCCTGTCTCTCCAAATGCAGATCCATTCCGTCCCTCAGAATTACCTCGAACAGTTTCCACCCCACTGAGTATAGACTGAGAGAAAGTGAGGACTGCACATGCTGGAGAGTCAGAGTTTAACAGTGTGGCACTGGAAAAGCACAGCAGCTCAGGCAGCATCTGAGGAGCAGGAGGGTCAACGTTTTAGACATAAGTCCTTCATCAGCCTGACCTGCCACACGTTTTGACACAGAATTTAGACTGACTAGCCTGAAGTTTCCTGGTTTATCCCTTGCTCCCTTCTTGAACAATGGTACCAGACTGCCTGTCCTCCTGTCCTCCAGCACCTCTCCTGCAGCCGGAGAGGAATGGAAAATTATTTCCAAAGCCCCTGCTATTTTCTCCCCTGCCTCACTCAATAACCTGAGATCCATTTCATGCTGCCCTGGAGATTTATTGACTTTTCAGCCACCCATGCCACTCAGCAGCTCCTCTCTGTCTATGTTAATTTCTTTAACAATTTCACAGACTATCTCCCTGATTTCTACACCAAAATCATCCCTCTCCCTGCTGAACACTGACATAAAGCACTCACTTACAGCCTGATCTGCATCTTCCGGGTCCCTGAGCTATAAGGAGAGATGAGAGAACCTTGGTTTATTTACACTTGAAAGTCAGAGGCTGAGGGGGAACCTGGTCGATGTTTACACCATTATGGGAGGCATGGATAGAATAGACAGAGTGTTTGGCTTGGAAGGGAACTTGGAGCTGGTGGTGATCCCATGTAACTGCAGTAACGAACAGGAATGCAGTGACTGCATCCTCACGGTCAGGAAACTGAACAGTGTTTGGACACATTCCCTGTTCTTCCAAGACACAAACTTCAAAAGCTTTTGCCTCTGTATTTTTGAATCATTTCATTGTTTGTGTGTGTTCTGAATTCAGCAAAGGTCTCAGCTTTAATCACTTTGCACTCCCACCTCACCAACGTTCAGACACGACATGATGTTGATCTCTTCTTCCGTTGCCTTTGCCTCTGTGCCCATTTCTTTGGACAGGGGTCCTCTGTCCTCAGCCTGAGCTACAAATCTTCCAAACTCACTAACCCCTTACAGCAGATGAAGCACTCTATTTTTATATTGTTAAAAATCACACAACCCCAGGTTATCGTCCAACAGGTTTAATTGGAAGCACACTAGCTTTCGGAGCGACGCTCCTTCATCAGGTGATTAAGAGTGTCGCTCCGAAAGCTAGTGTGCTTCCAATTAAACCTGTTGGACTATAACCTGGTGTTGTGTGATTTTTAACTTTGTACACCCCAGACCAACACCGGCATCTCCACATCATTATTTGTATATTGGTAGGCAACTAATTCATTACTGCAAGGTGTCACAGACAATGTGATAATGTTGGCATAATCTGGTGAAAGGATTGAACAGGAGAGTTGGATTCGCCTGTATTGATCACAGAGGACAGACATTGGGCAGGGCAGACACACTAAACACGGGGAAAAGGAGAGAATTATTCAAATAAGAAGGACTGCAGAATTCTGAGGTTTGGTGGGAGATAGGTCACAAAAGGTTAGTCAACAGATGCACCATTGTAATCAGAGTCAGGAGTCTGATGCTGGAAAAGCACAGCAGGTCAGGCAGCATCCGAGGAGCAGGAGAATCAAGTCCTGCAGTCCTTACTTGCACCATGTCATCAGGGAGGTTAACAGCATTCTATCCTAGAATAAAGGAGGAATTGGATATAAGTGTATAAATGTTTTGTTTCAATTATACAGAGTATTTCTGTGACCATATCTCAAATGCTGTACATAATGAAGGATATTGATGCTGGCTCAAAGGAGGTTTCTGAGATTGAGAAGCAGGTTGTCTCATGAGGAGAGGGAGGACAGGCTGGGTTTGTTTCCACTGGAGTTTAGAATAATGAGGGACTGTGAGACGATAAAATTCAAACTTTAATAACGGTTCGGGGGTTGAAAGAATAAACCATGACTCTCTCTGGAATAAACTGGTCCTGAGATGAAAGAGACAAGGAGGAACTGTTATCAAGGAGTTAAAAGCAACATGATAATTATCCATCCCCAGGAAGAAAGAGTCAAAGCAACATCAACATGTTGTTCCTGGAGACAGGAGATAGTTAACACCAAATGTACCAAGGAACAAGGAAGCTACTCCTGATAAGAAGGCAAGTTACAGACTTGATCACTCATGGATTTTGTGGATGAAAGGATCTAATGGATACTCAATAATGTCACATCAGAAACTCCACATGAAGTAAAATCCTGTAAGAATTCATCTTCATAATTTTTCAGTAGCAGAACTCCAGAGAAGAATTCAGCAAAAGGATTGGACCTTGGATATCCAGAGACAGACGCTATTGGTTAGAATTGTAGACTAAATTCCACCAAATATCAGGGACTAGCTCAGTTGAATCATGAGGCTTAACTTGTTTTTTAAGGAGTCTTATTTGATTGCTATATGCAATAAACTTTGAGAAGCTGGTTCAATATTAAATTGTCTCAAAGATTTCTTAAAATGTATTCAAATTAAACAAAGCTGGTAGTAATTTACACGCAACAGGGATCACTTGATTGAAATGTATAATATCGTAAATATTTTCAGAGTCATAGAGATGTACAACATGACCATAGACCCTTCAGTCCAACACTTCCATACCAGCCAGATATCCTAAATTAATCTGGTCCCATCTGCCAGCATTTGATCCATATCCTGCTAAACCCTTCCTGTTCATATTCCCATCTAGATGCCTTTTAAATGTTGCAATTGTACCAGCCTCCATCACTTCCTCTGGCAGCTCATCACATACACGCAATCCCCTTTGTGGGAAAAGGTTACCCCTTTTAAATCTTTCCCCTCTCACTTTAAAATTATGCCCTTTAGTTTTGAACTCCACTATGCTGGAGCTCTATCCATGCCCTTCATGATTTTAACTTCTCTCAGGTCACCCCTCAGCTTTGAACAGTCCAGGGAAAACAGCCCCGGCCTCCTCAGTCTCTTCCGAAACCTCAAACCCTCCATCCCTGACAACAACCTTGTAAATCTTTTCTGAACCCCTTCAAGTTTCCCTACATCCTTCCTATAGCAGGGAGACCAGAACTGAATGCAGCATGAAAAAATTGGCCAAATCAGTGCACTATATAGCCACAGTATGACATCCCAACTCCTATCCCTAATGCACTGCCCAATAATGGAAAGCATACCAAATACCTTCATCACTAACCAGCTCGACTTGCAACTCCATCATTCGGGAACTGTGAGTCTGCACTCTAAAGTCTCTTTGCTTGGCAACACTCCCCAGAACCTAACCATTAAGGGTGTATGTCCTACCCTGATTTGCCTTTCCAAAATGTTACACCTCACATTTGTTCCGATTAAACTCCATCTGCCGTTCCTCGGCCCATCATTCCACTGATCAAGTTCCCATTATACTCTGAGATAACCTTCTTCACTGTCCACTCCACCACCAATGTTGGTGTCCAGTTTTCTCAGACAGTTGTGTGATGTTGGAATTCTTTGCCTCAGGAAGCCGTGGAGGTAGGATCATGGAATATTTTTAAAGGTAGTGATGGACAGATTCTTGTGAATCCAGGGAATCGAGGTGAAAATGTGGAATATGAAGCACAAACAAATCAGCCAAGATCTTCCTGAATATTGGAGCAGGCTTGAGGGGCTGAATGGTCTACCTCTGCCCCAATTTCTTCTGGTCATGTGTTTCATTCTGGGTAGGAGCACACAGACTGTCCAAAACATTCATGAGAGATGTGATTGGAGCAGGAAGGATATTGGACGATAGGAGAGAGTTGAGGTGAGGCAGGAGCAAATATTAGAGGGTGCAGGGAGTGAGAAGACGGTGAGAACAGATTAGGTAGTTTTCATATCCTTGCAAGGCACATGGGTCACACAGGCAAGCCCAGCGTTTGTTGCCCATCCCTGAACACCCTTGAAGTGAGATGCTTGCTTGGCCATTTCAGAGGGCAGCAGGTCAGAGTCAGACTCATTGCATTCAATCGCTCCTAAAAGGACAACTGAGGTTTGAAATGGGGATCTGAAGTCACCTGTCGGGCAGATTGGGTAAAGTTGGTAGATTTGCTTCCCTGAAGGACATTAGTGAAACAGTTTCTATCTTGAAACAACAATTGATGTTAATTCAGATGGTCACCATCACAGAGATGAGTTTACAATTCCAGATTTAATAATTAAATGTAAATTTTACAAGTTGCCATGGTGAAAATTGTACCCCTCTCCCCAGAGCATGAACCCGACCCTCAGGTTCCCCACCGCAGCCCAGCTACTGGGAGTCATTTGAGACGTGTGACACCCAACTGGACTGTTTTCCTTGACCCATACCGAAGCAGCAGACAGACTGGCCGTGAACAGCTCGAGGCAGCAAGGACCGGGCCGAGCCAGTTACTCAGCCAGATGATTCAGGGAATCGGAAATGGTTATTGACCAAGAATCCATCCAGGGTCAGTGACTGAGGAGAAGATTTCCATCTCCATCGCTCAGATAATAATTTAAAGGTGGATTTCCATCTCCATCGCTCAGATAATAATTTAAAGGTGGATTTCCATCTCCATCGCTCAGATAATAATTTAAAGAGCCTGGTCAGCTCCCTACATGGAAACCCATTGGTTGTGGCATCACTTGCTGCTTGTCCTGTTTGGTACACAAGTACACCTGTATGGTCACTTCTCCAGACTAACACCTCAGTTTTAGGTGTGTCTGTTGCTGCTTGTGACATGCCCTCCTACACTCTCCAGTTAAACTGGAGTAATCCCCTGGCTTACAGACACAGACACACACACCAACACACCCACAGACACACTCAAACCACCACCCCCCCACACATACAAACACACAGACACACACATACACATACACGCACACAAAGACACACACACACACAGACACATGCACACCACCACCCTCCCACACACAAACACACAGACACACATATACACATACACGCACACAACGACACACACACACACAGACACATGCACACCACCACCCTCCCACACACAAACACACAGATACACACATACACATACACATACATGCACACAAAGACACACACACATATACACACACCCAGTCACAGACACACACACACACAGACACACACAGAGACACACACACAGACATAGACACACACACACACACAGACACACACACACAGACACACACACACAAGCTAAGCTCTGGTCTTTGGGGAGGGGGGGAACCACATAAAACAGTTTCAATGGTTCTCTGTTCACAAGACCTGCTGAGATGATTCTTGTGCTGATCAGAATGCTGATCCTTGCTCTTCCTTCTCCAGGTCAGTGATAACGGTAATAATGTTTTTTGAAAGGCTGTAATAAAACAGAAATCAGAGCAGCTCAAAATTATAATTTCAGTTTGAGGGGAATTACCTCAAAGGGGAACATTTACCTCAACAATTGTACATTTATTTTGTTCATTGATAGAATGAGTGTATCACTGGCCAGGCCAGCATTTATTGCCCATCCATAGTTGCCCAGAGAGCAACCAAACCATACCGCGGTGGGTCTGGAGTTACATGTCGGCAGAAGTGGGTACTGCAGATGCTGGAGATTAGAGTCAAGATGAGAGTGGTGCTGGAAAAGCACAGCAGGTCAGGCAGCATCTGAAAAGCAGGAAAAAGCCTTTCACCAGGAATTCATCAGGAGTCACATGGAGGGCAGTCCCTGTAAGGATGACATTTACTGTCCATAAGGACATTACTGACCCAGATGGGTGTTTCCTCACAAGTGGGAATGAGTTTGTAGTCACTATAAGACTCTTAATTCCAGATTGATTTGTATATAAATTCCACCATCCCCTGTGGTGTGATTCAAATCCAGTTCCCCAGAACATTTCCTGGTTCTCTGGATTAACCGCCCAGCCAGTTTACCATGATGCCCTGACATCCTCTTTTCCCTCATTGTTTTCCTGACCAGGATAAACATACTGGGAGAGACAAACTGTTGACCGATGGTCAAGTACCATCTAATAGGATAGGGGAGAGTCTGTTTGCCTTCTGATTGGTGCAGAAAACCAACACCCCAATGAAGATGGGCAGGTTGGCAGACCAATGCTAGAGCACTGGGATGGGGAGTTGGGGCTTGGAAGTCATGGGATCAAACCCCAATGATCTGACTGAACAGCATTAGAGATGCCAGGAACAAGGAACTATATCACACAGCCCCAACTGGTTCTGTCCAGTACATGGAGAGTGGGATTCTGGAGCCTGGGAGCAGATAGAGTGTCAGGGAGAAAGGGAGAGGAAATTAGAACTGGTGTTGAAAGGAAAGACTGATTCACTCACGTCTGAATAAGCAACTCAGAGAGTTTTGCTGCTTGAACTGAAGGAGAATTGTCTGTTATTGAGGAGGATTACTTTTAACATTCAGATTCATCACAAAATGGAACAAGATATAAAATATGCTGAAGAACAATTATCGTCACTTACCGTTTTCTGCTACTGTGCCTTCCCTTTCCAGCCTGTTCAGTGTGAGGAGAATTGCAGAAAAGGGGAGCATTTACCCAACATCCTTCCCTTCAGTGTGAGGGTAATTACTGTGAGGGGAGCATTTACCCCAACATCCATCCGTTCAGTGTGAGGGCAATTACTGTGAGGGGAGCATTTACCCCAATGTCCTTCCCTCTCACTTTGAGGATAATTATCGAAAAGAGGAACATTAAAAGGCAATGATCTGGGACAAAATTAATTGGCACTTAGTGTCACAGAGTCATCATCCGAGTCACAACAACGCGTCAGCAATTACGTTTTCTCATCCTGCTGTGTGTATCATTTTCAAATTGAATGGCTGCAATAATAAGCTCCAACTAAAGAGTCAGAAATGTTTGTCCTTAACTTCCCTCAAAAACAGTAATGCATTGAGATCGGTATATACAATGGTCTCAGACACATTACTGGAAATATCAATGTTGAAACGTTGTAATGCCAATACCAAGCTCAAGGTCTCCTTTTCAATCATGGGATATTTTTATCAATGAATATTCAACTTTCTGGAAAATTACCTGATAGATCTTTCTATCTTCTCATCGTCTTCTTGTAAGAGTATAGCACCAACACCACTGCAACGAGCAACTGGAACCAGCAGGCAGAAGCAGCAGGAATGAACCCAAATACATTCCAATCGACACAGTACAGCAGCACTTCACAGGAGGCTCCACAGCACTGAGGATGTCACTGAGAAAGGAGATGAAACATCTGCAAACCAACTTCCCAGCTCAGCGAACACACCCACAATAACTGTAACCAGCACCCGAGCTACAAACCTTCACACAAACCTTGAACCCACATCATTTGCATTGATAGACACCTTGAATGGCTTTGCATAATTGGGTGTGGCTACCACTGGAGCAGTGATTAACACAGCTTTCAGGCTGTTAAATGCCTTCTGACAGTCTGTCGAGCACTAAACTTTTCTGCACTTATTCAATAAGTCAGTCAGTGGAAATAAAAATCAGGACAAACTTCTGACATGGGAAGCTCTCCAATAACCATTGTTTTTATATTCCATAGGGCCATCTGCTCATGTCTGATAACATGGCCCAGGAAGTGACTTGGATTTTTCCAAATTCACTTTCAGCCAGGTTTATTACCAAATCTGTCACTTGAAGTTGATCTAATAATTTCAATAAATGCTGTAAACATTCCTTCCATATGTCTCTAAAAATCACCAGGTCGTTGATGTATATCATAGAATTGGCTAATCCAGAAATGACTTTATTGCTTAGACTTTGAAATGTGGCAGGCACATTTTTCATACCAAATGCCATGCCTTTAAATTGGTATCATATTTTGAGTCGGCTGGGGCTGTTTTCCCTGCAGCGTCAGAGACTGAGGGGTGACAGTATAAAGGTTTACAAAATTATGAGGGGCATGGATAGGATAAATAGGGAAAGTTTTTTTCCCTGGGGTCGGGGAGTCCAGAACTAGAGAGCATAGGTTTAGGGTGAGAGGGGAAATATATAAAGGAGACCTAAGGGGCAACATTTTCTTGCAGTGGGTGGTACATGTATGGAATGAGCTGCTAGAGGATGTGGAGGCTGGTACAATTGCAACATTTAATAGGCATTTAGATGGGTATATGAATAAGAAAGGTTTGGATGGCTATGGGCTGGGTGCTAGCAGGTGGAACTAGATTGGGTTGGGATATCTGGTCGGCATGGACAGGTTGGACCGAAGGGTCTGTTTCCATGCTGTACATCTCTATGACTCTATGAGTGTCATGAAAGCCAACATTGTCTTCATTCTTTCAGATAAACGTACCTGCCAGTATCCTCTGAGTAAGTTCAAATTAGAACTATAAATTGCTTGTCCCACCTTCTCAATACAGTCTTCCAAACAGGGAATAGAGTATGATGACAGCATTGACTTTGCAGTAGTCTATAAATAGTCAATGGATACCGTCTGACTGTGACACCATTACTATAAGTGAGCCCCAGTCACTGCAACTTAATTCAATTATGTTGTTTTGGACCAGGCATTCAATCTCTGTTTGAATCTGTGCCAAGTTTAGAGGGATAAGTCTATAAGGATCTTGCTTATTTGGAACAGCATTTTCTATATCTACATTATGCATAACTCGATTAGTACTTCCCAGTTAATTCTCAAATATCTCCCCATGTGATAGCAATAACTCTTTCAGGTCTTTTTGATTTTCCTCTGCAAGGTAACATAATAATTTATCTCAGTTTTTGAGAACCTCCTCATTTTCCAAATTAATCCGAGAAATGCCCAATTCAGAATCCTCTGAACTTGCTTCTTCACTCTGTGTTGTAACCAGTAACATATTCTCCTTTTGCTTTCTTTCCATATTTAAATACCTTTTGCACATATTCACATGACACATTCTGAGAGGTTTCTTTCTATCTGGAGTCCATATTAAATAATTGACTCAATCTCATTTTGATTTGTTAAGAACCACTAAACCTTGCTTTTAAAGTGTCACCTATCACTGGAAGTAAAACTTGTCTCCTTCCTGTGTTATCATATGCTGTGCTATTTTTAAATGCTGCTGAGCCAACTCCACTACTCTGTATAATAGTTCAATAAATTTGACACATGGAACAAATATACATTTCACAGTTAAGTGGGAATTGGTCAACATGATCTCTGATAAGGAATGACAAGAGATGGGAAAGAAAACTGAAGAAGGATGTGAGTTCAAGATTGAGACATGGAGCAACATATGAGTGCCTTTGGACCAGTGGACTGGTGCATGTGAGAGTTATAGCAGAGGTGAGAGTGTGGTGCTGGAAAAGCACAGCAGGTCAGGCAGCATCTGAGGAGCAGGAGAATCAAGCAGTAGCAGAAAATATTTCTGATGAAAAAGACTCACTCCCAAATATGATTAACAGTAAAACCAGTCATTTTAGTTACTGGTGAACTCGCTCGTGTCTCTGGGTCTCTCATTAGAGTGAATAAGTTGATGGGACATCAGTTCTCCAGGACGTTTCCAGCATTGCCTACATCCTGAATATTTAGAAGGTCTCTCCCCCGTGTGTACTCCCTGGGGCCTCCAGACAGACATATACAAAATGTTTATTTAATAAAGTCTTCAGTGCTTGATGTGATGTAGATTTAATGAGTGATTTGTGTGAATGAGAGGGTTTTTATATGGTGAAGCCGACAACAGATACTTTGAGTTTTATTTGATTTCATCTCAGCGTGGCTCTTGAAGGCCAGCTGTGATGGAGTTGAGTAAGTTGTTCAGGAAGAAGACCATACGACACAGGAACTGAAGTGGGCCATTCATCCCATCAGGGTCTCGCAGGTACAGTGCTGCTGTGACTGAGGGGTTGGGAGGATATGAAATGGGAAAGATTCACAAACAGGAAACTCCAAACAGACATGTGACTGTCACTCCTTTTACCAGGATACGAATATCGTTGTCCTTTCTCTGTGGAAGCAAATGCTTTCCTTTCTGTCTGAGAGAAAAGATGTCAGATGTTGGTGTGGCTGTGTGTGTTCCAAAGTATTCACTAACCAGATTAGACCATCCTGGAGCATGTGCTCACTCTGTGTACCCCACCTGCAGAAGGTGCTGGGCTGGGTTTCACCAGCAATTTCTGTTTTTGTTTCTGATTTCCAGGATCCACCGTTCTTTGTAATTTTTCGATTCACTGCGGTGAGTGTTTGTATTTCAGACTGGAGGGACGTGTGCTGAAACAAGGTTCTTTTTGAGCTATGTGTATGACCTGGACTCAAGTGGACAGGACAGAATTTCAGTACTTGCAGGGAATATGAAGATCCAAAGTGTAGTGTAATGGACCAGATCAAACCACCTCAAAACATATCAAGGAGATAGCTTCGATCCTAACTTCTTTCTTGTTTAAATGCAAGTTCAAGGCATTGCACTCGAGATGTGATTCCATTGGTCAAACTATTCACCTTTAAGCAAAACTCAATTTATTCAGACATCACAACTTAAATACAAATGAGAAAAAGAATTGGCATTACTTTACCTTCAATAAAATACTTAACAAAATAATATATTATTTAACAACCGCCCATTAACTGCTCCAGTCCAACAGCATCACATAAGCACACACTTGGCAAAGGCAATGTCAACAAAGCAGACTTCCTGTACTTGCAGAGATGAGATTGGAGCAGGTGGGATATTGGTTGCTAGGGGAGGGTCAAAGGGAAATAAGGGTAGAGGGAGTGAAGTGAGGCAGGGCCAGGTGTTAGAGGGTGCAGGGACTGAGCAGAGAGTGAGAACAGATTAGGTTGATTTTTAAAATTCATTCAAGCCATGTGGGTCTCGCTGGCAAGGCCAGTATTTGTTCCCCATCCCTAAGTGTCCTTGAACTGAGAGGCTTGCTTGGCCATTTCAGAGACAAGAACAGAGTCAGACACATTGCATTCAATCTGTCCGAAAAGGTCACACTGAAGTTTGAAGTGGGATCTGAAGTCACCTGGAGGGCAGATGGGGGAAAGATGGTGGATTTGCTTCCCTAAAGGGCATTAGTGAAACAGGGTTTTTTTTGAGCAACAAGTGATGATAATTCAGATGGCCACCATCAGGAAGAACAAGGCTTCAATTCCAGATTTATTAATTAAATTCCACAAGTTGCCGTGGTGAGAATTGAACCCCATTTCCCCAGAGCATAAACCTGGGCCCCCTCAACAGCCCAGCTATGGGAGTCATTTGGGAATGTGTGACTGGACTCTTTTCCTGGATCCATACAGACCGGCCAGAAACAGTTTCAAACAGTAAGGAACGGGCCTGGCGATTCAGAAAATCAGAAATGGTTATTGTTCAAGAATCCATCTAGAGACAGTGACCAAGGAAAGGAGTTTTAATCTTCATTGCTCAGATAATAATCGAAAGAAACCAATCAGATCCCTTTCTGGAATGTTATGAAACAGGGATAGCAAGCCAAACCAAATCCACCTCACTATCACTGAATACACAACACAATGATAAGAAAACATTCAATGATCCTCAAAATTACTGAATGATTCTGAATGAGGCATGTTAAAGAACACATCTTGGACACGAAGTCTACAGTTTTAATGAAAATTAACAATTCATTCTGAAGAACAAAACTGAGCACAGATAAACTAGAAGGCAATAGAATGTTTTGAGTCAATTTGTCGTTCAGGTTGAGGTTCTGGATGTAGATTTGTTCTCAGGGAAAACCAATATCCAAAACTAGAAGGCAATCTAATTAATATCGATCACCTAAGCCCAATCTTCATTGATTGTAAAAGTGAAAGTAATAGGGTGGTTGTTATGGGAGACTTTAACTTTCCAGATGTTGACTGGGAAAGCTATAGCTCGAGTTCGTTAGATGGGTCGGTGTTTGTCCAATGTGTGCAGGAGGGTTTCCTCACACAATATCTCGACAGGCCAACAAGAGGTGAGACCATTCTGGATTTGGTTCTGGGTAATGAACCAGGCCAGATGTTAGAATTGGAGGTAGGTGAGCACTTTGGGGACAGTGACCACAATTCGGTGACTTTTACTCTAGTGATGGAGAGAGATAAGTGTGCACTGGAGGGCAAGAGTTATAGCTGGGGGCAGGGAAATTATGATGCGGTGAGGCATGACTTAGGATGCGTGGCTTGGAAAAGTAGGCTTCAAGGCAAGGACTCAATTGATATGTGGAGATTGTTCAAGGAGCAACTATTGAGTGTCCTTGATAAGTATGCACCTGTCAGGCAGGGAGGAAAGGTTCGTGTGAGGGAGCCGTGGTTTAATAAGGAATTGGAATCACTTGTTAAAGGGAAGAGGGCGGCCTATGTAAAGGTGAGGCGTGAAGGTTCAATTGGGGCGATTGAGAGTTATAAGGTAGCCAGGAATGATCTAAAGAGAGAGCTAAGAGCAGCAAGGAGGGGACATGAAAAGTCCTTGGTTGGTAGGATTAGGGAAAACCCAAAGGCTTTCTATAGGTATGTCAGGAATCGAAGAATGACTAGGGTAGGAATAGGTCCAGTCAAGGATAGCAGTGGGAAGTTGCGTGTGGAGGCTGGAGAGATTGGGGAGACACTGAATGAATACTTTTCGTCAGTATTCACTTAGGAACAGGACATTGTTGCCGATGTGAATATTGAGTCACAATTAATTAGAATGGATTGCTTTGAGGTATGTAGGGAAGAGGTGTTGGAAATTCTGGAAAGGGTGAAAACAGATAAGTCCCCTGGGCCTGATGGCATTTATCCTAGGATTCTCTGGGAAGCAAGGGATGAGATTGCAGAGCCATTGTCCTTGATTTTTATGTCGTCCTTGTCTACAGGAATAGTGCCAGAAGGCTGGAGGATAGCAAATGTGGTGCCCTTGTTCACGAAGGGGAGTCGGGATAGCCCTAGTAACTATAGGCCGGTGAGTCTCACTTCTGTTGTGGGCAAAGTCTTAGAGAGAATCGTAAGGGATAGGATTTATGAACATCTGGATAGGAATAATGTGATCAAGGAGAGTCAGCATGGTTTTGTGAAGGGCAGGTCGTGCCTCACAAACCTTGTTGAATTCTTTGAGAAGGTGACTAAGGAGGTGGACAAGTGTAAAGCGGTAGATATGGTGTATATGGATTTTAGTAAGGCGTTTGATAAGGTTCCCCATGGTAGGCTACTGCAAAAAATACGGAGGTATGGCATTGAGGGTGAGTTGGAGGTGTGGATTAGGAATTGGCTGGCTGGAAGAAGACAGAGGGTAGTAGTTGATGGTAAAGGTTCATCTTGGAGTGCAGTTACTAGCGGTGTTCCACAAGGATCTGTTTTGGGACCATTGCAGTTTGTCATTTTTATAAATGACTTGGAGGAGGGGCGAGAAGGTTGGGTGAGCAAGTTTGCGGTTGATACGAAATTCGGTGGAGTTGTTGACAGTGAGGAAGGATGTGGCAGGTTACAGCGGGATATAGATAAGCTGCAGAGCTGGGCAGAAAGGTGGCAAATGGAGTTCAATGTAGGTAAGTGTGAGGTGATTCACTTTGGTAAGAGTAACAAGAAGATGGGGTACTGGGCTAATGGTTGGATACTTGGTAGTTTGGATGAGCAGAAAGATCTTGGTGTCCATGTACATAGATCTCTGAAAGTTGCCACCCAGGTAAATAGTGCTGTGAAGAAGGCATATGGCGTACTGGCTTTTATTGGTAGAGGAATTGAGGTCCGGAGTCCTGACGTTATGTTGCAGTTGTATAAGACTCTGGTGCGGCCGCATCTGGAGTACTGTGTGCAGTTTTGGTCACCATACTATAGGAAGGATGTGGAGGCACTGGAACGGGTACAGAGGAGGTTTACCAGGATGTTGCCTGGTATGGTAGGAAGATCGTATGAGGAAAGGCTGAGGCACTTGGGGCTGTTTTCCTTGGAGAAAAGAAGGTTTAGGGGTGAATTGATAGAGGTGTACAAGATGATTAGGGGTTTAGATAGGGTTGAGCATGAGAACCTTTTTCCACGTATGGAGTCAGCTATTACGAGGGGGCATGGCTTTAAATTAAGGGGTGGTAGGTATAGGACAGATGTTAGGGGTAGATTCTTTATTCAGCGAGTCGTGAATTCATGGAATGCCCTGCCAGTAGCAGTGGTGGACTCTCCCTCTTTTATGGGTATTTAAGCGGGCATTGGATAGGTATATGGAGGATAGTGGGTTAGTGTAGGTTAGGTGGGCTTGTATCGGCGCAACATCGAGGGCCAAAGGGCCTGTACTGCGCTGTATTTTTCTATGTTTTATGTTCTATGTTCATCCGATCAGACATCCCTCACAAATATGTGTGCACACATACACACACATGTGGAGTTAAGATAAATGAGAAAAATAAAAGAATTGTGATTTTCCAGTTTGATAACCATTTTACTGATAAACGTCAGGCCGTCATGAAATCCTTGGATGATGAGTTCTCTTCCAGGTACATTGGATGTACGTCTTGCTTGAATTCCAAAGTCACTGGTCAATACAGACCGCTTCTGCAGATCAAGCTAGAGAGTCATGGAGTCCTAAAGCATGGAGACATGCCCTTTGCCCCAAAATGTCCATGCCCACCAAAATGTCTTTCCACACTAACCCCATTTCCCTGCACTTGGCCTATATCCTTCTAATCCTTTCCTGGACACATATTTACCCAAATGCCTTTTAAATGTTGATAATGTATCCACCTCAACTACTTCCACTGGCAGCTCATTCCAAGTTTGCAGATGACACTAAGATTTGTGGAGTAGCAGATAGTGAAGGCGACTGTCAGAGAATTCAGCAGAATATACATAAATTGGAGAGTTGAGCAGGGAAATGGCAGGTGGAGTTTAATCCAGGCAAATGCAAGGTGATGCATTTTGGAAGATCCAGTTCAAGAGCAAACATTATGGTAAATGGACAAGCCCTGCTGAAAATTAATGCACAGAGAGATCTGGGTGTTCAGATCCATTGATCCCTGAAGGTTACAATGCAGTTTAATAGAGTGCTCGAGAAGGTACACTGCATGGTTTCCTTTATCAGGCAGGGTATTGAGTACAGGAGTTGGTAGATCGTGTTACGGTTGTATAAGATTTTGGTTCGGCCACGTTTGGAATCTTATGGACCCATCTGGTCGCCACATAACCAAAAGGATGTGGATGCTGTGGAGAGGGTGAAAACGAGGTTCACCAGGATGGTGAACATACACACACCCCGGTACGATGGGGTGCTAGCTATGAAAAGAGGTTGAGCAGATTAGGACTATTTTCATTAGGAAGACAGAGGTTGAGGGGCACCTGATTGAGGTCTACAAAATCATGAGAGGTATAGACAGGGTGGATAGCAAGAAGCTTTTTCCCAGAGTGGGGTCTCAGTTATGAGGGGTCATGAGTTCAAAGTGACAGGGGAAAAGTTTTATTGTTGGGAATTGATGAGACTCACGGTTGGTGTGTTCCTCCCAGGTGCCAGGGTCCGTGATGTCTTGGATCATATCTTTGGGGTCCTGAAGGGAGAGGGTGACCAGCTGCAAGTTGTGGTCCATGTAGGTACCAACAACATAGTTAGAAAGAGGGATAGGGATGTAAGGCAGGATTTCAGGGAGATAGGGTGGAACCTGAGAGCTAGAACAAACAGAGTTGTTATCTCTGGTTTGTTACCTGTGCCACGTGATAGAGAGGCAAGGAATACGGAGAGATATCAGCCAAACAGAGATGGTGTAGGAGGGAGGGTTTCAGGTACTTGGATAATTGGGGCTCATTCTGGGAAAGGTGCGACTTGCACAAACAGGACGGTCTTCACTTGAACCAGAGGGGTACTAATATCCTGGGTGGAAAATTAGCTGGTGCTAATCGGGTGGGTTTATACAGAGGGATGGGAACCTGAGGTGTAGTTCCAGTAGACAGGAGGATGAGAGTAGGGAGGACAGGGACAGGATTTCACAGTCACAAGAGTGTGCTGGCAGACAGCAAGCTGGTTTGAAGTGTGTCTACTTCAATGCCAGGAGTATCCGGAATACGGGAGGTGAGCTTGCAGCATGGATGGGTACCTGGGATTTCGATGTTGTGGCCATTTTGGACACATGGACAGACCAGGGTGAGGAAGGGATGTTGCAGGTTTTCAGGATTGAGATCATTCATTAAGAACAGGCAAGGCAGTAAAAGAGGGGGAGGTGTAGTCTTGTTCATCAAGGAAAGTATAATGGTGGCTGAAAGAACTTTTGACACCATACTACTCCTGAGGTAGTATGGACTGAGGTTAGAAACAGGAGAGGAGAGGTCACACTGCGGGGAGTTTTTTTTATAGGCCTCTGCAGAGTTCCAGGAAGGTGGAGGAGAGGATTGGCAAAACGATTCTGGGTAGGAGTGAAAGGAACAGGATGATCATTATGGGGGACTTCACTTTCCCCAACATTGACTGGAAATGCGATAACTCTCGTACGTCGGTTGGATCAGTTTTTGTCCAATGTGTACAGGAGGGTTTCCTGACACAGTATATCGAGGGGCTGACAAGAGGGGAGGCCACACTGGATCTGGTGCTTGGTAATGAACCAGGCCAGGTGTTTGATTTAGTTGTAAGTGAGCACTTTGGAGAGAGTGACCACAATTCAGTTACGTTTATTTTAATGATGGAAAGGAATAGGTACATGCCACAAGTCAAGATTTATCGATGGGGCAAGGGCAATAAGAACACGATTAGTCAAGAATTAGGATGCAGAGAATGGGTTATCAAAATGCAGGGGATGGGGACAATGGAAATGTGGAGCTGGTTTAAGGAACAGATATTGCGTGTACTTGATCGGTATGTCCCTGTCAGGCAGTGAGGAAGTTGTAAGGTAAGGGAACCGTGGTTTATTTCAGAAATTGCACCTCTTGTTAAGTGTAAAAAGGAGGCTTATATGTTGATGAGACAAGATGGTTCAGATGAAGCGATGGAGAGATACAGATTAGCTAGGAAGGATTTAAAGAGAGTTAAGAAGAGCAAAGAGATGACATGAGCAGTTTTTAGCTGGTAGAATAAAGGAGAACCCTAAATCTTTCTATAGATGTATGAGGAATAAAAGGATGACTAGGTGAGGAATAGGGCCAGTCAAAGACAGAAGTGGGAAGTTGAGTGTGGACCTTGTGGAGATCAGAGATGTGCTAAATGAACATTTCTCATCGGTTTTCACTCAGGAAAAGGAGAACATTGTAGAGGAGATGAATGAGATACAAGATCAATTCTAGAAAGTGTGAAAGTAGACAAGTCCCCCTGGGCTGGATGGGATTTATCCGAGGATTCTCTGGGAAGTTATGGCGGAGATAGCAGAAGCTTTGGTTTTGATATTCGAGTCATCATTGTCTACAGGTTTGGTATCAGAGGACTGGAGGGTTGCAAATGTTGTGCCCTTGTTCAAGGAGGGCAGGAGGGATGACCAGGTAATTATAGACCAGTGAGTCTTACTTCTGTTGTAGGAAAGGTTTTGGAAAAGATTATAAGAGATAAGATTTATAATCATCTAGCTCGCAACAATTTGATTTCAGATAGTCAACATGGTTTCGTCAAGGGCAGGTTGTGTCTCACACTGAGTGTTTTGAGAAGGTGACCAAGCATGTAAGTGAGGGTAGGGCAGTTGACGTGATATACATGGACTTCAGTAAAGCCATTGATAAGGTTCCACATGGTAGGCTGTTGGAGAAAATGCAGAGGCAGGAGATTGAGGGTGATTTCGCAGTTTGAATTAGAAACTGGCTTTCTGAAAGGAGGCAATGAGTGATGGTTGATGGAAAATATTTAGCCTGGAGTCCAGTTACTAGTGGTGTGCTACAACAATCTGTTTTGGGATCACTGCTGTTTGTCATTTTTATAATTTGGAGATGCCGGTGTTGGACTGGGGTGTACAAAGTTAAAAATCACACAACAGCAGGTTATAGTTCAACAGGTTTAATTGGAAGTCATTTTTATAAATGACTTGGACGCAGGCAGAGGTGGATGGGTTAGTAAGTTTACAGATGACACTGAAGTTTGTGGAGTGGTGAACAGTGTGGAAGAATGCTTCAGGTTGCAGGGGGACTTGGATAAACTGCAGAACTGGGCTGAGAGGTGACAAATGGGGTTCAATGCAGCAAAATGTGAGGTGATTCACATTGGGAAGAATAACAGGAAGGCAGAGTACTGGGTCAATGGAAAGATTCTTGGTATTGTGGATGTGCAGAGGGATCTTGGAGTCCATGTACATCGATCCCTGAAAGTTGCCACCCAGGTTGATTGTGCTGTTAAGAAGGCATACGGTGTGTTAGGTTTCATTGGGAGAGGGACTGAGTTCTGGAACAGCAATGTCATGCTGCATCTATACAAAATGCTAGTGCGGCTGTACTTGGAATATTGTGTACAGTTCTGGTCGCCCTATTACAGGAAGGATGTGGAAGCATTGGAAAAGCTGCAGAGGAGATTTACCAGGATGTTGCCTTGTCTGGAGGGAAAATCTTATGAGGAAAGGCTGAGAGACTTCGGTCTGTTCTCATTGGAAAGAAGAAGGCTAAGAGGGGATTTGATAGAGACATACAAGATGATCAGAGGATGAGATAGGGTAGAAAGTGAGATTCTTTTTCCTCGGATGATGACATCAGCTTGTACGAGGGGGCAAAACTACAAATTGTGGGGTGATAGATTTAAGACAGATTTTAGAGGCAGTTTCTTTACTCAGAGTGATAAGGGTGTGGAATGCCCTACCTGCTAATGTAGTCAACTCAGCCACATGAGGGAGATTTAAACAATCCTTCGATAAGCACATGGATAATGATGTGATAGTGTAGGCGGATGGGCTTAGAATATTTTACAGGTCAGCACAACATTGAGGGCCGAAGGGCCTGTTCTGTGCTGTACTGTTCAATGCTCGATGCTCTAAGATTAAGGGAGATATGTGCGGAAGGTTCTTTACGCAGATTGGTGGTGAGCTCCTGGAACGGGTTGCCAGCGGAGGTGGTAGAGGTGGGCACGATACTTTTAAGATGTATCTAGACAGAGACATGAATGGGCAGAGAGCAGAGGGGTACAGATCCTGAGAAAATAGGTGACAGGTTTAGACAAAGGATCTGGAGCAGTACAGGCTTGGAGGGCTGAAGGGCCTGTTCCTGTGCTGTAATTTTCTTTGTTCTTTGATCCACATCTGGGAAACACCCAACAAATATGTGGTTGGAGATGTGGCTCCAGGATTCACACAAGGACCAACGGAACCCATGAAAAGGGACACAAATTTCCTCAGGAGATGATAACACTCATGAGTGAGTAATCACCGATGACAATGACAATGACCTTGAATTAACCTGCCTTAGTTTTCCAGACCATATTCCAACAGCAAATGTTTCCCTTTTCTTTTCTCATCTTTCGTCAAACAACCTATTTTTCAAACTTTAATTCTCAACTTTAAAATCTCAGTTCCAAACCAAAAGTGAGGAAACCAAAAGAAAAGGAGTGATGCTCTCAATGGGAAACATGCTGCTTTTCACTGGGTCACATTGAATGGGAAGAAAGTTAGTCCAAAGTGGTCAGGCTGTACAGTGAGGGTGGTACTCTATCACTGCATGTCTGTCCACTGTGTTGATGCTTCACACACTCGATGTTACAGTGTCTGAAATGGATGGTGATTGGTCAGTTCGAGTACAGCCAGTACCTGGGGCCAATGGCTACTGGGCCTGATTAGGCTCAGGAATGCTGGATGACCCTGGATCATTCCTGAAAAACATACAAGGAACATTAATATTCAGAGGAACCTAATGGCACAATCCCAGGTCACAGTAACAAGAATCCTATCTTTTTGCTTATCCTTTCACAGGTCATGGGTCAGTCTGGCTGCTCCTAGTTGTCCATGAGAAGGTGGTGGGGAACTGTTGCTGGATCAAAATCCTGGAAATCCCTCCCTAAGGGCTCTGTGGCTCTTACCTCCAGAACAATGACTGGAGCAGTTCATGAAGGCAGCTCCCCCCCACCTTCTCAAGGGCGACTGAAGACAGGTCGTCAATGCTGGTCCAATCAGAGATGCTCACGGCAGGTAAATGAATAAACAAAATGTTCAGATTTAGACACAGATCACCCATGTCACCCTTGAAGAATTCACCACCAGAAACAGTTCTGCCTTGGTACCAGAATGTACCAAAGCACCCACGGAGCTTTGAGCAACTGGTTACAAGGCAGGGAGGGAGGGTGTTGGAGATGAGGGGAAAATTCCTGCAAGGGCTTCCCATCTCCTGTAACTTTGGAGGATGCTACAGAACATGGAAATCTTGGAAAGTGGGGGATGATCAGGAAATCACATTCCCATCCAGTGGAAATTCAGCTGCTCAGAGAGCAAGGGAGAAAAAGTAGGATTCACAAAAAAGGTCCCTTTTATCCTCAGCACTCACTGCAAGTGATTACATTCCAATCTTTCCCTCCATAAAACAGCCATTACAACTCAAAGTGACCACTGTGAGAAAAATGGGGAACACTTTCGTTTTACACAACGATGAATTGTAGATTGATTTGCAGACGAGAGATCACAGATGAACCTGGAGCTGGAGATTTCCAAACAGCCAGAAATTGACCAATTCTGTTCAGAAATTATTTATCTGTCATTTACCTCTCACTTTCCCAGTGAGTGTTTGAGCAACTTGTAAGAAGGAATAAACACATTGGGAGCTCATCGGCAGGAGGCTGCATTCTGTCGATGAAAAGGAGATATTCAATACAACCCTGAACTAGAGCATTTCTACTCAGCGAAAGTGAGGGCTTCCTGATGAAGAGCTTTTACCCGAAACATCGATTCTCCTGCTCCTCAGATGCTGCCTGACCTGCTGTGCTTTTCCAACACCACACTCCCAACTCAGGGCATTTCCACCACTACTCTCGTGTCAGTCACTGACTATCTTACCTTTTCAAAGGTGTCGTTCTCTTGATTTGCTGTGAACACCCTAAAGAGAAAAAAGATTCATAAATATTTTGTAAAATTATGAACAAATTTGTCACATTGTCTCCACAATTGGAAATGTTTCCCCCCATACACTTTCATCCCTTTATCCTCAAGAACTCTAACTCCTTCTTAAAAACATTTTTTGATTTGGCCTCAACTGCTTTCTGTGGCAGGGAACTCCACAGGATCACAGTAACTCCAAAGGGATTGCTCTCCATGGCAATCCTGAATGGCCTACCCTATATCCTTTGACAGTGACCATTGGTTCTTGTCTCCCCGGTCATCGGAAACATCTTTCCTACATTTACCTCATCGAGTTTTATTGAAATTTCACACATTTCCCTGAGATCCCCCTCATTCTTCCAAACTCCAGTGAATATCATCCTAACCAATCCAATCTCTCTTCATACATCAGCCCTGAAATCCCAGGAGTCTGTCTGAGAAACCTTCATTGTACTCTGTCCAATGCCAGAACACCCTTCCTCAGATAAGGGGACCAGAACCTCACCCAATACTCCAGGTGTGGTTTCTCCAAGATCTTATACAATTACAGCAAGACATTCCTGCTCCTGTATCAAAACTTCTCTCTATGAAGCCAAAATACAACTGACAGAGATACGGAGGGAGAGGCTATGAAGAGAAGGATCAGAATTTAAACTTCTCAAGGTCTTCAGCACTGACATAACTGAGCTCAGGATTCTGAGGCCTTCAATATTCCTAAGACATCCTGCCTGTTCAATTTGTTCAGCCAGAGCAAAGACAAGTAATGAGGACAGTCCCAAAACAGACCAGTGCCTAAACATTGCACTCACTGCACAGGCCAGAAGAGGAATCCATGTTACCATTCCTGCCCAAATATAGCTCTGTTACTCAGACTATCTGAGCCACCATGTCTATGCCTTTATTCAGCAAACTCTCGAAAGCCACTTGAACAATAAAGCACACAAGAATATCGTGGTGAACTGCAACTTCCTTTCTGTTCTGTTTGAGAGTCTGTACAAAGTGGGAATGAATGCAAAAGATGTGATTTGTTGTGATTCTATCAAATGGGAGTGAATGAAAAGACATTTTAGCGCATTGAGATTCAACAGTGATGGGAGGATAATGGGAATTGATCCATCAGAGTTCAATAGAATGGGTTTGAATGGATCTCCTTGTGAAACATCCTCAATGTTAAATCACTAACAAGAAAGCTCCATCCCAGGCAACATCCTGGTGAATCTCCTGTGCACCCCTCCCTCTTGTTATGTCAGAACCAGACTATTTTATCAAACCTCATTGTCCATGAACCCACCTCCTTTGTTCCTGAAGTTGATGAAGATTATGAAGCAGATGGGCAGGATGAGAAGCATTGGAATGACCGGCAGATATACAGTGGTGGGCTCAGTCCTCTTCACTGGAAAACAGCAAGAACAGCATTATTCAGGAATACCTCCATGTTGCTGCAGTGAAACTTGTAGCAGGGTTACAGAGGAAGAGATTAAATGTATAAACAGGATGTTCTGCAATGGAGCAAACCAGTTCAACGCTCTCACCTGCTGTTTCCCACAGACCAGGAATTTGCTCCCCTCCAAATACTTACCCAATTATCACCTGAAAGATCACTCTATGAAATTTATTTCCATTGGCCTTTCAGGCAGTGCATTGCAGATCAGAACAACTCCTGAAGGAGGCAACTGCTTAATTCTGTGACACAGAATATAAGGTTAGATGGATACTTTAAAACATTCGACAGGGTATTTCCTGGACCCAGCCTTGACTCACCAACACAAGGGCACCCATTACTGAGCACTGATCTACCATCCCACCCTGTCCTGTGTCCTCCATGTAGACCAGACCAAGTAAGGAAGGCAGATTTCATACTGTAAAGGACCTGACTGAGTCAGATGAGCTTTCCCAACTATCAACAGTGGTCACATGTAACCATAAGGTTAGCTTTTCATTTAATTTCCAAATGTTTAAAATTTCATTCATCTTTCACCTTCTGCTGTGGTAGGATTTGAACCCATGGCCCCAGACATGAGTGCCTGGATTAGTTACCCAGTGACAGTAGCAGTATACTACCAACTCCTTTTATAACCCATGTGTGAATGCAGGGCTAGGATAGGTCCCACGTGGCTGTGATGCCTCACACAGTCAGATGGACACTTAAGGAATGTATTTGCACTGATGGAACTATTCACGATGAAGGTGTGAACACTTTCAATGGAACCAAGAGGGACACATTAGTCTGCAGCACCTTCCTGCTCGAGGAGATGATCTCATTGTCAGCTAAACTTTGGATCGTTTGGGGATTGAACTGAATGTTCTGAGTGTGTCAATGCCTTTCAATACTGACTTCAGAATGTTCCTAAAAGGATCAACACATCAAATTACATTAAATGTTTAAAAAGTCAAATTTCAAACACAAAAGCAAAATACTGCAGGTGTTGGAAATTTGAAATAAAATCAAAATACTGTAAATACTCAGCAGGCCAGACCCCACCTGCGGAGAGAAACAGGGTTAATATTTTAGTTTCAATGATCAAATCATTAAACATTTGCATTACCTGCTACACTCTCACTGTACACCCTCTACAGACAGAATACTTTTTAATATTCATTCAATGACAGGATGAGAAGGACATTGGGTAGGGCAGCGTTTATTACCCATCCCTATTAGTTAAGAATAAACCACATTGCTGTGTCTGGAGTCACAAGTAGGCAAGGCCAGGTTAGGATGACAGTTCCCTTCCTGAAGGATCATTAGTGAACCAGATGGGTTTTTACAACAATAAACAGTGGTCACATAGTCAGCTTTTGACTCTTACTGTGAGAACTTTATTCATTTCAAATTCCACATCTGCCATGGTAGGATTTGAATCCTTCTGCCCAGAACATTACCTGGGTGTTGGATTAACCATCCATCGATAATACCATCAACTGTTGTCCCCCCACAACGATTTCTTACTATAAACCCGCACCCGAGTCTCCTTCAGGATCAGATACTAAGAATCAGGTTCTGACCTGTATTCCACCAGACACAGGTAAGTGTGATTGTCCCTCACTCTCAGCTGGTTTATCCTGATCGAGGGGTTTCCCTCCTCTGGGTTCCCAATGACCTCGTACCGATTTCTACCGTGTCCAGTTGTCCAAGTTCCCTGTGATTGGGCTGGAAATGTAACAATGTGTTGGTAGGGCTCCTTCCTCATCCAGGTAACAGTGGTCAGGGTGTGGGAGTCCCAGATCCTGAAGATACAGGGTAAAGTAACTGAATCTCCCTCTGTCCCAGTCACCACTGAGACATTTCCCTGAGCAGCTGAGGAAAGGACGAACATCAGAATGGATGAGGTCAGTGCCCAGAAGTTCTGAATTCAGTTTGTTACATTTCTTTCAACTTCACAATAAGATGAGTAATTAAACACCCCACATATTTCTCACAAGTCTGGACCAAGCTTTTATCGTTCCCTAAAGGAATCACCATGATGAAAATCACTCACTCTCCACCCCCTCATTTTGAGTTACTCATTCATGAGATACTGACAGATTAGAAAATGGACTGAACCCACATGAATTCATTTATTCTGGGCCCAACATCCCTCCAAACTTCACTAAAAATGACTGTTTTTCATTCCCCAGCCCTATATTCCAGTCTGTGCTCCTTCACTCTGTCCTGAAATCCCATTCCAATGATTGAACACGTGTCTGTGTGAAGGTGAACATTCCTGATATTAACCTGAACATAGCCTTTCACTAATTCCCAACTGTAACCTATGTCATTAACACAGTTTGATTGAGGTCTGTTGAAGATTTCCTGCAGCACCAACCACTTCTTTGAGTTTTGGGGGATGGTGGTGTTGGGATGCATGGGGAGGCAGGGGGAGGAATTAGCTCCATGCTGTACCCCCTTTATAAATTAATCATCCTCAGAAAGAGGGAGGGTCTCTCCATCTCCATCCTAATGTGAAATGAGTTTCAGATTCACCCACATCCTCTCAGCATCTGCTCCCTCAAGACTCCTCAGGATCTTCCAAGTTTCAATAAAGTCACTTCTCAATCTTCAGCAACGAGCTGCCCCCAACTGGGTCTGAACCAATCAGGATGAGAAGGTAACAACACTCTGACATGCTCAGCCAATGAGAGGTAGGGAGGTGGCACTTCACATATTCTTGGCCAATGAGACCTGAAGTTCACAATGTGCTCACTCAGTGAGGGATTGGAAGATACTTGCCCTATCTTGTCCTCAGTCAATGCCAATCATTGGATTGACAACAAGAAGGAGGTCATTTTACCCATTGGGTCCTGGTTAGCTCCACATGGAACAATCAGGTGACACCCACCCATCTGCTCGATTCCCCCCCAAGCCCTGCCAGTTCACTTCCTTCAAGGGCCTATCAGGTTTAATTCTGAGATCAATGACTGTCTCCACACGCCCCTCTGCTGATGTTGGAAGAACATAGTTTGATTAAAGATTGTCACCGTGGCTTTGTGAGGGGCAGGTGATGCCTCACAAGCCTGATTGGGTTCTTTGAGGATGTGATGAGATACGTTGATGAAGGTTGAGCAGTGGATGTGGTGTTTATGGATTTCAGTAAGGCATTTGATAGTCAATTAATTCAGAAAATTAGGAGGTATGAGATACAGGGAAATGTGGCTGTCTGGATACAAAACTGGCTCGCTGAATGAAACAGCAAGTGGTAGTGGATGGAAAGTATTCCACCGAGAAGTCAGTGACCAGTGGTGTTCCACAGGAATCTGTTCTTGGGCCTCTGCTCTTTGTAGTTTTTATAAATGACGTGAATGAAGATGTATCAGGGTTGGTTAGTAAGTTTGCCGATGCCAGTGGTGTTGTAGTGGGTGTAGAGTGCTGTTGGAGGCTACAACAAGCCATTGGCAGATGCAGGTCTGGGCTGAGAAGTGGCAGATGGAGTTCAATCTGGATAAATGCGAAGTGGAGTATTTTGGAAGGTCAACTTTGAATGCAGAATACAAGGTTAAAGACAAGATTCTTGACTGTGTGGAGGAACAGAGGATCTTGGGGTCCATGTACATAGATTCCTCAATGTTGCCACCCAAGTTGATAGCATTGTGAAGAAGGCGTATGGTGTTTTGGTTTTCATTAATGGGGGGAATTGAGTTTCAGAGTCGCGAGGTTTTGCTGCAGCTCTATAAAATCCTGGTTAGACCACACTTGGAATATTATGTCCAGTTCTGGGTTGCCTCATTACTGGAAGGATGTAGATGCTTTCGAGAGGGTGCAGAGGAGATTTGTCAGGATACTCCCTGGATTGGATGACTTGTCTTATGAAGAGAGGTTGAGTGAGTGAGGGCTGTTTGCACTGGAGAGAAGCAGGAAAAGAGGTGACTTGATAGAGGTATACAAGGTAATGAGAGGCATAGATAGAGTAGATAGCCAGAGACTCTTCCCAAGGCAGAAATGGCTGTCACAAGGGCCATCATTTTAAGGTGATTGGAGGAAGGTATAGGGGAGATGTCAGAGATACTTTATTTATGCAGACTGGTGGATATGTGGAAGGCAGTGGGAGTAAAGTCAGAAACATTAGGGATATTCAAGCGACTGTTGGACAAACACAAGGATGGCAGAAGACTGAGGGTGTGGAGGGTATTTCTTCTAAGATTAAGCTAAATGGTCAGCACAACATTGTGGGCTGAAGGGCCTATACTGTGCTGTACTGTTCTGTGTTCCATGTAACCTACAAGGCTATGGAACAAATGCTGGGAAGTTGGACAGGTGCAGACTTAGAGCGATGTTTTTGTTGGTGTAGACTGCATGGGCTCAAGGGCCTCTTCCATCCTGTCTAATTCTATAATTGTATGGATCAGCTTTCATTATGGTTCCTTCCATAAGGAACAAAAATGGCAATAAGATGTTGTTGGAGTAAACTATAGGACCCATAGCAGTAGCTATATGGTGGGTGTCATGGACGGGCCACATTCCCTCAAAACATTTCAGGAAGTTCGCCCAGACCCTAACTTTTGGAGTTGTTATAAGCAAATGTCGATTGGATAATCCAGGAAAGATGCAGATTGCCCAACCACTCACTTTTAAACAAAACAGTATTTATTCACACATGAACAAAAGAAAAACACATTTAGAATCCCAGAACTATTTAAAAACCCATCTGCCTCTATTGCAACTTAATGATGCTGTTCCAAATGCTTGTGATGTCCCCATAAACACTCTCTTGGCAAAAAAGCTACAATCAAACACTGGTTCACACAGGAGAGATGTCAGAGAGAGAGAGAGAGAGAGGATCAACATGGTACTGTTTCTTTGACCAGCAACCTTAAAAAACTGACTGCTTGCTAAACCAAACCAAACCAGAAAAAGCTGAGTTGGAATAACTGGCCATTCCCTTTCATTGCATAATTCTTTTCTGTTTTAATTTGAAAGCCTATTTTCTGAGGCAGTATCTGTTACCTATAATCAAATAGGCCCTAAAACATCTCTGTTTACAACCCCTCTCAAAAAACCAAGGACAGAATATCCTTGTCAAAGGAGCAGTATTGTCACAGTGGGGAAGGGAATAAATCAGCAGGTAGTAAAGGCATGTAGCAGAGGCAGTACGTTAACCATGGGTGACTTTAATCTTCATGCACATTGGGATAGTCAGATTAGGAGAGGGAGCCATGAGGAAGAATTCAGAGACATATTGAAGGCAGTCTCTGAGAACAATGTGATGTGGATTCAACCAGGGATCCGGTTAATTTGGGTTTGGTGATGTGTCATGATTCAGGTTTAATAACTGATGCCAGAGTGAAGGATACCCTGGAATCTGTCACCATAACACAATAGATTTGAGTATTCAGTTTGAGGGAGAGGACCTTGTGTTGGCAGCTACTGTGCTTAGCTTATCGAAGGGAATGAGAGCAGGACTGGCTGGAGTGGGCTGAAGAAGCAGTTTAGCAGCAAAAACAGCTGAGGAACAATGGCAGACTTGGAACAAAATCGTTCATGGCTCCACAGCAAAGGGACAATCCAGTGAGAAGAAGCATTCTGGGAAGTGGATAAGCCTATCAGGATTAACCAGGGAAATTCAGTATAGTATCAGGTTGAAAGGGAACATATAACGTGACAAATACTCATGGTAAACCAAAGAAATTTTAACAACCAACGAAAGATGATCGAGTTATAATAAGGTCAGAGAAAATACTCTCTGAGTGTAAACTTGCAAGTAAAATCATGAGAGAGAGAGAGAGAGAGTGAGAGAGAGAGAGAAAGAGAGAGTGAGAGAGAGAGTGAGAGAGAGTGAGAGAGAGAGAGAGAGTGAGAGTGAGAGAGTGTGAGAGAGAGAGAGAGGGAGAGAGAGAGAGTGAGAGAGCGAGTGAGTGAGAGAGTGAGAGAGAGAGAGAGAGAGTGAGAGAGAGAGAGTGAGAGAGCAAATATCTAAAAAGGAAGAAAAGGTCCAGAGTGACCATAGGCCCCTTCGAGAGTAAGGGCTGGGAAATAATCATCAGGAACCAAGAAATGGGAGAGGAATTAAATTAATCATTTTTAGCAGTTTTCACAGTAAAAGGCATGAACAGCATCCCAAACTTAATAACTATTCAAGGGCAAAAGGACAAGAATAAAGACAATAGCTACAATTATGTTGTTTTGGAAATTGTAGGGAGTGTTGGGCTCTCAGAGGAAGGCAGTACGGACAGCCAACTTTCTGGGACTGAGCCTGGCTCGACTGTAACGGGGGGTAGGTCAGGTTCCAAGTGAGTTTCTAGACAGAGGCACAGATTGTCGTTTCAGTGGCCTGCAGTGAGATATCAGAATGGTGTTTTGCCTCCTCAGTGCCAAGGTCAAGACAGTCTCTGAGAGGGTGCAGAATATTCTTAAAGGGAGTGGGGGGAACCAACAGGAGGTCGTTGTACACATTAGAACCAATGAGATAGGAAGAGAAAAAGATTGGATTGTGAGGAGAGAATATAGTAAGATAGGTAGGAGACTAAATAGGAGGTCCTTGAGTACAGTAATATTTGGATTATTCCTGGTACCACGTGCGAGTGATCATAGGAATAGGAGGATAAAGCAGATAAATGATTGGCTGAGGAGCTGGTATAGGGAAGAATACAAACTTTCAGATCATTAGAGTCTCTTCTGGGACAGAAGTGCCCTGTATAAGAAAGACGAGTTGGAGCTGGACAGGAAGGGGAGATTTACTGGAGCCAACCAGGATGGAGGTGAAAGGTGAGGGTTGTGGGGGGTTACAGGGTGATAGTGAGAAAAGGGATCATTCTGAGATGGTGCACTTGGGAAAAGGAACAAGTCAAGTAGTCAGTGCAGGCAGGTGCAAAGTAGAGAACAAGATCGAACTGATCAATTAGCATGCACTTATTTCAATGTAAGCAGACTGAGATGTGAGGCAGATGAACTCAGGGCATGGTTGGGAAGATGAGACTGGGATATCACAGCTATTACAGAAACATACCGCAGGGATGGTCAGGACTGACAGCTTCATGTTCCACGATTATATCAATGATTTGGATTTGAATACAGGAGCTATGTTTAGTAAGTTTGCAGATGACACCAAAATCGGTGGGATACAGAACAGCAAAGAAGGTTATCTCAGAGAACAACAGGACTTTGATCAGATGGGAACTTGGGCCGAGGAATGGCAGATACAGTTTAATTTAGAAGAATGTGAGATGTTACCTTACAGTTGGGCAAATCAGTGCAGGCCTTCTACACTTAGTGGTAAGGTCCAGGGGTGTGTTGCTGACCAATGAGGTCTTGTTCTTTGAAGGTGGAGTCACAGGTAGACAGGTTACTGAAGAAGGTGCTTGGTTCGCTTGCCTTTCTTGGTCAGTGCATTGAGTATAAGAGTTGGGAGGTCATGTGGATACTCAACAGGAAACTAGCTCGGCCACTTTTGAAATACTGCATTCACTTCTAGTCTCCCTGCTATCGGAAAGATTTTGTGAAATTCAAAAAGGTTCAGGAAGTATATGGGAGGATGTTGCCAGGGTTGGAGTGTTTGAATATAGGGAGAAGCTGAATAGGTTTGGGCTGTTTCACCCGGTGCATCAGAGGCTGAGGGCTGAGATTTTAGAAATTCATAAAATCATGTGGGGCATGGATGGGGTGAATAGTCAAAGTCTTTTCCCCAGGGTACGGGAGCCCAAAACTAGAGGGCAGAGGTTTAAGGGGATAGGGGAAAGATTTAAATGGGACCTTTTACATGCAGAGGGTGGTGCCTGTATGAATAGGAGGGTTTAGAAGGATAAGGGCCAAGTGCTGTCAAATGAGACTGGATTAATTAGAATACCTGGTTGCTGGGGACGAGTTGGGCTGAAGGGTCTGTTTCCATGCTGTACATATCTGTATGTCTAATAACTATCATGACAGAAAAACCACGAAGGAAACTGATGGAGTTAAAGACCAATTAGTCCCCTGGACCTGACAGGATGCATCTAGGGTATTAAAGGAAGTTATTGAAGAGACAATAAACGCACAGGTGTTAAACTTCCAAGAATCTTTGGAAAGTTCCCAGAGAATTGGAAATCTCCCAAAATAACACTCTTGTTTTTCAAGGAAAGGAGACAGAAAACAAAGTTACCCAATGTGTCCATCACTTGGAGTTCTGAAGCAATGTGGTCTCACTGGGGATGGCGGATGTTTCCTTTCAAGATGACAGGATAAAAGAAGGGACTGCATCAGGCAGCAGGCTGGATATAGTTTACTGGCACATTGCTACAAGGTTTCCATCAACTACAGTAACAAGCATCTGGTTAGACTTCTGCAGGTCACTGTGTGGATAGCTGAGTACAATACATGATGGAATGCCCTGCAAATTGGGAGAAGGAGAGGGAGAATTAGGGGCGTAATTTGAGATAAAGACATCAGCAAAAATGAAAGTGAAAAGATGTGGGTGCAGAAAATTGGAAATAAAAAGAAGGTGCTGGAGAAACTCAGCAGGTCTGGCACCCTGTGTGGAGTCAGAAACAGAGTCAGAAAGCCTGCAGAAACATTTCAGACCAATAACTTTCCATCAGTGAGTAAAGCACAGATACGTTGCTCCAAGTGTTGTGTTTGAAGCAAATTAAGTATTTCCACGGCATAGTCCTGGCAATCTCATCAGGAAAATAGACAAGGCCTTTTTCCTGGTGTGGGATAGTGTAGAACTAGAGGGTATAAGTTTAGGGTGAGAGGGGAAACATTTAAAAGGGACATAAGGGGCAACTTTTTCACGCTGAAGGTGGTGCATGAATGGAATGAGATGCCAGAGGAAGTGGTGGAGGCTGGTATAATTACAAAATTTAAAATGCATCTGGATAGGTATATGAATAGGAAGGGTTTAGAGAGACATGGCCCAAACACTGGCAAAAGGGACGAGATTAATTTAGGAAATCTGGTCAGCATGGACCAGTTGGACCGAAGGGTCTGTACATCTCTATGATTCTGTAGACCAATTAGTTAATGTCTGTTATTTGGAAAATGTGAGATCAAAATGAACGATGTCTTGGCAGAACGTTTAGAAATGTATAATATGATCAAGCAGAGTTAACATGACTTCATAAAGGGTAAATTATCTTGAATTCTTTGAGTGGTGACTAGCTGGATAAATAAAGGGGAATCGGTGGATGTTTCATATGTTTTTAGAAGATATTTCATCAGGTGCAACACATTAAGCTCCTTAATGCGATTCGATTCTATGGTGCTGGTGGTAGTATACGAACATGGATAGAGAATTGACTAACTGATAGAAAACAGAGAGTTGGGATAAGACAGGAGTGATATCCAGCCTGCAAACTGTAATTAGTGGTGTATCACAGGATCTGAGATGGGGCCACATTTATTACAATATACATTAATGATTTGGATGAGGTCAGTGAATGTACTGTAGCCAAGTTTGCTGATGATAAAAACGTAAATGAGAAGGCAAGTGATAAGGATGAAATAAAGAAGCTGCAGAGAGATGTCGACAGGTTAAATAAGTGGGAAAAAATTGGTAATTGGAATATAATGTGGAAAATGTAAGGTTATACATTTGGCACAAAGAATAGAGAGGCTGAATATTCGTGAAACAGAGAAAGCCTGCAGAAAGTTACAGAACAGAAGAATATGGAGGTTTCACAAAAACATTCAGCAGAGAGTAGGGAAGGTCAATGGAATGCTGACCTTTATTTCAAATGGAATAGAATTTTAAAGTGGGGAGGTTTTACCAGACACGAGTTAGCTCACAGCTGGAATATTGTGGATAGATTTGGTCCCTTATCAAAGGAAAGTGAAACTGGCATTGGAGGCAGTCCAGAGAAGATTCAATTAGTTGATGCCAGGTCAGGAGGGGCTGTCTTATGGGCAGCGTTTGACAAGATTGAGCCTGTGCTTGATGGATCACAGAAGAATGAAGAGTGACCAAATTGAGACATTAAAGATGCTTCGGGTGCTTGATAAGGTGGATGCAGCGTGGTTGTCCCCCTTGTCAGGAACAGAGGGCATCAGCTCAGAATGAGGGGTTACACATTTCAGATGAGAGGAATGTTTTCTCTCAGAGTGTAGTGAATCTCTGGGCTACTTTACCACAGACAGCAGTTAATGTTGGGTCATTAAGTATAGCCAAGGCTGAGATAGATAAATTTTTAATCATTCATGGAATCGAGGATTGTGAAGATAAAGCAAGAAATGGAATTGACGTTTATCATCTCAGTCACGATCTCATTGAATATGGAACAGACTCAATGGGCTGAATGGCCTTCTTCTGTTCCTATGTCTTATGGGCTACCTGCCTCAGTTCTCAACACCTCCATTTCTGAAACCTGTAAATCCCATTTGCTTTTCCAACCACATTCTCAATATGTCCTGACATCTTCAAAAACCGATGCACTCTGACCACCGACTTCCTTTATCCAGATCCATCCTTGAGATCCCTGTCATTGACTCCATATTGCCCATCGGGAACATGGAACCAGGTGGATCTTGGAGCTTGCATCCTTGGTGATGTTTTCTCTGGTCCCTACCTCAGAACACTGAAGCCAGTTTGAACACAACAAATTAGGGAGTTGATGGGAGACTGTGGGAAGTTTCAGACACAGTGGTGGAATGGTCCATAAATCCCAGCTGCATCTCTCTCTCTCTCTCTCTCTCTCCTTCTCACTGACTCCTGCCTGAGACCAACTGAAAGAGCCCAAGAGAAGGAGCCAACCCGAGTGCTCCCGGTCCAAGTGGACCCTGTTCCCATTGAGCTATCGGGACAGTGACACCATCCAAACATTGTTCCTTACCTTCAACTTCCTGCGTTGTTGGAGGCTTTGTTTGAAAATTATCAATATTGAGCTCCACACGACACTGATAGGGACCAGCATCCTCCTGGCTCAGTCCCTCCATCATTACTGAGACATCTTTGTTGGTGAGACTCCCCACGAATCTGAATTGATTCCCACAGTCCCACTGTCTCACATTCTCACACAGCTCACCCTGGGAATGGTCTGGACCAGGATATGTACAGGTAAAGATAGCACCTGTGCCAGATTTAATTCATATGACGGAGCCGGTGAGTGTGAGGTGAGTGTCAGGGTGGGTAAAGCTGCAGGGTAAGACAGCGGAGCCTCCTTCCTCAGCCCTCACTCCATCCACAACTGTCATTGACCAATCAAGGGCCAATCAAGGGCAGTAGTGGGAAGTTGTGTGTGGAGTCAGAGAAGACGGGGAAGGACTAAATGAATATTTTTTAACAGTATTCTCTCTAGAAAACAACAATATTGTCGAGGAGAATACTGAGATCCAGGCTACTAGACTAGGTGGGATTGAGGTTCACAAGGAAGACGTGTGAAAATAGATAAGTCCCCTGGGCCGGATGGGATTTATCCTGGGATCCTCTGAGAAGCCAGAGAGGAGATTGCCGAGCCTTTGACATTGATCTTTAAGTCGTCATTGTCTACAGGAAAAGTACCAGAATACTGGAGGATAGCAAATATGGTTCCCCTGTTCAAGAAGGGGAGAAGAGACAACCCTGGTTATTATAGACCAGTGTGCCTTACTTCAGTTGTTGGTAAAGTGTTGGAAAAGGTTATAAGAGAGAGGATTTATAATCATCTAGAAAAGAATAATTTGATTAGGGATAGTCAGCACGGTTTTGTGAAGAGTAGGTCGTACCTCACAAACCTTATTGAGTTCTTTGCAAAGATGACCAAATAGGTAGATGAGAGTAAACCAGTTGATGTGGTATGTATGGATTTCAGCAAAGCGTTTGTTAAGATTCCCCACAGTAGGCTATTGCACAAAATGCGGAGGAATGGGATTGTGGGAGATAAAGCAGTTTGGATCAGCAATTGGCTTGCTGAAAGAAGACAGAGGGTGGTGGTTGATGGGAAATGTTCATCCTGGTGTCCAGTTATTAGTGGTGTACTGTAAGGGTCGGTGTTGGGTCCACTGCTGTTCATCATTTTGACAAATGACCTGGATGAGTGCGTAGAACGGTGCGTTAGTAAATTCGCAGATGACACTAAAGTGGAGTTGTGGATAGTGACAAAGGTTGTTGTAGATTACAGAGAGACATAGATAAGCTGTAGAGGTCGGCTGAGAGATGGCAAATGGAGTTTAATAAGGACAAGTGTGAGGTGATTCACTTTGGTCGGAGTAACCGGAATGCAAAGTATTGGGCTAATGGTAAGATTCTTGGTAGTGTAGATGAGCAGAGAGATCTCAGTGTCCAGGTACACAGATCGTTAAAAGTTGCCACCCAGGTTGACAGGGTTGTTAAGAAGGAATACAGTGTTTTAGCTTTTATTAATAGAGGGATCGAGTTCCGGAACTATGAGGTTATGCTACAGCTGTACAAAACTCTGGTGTAGCCGCACTTGGAATATTGTGTACAATTCTGGTCACCACATTATAAGACGGATGTGGAGACTTTGGAAAGGGTGCAGAGGAGATTTACCAGGATGTTGCCTGGTATGGAGGGAAGGTCTTATGAGGAAAGGCTGAGGGACTTGAGGCTGTTTACATTAGAGAGAAGAAGGTTGAGAGGTGACTTAATCGAGAGACATAAGGTAATCAGAGAGTTAGACAGGATGGACAGGGAGAGCCTTTTTCCAAGTATGGTGATGGTGAGCACGAGGGGGCATAGCTTTAAATTGAGGGGTGATAGATATAGGACAAATGTCAGAGGTAGTTTCTTTACTCAGAGAGTAGTAAGGGTATGGAATGCTTTGCCTGCAACGGTAGTAGATTTGTCAAATTTAAGTGCATTGAAGTCGTCATTGGACAAACATGTGGACGTACATGGAATAGTGTAGGTTAGATGGGCTTCAGATTGGTAGGACAGATGTTAGGGGTAGATTCTTTACTCAGCGAGTCGTGAGTTCATGGAATGCCCTGCCAGTAGCAGTGGTGGACTCTCCCTCTTTATGGGCATTTAAACGGGCATATGGAGGATAGTGGGCGAGTGTAGGTTAGGTGGGCTTGGATCGGCGCAACATCGAGGGCCAAAGGGCCTGTGCTGCACAGTATTTTTCTATGTTCTATGTTCTATGAATGGCTAGTTCCCACTGTATTCCATGTGATCTCACCTTGTTAACCAGTCTATCATGCAGAACCTTGTCAAAGACCTTGCTGAAGTCCATTGAGGCCATGTCCACCACTCTCCATTCATCAATCATCTTCATCACTCCTTCATAAAACTCAATGAGTCATGCTCTGTCTGAACATGTCTTACTGCTCGACACATTATCAGGAGCTACACAAATGTACAAGAATCCCAGTAGGATCACCCGAACACCCAAAGTGCCTGACAGACTGTGACTCAGGACAGAAGTGAGCCACACCAGGATTCTTCAGTAACAGTTAAAATAATTAGATTAATTAATAATTTCATGAATAAGAGCAGTGAAAGTAAATGATTTTTAATTAATGCTCCTGAACTGCGCCCCTTCAAAACCACACACACACACTCACAATCACAATTAAGACAGAGAAAAGATAAATGATTTATATTTCTACCATGAGTGAAAAAAGAATGTAGACAGGGTAACAGGCTAAACAGAACGCTGAAGATAAAAGTCCTGACCACAAGATGGAAGGATCGCTCTCTCTCACAGTCCTTGTGTTGTTTCGCAGCAATGAGATGCTGTGTTCTGGACAGTGATGGGCATACTTCAAATCCAACGGCCAATCAGGTGAACTCAGGACTTTTGTTTCCAGATTACTTGTGTTTTCTCTGCTTTTCTCTACAGTGATGGGGGAGAGGCAGTGCTGGCTGCTTTCTCTCTGTAGGCTCTAGATACTTTATACTTTCAGACACTCCATGAACGTATAGCTTTGTAACAGCACAGTTCAACCAATCAGACAGCAGTTGCTAAGCAGAATTTTCTTAACGCGAAACATTATCATGAAGTCCAATGGCATCAGGTCAAACATGAGCAAGGGAATCTCCGGATGACTACTCACTGCCACAATCCCCCCACTCCCAGGCTTCTGATCATGTTTATCACCACTTGGGGGAAGCACTGAAGTCAACACTGGCACAGAATGTACTCTGGGTGGGAGACGTCACTGTCCAACACCAAGACAGACTCAGCAGCTTTCCTACTGCCTGAGCTGGTGGAATCTGAAATGACATAGCTCTTGGACTGGGTCTGTGGCGGGTGGTGAGGGAACCAACAAGAGAGAAAAGCTTGACCTTGTCCTCAGCCGTCTATCTGTCTATTATAGGATTGGGACGAGTAACTACCACACAGTCCCATGGAGACAAAGTCCCATCATCACATTGAGGTACATCCCCATCATGTATGGCACTAGCCCTGTGTTAAATAGGACAGTCTTTGAACAGATCGAGCAAATCAATTCTGGGATCCCTGAGACACTGTGGACCATCAGTACAGCAGAATTGGGCTGGAACACAATCTGTAAACCCATGGCCTGTAACTTTCCCCCACTCAGCCATTAACATCAAGTCAGGACATCAATCCTGGTTCAATGAACAATGCAGGAGGGGATGCCAGGAACAGCACCATCAAACCTGAAAATGAGATGTCAGCTATAAAACAGGGTTACTTCCGTGTCAAACAGCATGAGCAGCAATTGATGCTCTGGGGTAAGTGATTCCACTGTCAGTGCATCAGATATAAGCTCAGCAGATCTGTCACATGCAGTTATGAATGGTTGAGAACAATTAAGCAACTAACAGGAATATGAGTCTCCACAAATAGACAATAGACAATAGACAACAGGTGCAGGAGTAGGCCATTCTGCCCTTTGAGCCTGCACCACCATTCAATATGATCATGGCTGATCATCCTTAATCAGTATCCTGTTCCTGCCTTATCTCCATAACCCTTGATTCCACGATCCTTGAGAGCTCTATCCAACTATTTCTTAAATGAATCCAGAGACTGAGCCTCCACTGTCCTCTGGGGCAGAGCATTCCACACACCCACCACTCTCTGGGCGAAGATGTTTCTCCTCATCTCTGCCCTAAATAGTCTACCCCTTATTTTTAAGCGGTGTCCTCTCGTACGGCACTCACCCATCAGCGGAAACATGTTTCCTGCCTCCAGAGTGTCCAATCCTTTAATTATCTTATATGTCTCAATAAGATCCCCTCTCAGTCTTCTAAACTCAAGGGTATACAATCCCAGTTGCTCCAGTCTTTCAGCGTAAGGTAGTCCCACCATTCCAGGAATTGACCTCGTGAACATACGCTGCACTCCCTCAATAGCCACAGTGTCTTTCCTCAAATTTGGAGACCAGAACTGCACACAATACTCTCGGTGTGGTCTCACCCCAGGGCCCTGTACAGCTGCAGAAGAACCTCTTTGCTTCTACACTCAATCCCTCTTGTTATGAAGGCCAGCATGCTGTTCGCCTTCTTCACTGACTGGTGTACAAGAACGCCCAGATCTCTTTGTACTGCCCCTTTTCCTCACTTAACTCCATTTAGGTAGTAATCTGCCTTCCTGTTCTGACCACCAAACTGGATAACCATAAATTTATCTACATCAAACTGCATCTGCCCACTCGCCTAACCTGACCAGGTCACCCTGTAATCTCCTAACATCCTCCTCACATTTCATCCTGCCACCCAGCTTATTATCATCAGCAAATTTGCTCATGTTATTACTCATAACATCTTCTATATCATTAATATATATTGTAAAAAGCTGCGGTCCAGCACTGATCCCTGCGGTACCCCACTGGTCATTGCCTGCCATTCCGAAATGGAGCCATTTATCACTACTCTTTGCTTCCTGTCAGCCAACCAACTTTAAATCTAAGTTAGTACTTTGCCCCCAATACCATGCACCCTAATTTTGCTCACTAACGTCCTCAAAACATTCCAGAAGATTAGTCAAACATGATTTCTCCTTCACAAATCCATGCTGACTCTGACCTATCCTGTTACTACTATCCAGATGTGTCGTAATTTCGTCCTTTATATTGGACTCCAGCATCTTTCCCATGAATGAGACCAGACTAACTGGTCTATAATTTCCTGCTTTCTCTCTCCCACCTTTCTTAAAAAGTGGTATAACATTAGCCACTCTCCAATCCAAAGGAACTGATCCCAAATCTATCGAACTCCGGAAAATAATCACAAACGCATCGACGATTTCTCGAGCCACCTCCTTCAGTACCCTGGGATGTAGACCATCAGGCCCTGGGGACTTAGCAACCTTCAGACCTAACAGTCTCTCCAACACCAATTCCTGGAAAATATAAATTCCCTTAAGTTCAGGTCCTTCAGCCACTGTTACCTCAGGGAGATTGCTTATGTCTTCCCCAGTGAACTCAGATCTGAAGTACCAATTCAATTCTTCTGCCATTTCTTTGTTCCCCATAATATATTCCCCTGCTTCTGTCTTCAAGGGTCCAATTTTAGTCCTAACCATTTTTTTGCCCTTCACATACCGAAAAAAGCTTTTTTAATCCTCCTTTATATTTTTGGCCAGTTTACCTTCGTACCTCATCCCCATCTCCATCCTCAATGAGGGGGGGCCCTGCTCATCAGTGCAAATGTTAGGGCTGAAGCATTCCCAAATAACTTGACCCAGAAGATGTCCCCAGCATTATAGGTGATTCCTTACCCAGCCGGCAAATATAATTCAGTGGGTCAGCATTCACGTGTAGATAGGGCGAGGGACAGAAATCATGGGACCTAGTGCTGTTCCTCACACAGCCCCTGACCCAACCTCCAGGACCCATACTCGCTTCCACTGACCTGACACTGTGAACACCCTTCTTCAAGACTGATGAACTGTCAACCCCTGTCCTGGAGACCTGACCAAGTAAGGATGGCAGAGACAAAAACAGAAATTGTGGGAAAAACTCAGCAGGTACAGTGGCATCTCTGCAGAGAAAGTAGAGTTAATGTTTTGGGTCCAGTGACACTTCTTCAGAAATAAAATGATCAAAAACAGTGGACCGAGAGGAGTGTGGATCTTGCAACTGCTCCTGAGATTCAGATTTATTTCCAGGTTTACTTTCAGATTTCTTACGTTTATTAAATTTCAGTCAGAAAAGCTTTTTATTTGATTCATTTTTAGCTCTTTTCTCGTCAAAAAAGCAAAAGAAGCAAAATAAACTGACACAATTTTTTATGAAATGGAGTTTTCTCAATGGAAGTTTTGGACAGGCCCACATGTGGACTATTCAGTCTTTTTCCACTATGAAATTATGAGAGAGATGTTTTTAAACTCACTGAAGCAATTTTTTTTTAAACTGCTGAGGAATGTTTTGTTTCAAACCAAGTTGTGTTTACACACCTCTTGGACAGGCTGACACGTGGGATATTATTTTTAATCAGAACATTGATAGCTGTCTGCTGGACCACTTGTGCTTCATATTAACTCTTTGGATAAAGAAAGGTTTATCTTTGGATAAAGAAAGGTAGTTTATTTTAGAGATAATATGTTGTTGTAAGTTGCTTCTTTTTAGACTTAATTACATTGCGGGCATCCAAGAGACACAGAGTTAGATGGCCAGTACATTTCGAGAGGTGATAACACAGCAGGATCAGTCAGATCGAAGGATGACTGTCAGGAAAGGTAAGAAGGTAGTTCAGAAATCTCTCGTACTGTTGAAAGGATAATCTCTCAGAGGAAATTAGAAGGGACAGTCAAATCTTGGGCTGTAAGAATGTATCTTATGTTTGGAGGGGTTTGACAAAATTTAAAAGCATATTTGTTGAAGGTGATTCTCCTGTCAAGGGCACAGACAGGAGGTTCTGCAGCAGTGAGCATGAATCTAGGATATTATACTGTTTTCTTGGTGCTAGGATTAAGGACATTGCAAAATATTTGACACACACTGTTAAAGGGAAGAGTGAGATACTGGAAGTTTTTGTATACATTGATGGGAATGACATAGTGAGGGAAAGAATGAAGGCTTTACAAAGTGAATATCAGAGATTAGGTAGAAGATTAAACAAACCAGACAATCAAAAGTAGTCATGTCTAATTTACTCTCAGAACCAAACTCAAATGAGGGAGCAAAAGGGTAAAGGAGACAAATCAATGACTGAAGAGGTGGTGTAATGTTCAGGGATTCAGATTCTTGGATCACTGCGATCTCTTCTGAGACAGAAAAGACCGTTCACAAAGGATGGTTTCAACTGGACTGCTTTCAGGAACAATGGGTGAATAAAGAGATTGAGGTTCCAGTCAGGGATAGGAGAGAATCAGACATTAAATATAAACAACTGGATCCAAATGGATCTCTTGCACTGTATAATGAGTGTCAGGGCATTCATAAGAGGGCGATCAGGAAGTCAAAGAAAAGATACGGGATAGCCTCAGCAAATAAGGTTAAGGATAATCCAAAGGGATTGTATAAGTACATTAAGACCAAGACAGCAACAAGAGATAGAGTGTAAGTCTCCTTAAAAAACAAAGAGGTTGCCTTTGTGTTTTAGTTTCCCTACAATGTGGAAACAGGCCCTTCAGCCCAACAAACCCATTCCGACCCTCGAAAGAGTAACCCACCCAGACCCATTTCCACTGACTAATGCACCTAACACTATGGGCAACGTAGCATGGCCAATTCACCGAACCTGCACATCTTTGGACTGTGGGAGGAAACCCTCACCACACAGGGAGAACATGCAAACTCCAGCTGCCTGAGGCTGGAATTGAACTCAGGTCCCTGGTGCCACTGCTAACCACTGAGCCATCATGCCACCCCTCAGGAGATGGGAGAGATATCAAATGAATATTTTGTGTCAGTTTTTACTTTGGAGAAAAAAGTGGAGGCTAGAGAACTCTGAGAAGTAAATATTGATGTTTTGAAAACAGCTTGTAATACTGAAGAGGAATTGTTAGAGGTCTTTGAAAATATAAATACATATCTCTGAGACGTGATCTACTCAATCCCAGGACATTGTCAGAAGTGAAGAGGAAATTGCTGGGCCCCCTGCAGGAACATTTGTATCATCCATAAATAACAGTCAGGTGCTGAATGACTGGAGAGTGGCTCATGTTCAAGAAGGAATGTCAGGAGAAGCCTGGGAACTTCAGACCTGTGAGTCTGACTTCGGTGGTGAGTAAGTTGTTCTGGAATTTTGGATTTATATGCATTTGGAGAGGCAAGGAATGATTCGGGTGAGTCAGCATGGTTTTGTGTGAGGGATATCGTGTCTCACAAACTTGATGGAGTTTTTTGAAGAAGTAAACAAGAAAATAGATGAGGGCAGAGGGGTTAAAATTGTTAACTTAGACTTTGGTAAATCCTTTGACAAGGCTCCGCATGGTAGACTAATTAGTGAAGTTAGATCCCATGGGATTCAGGGTGAGCTTGGCAAGTGGATGCACAATTGGCTGAAAGGCAGAAGACAGAGAGTGACGGTGGAGGGAGGGTTTTGTTCTGGAGGCCTGTGACCAGCAGGGTTCCACGGGGATCAGTGCTGGGTCCACTTTTGTCAGTCATTTATATGAACAATATCGATAAGACGACAAAAAGCATGTTTTGCAAGTTTGTGGTTGATACCAAAATTGATAGAATATTGAACAGTGAAGAAGGTTATCTTAAAATACAAAAAGATCTTTATCAAATGGGTCTTTGGGCTGAAGAGTGACAGATGGAGTTTAAGGTAAGTGTGAAGCATTGCACTTTGGGAAAACAAACAAAGGGAAAACTTACACAATTAAAAGTAGGGCCTTGGGTCGTGCTGTAGAACAGAGACCGAGGGATTCAGTTACAGAATTCTTCCAAATTTGCATCATCTATATATATGGTGGTTCAGCACACTTGCCTTCATTGCTCAGACCTTTGATAATCGGAGTTGGGATGTTATGTTCAGGTTGGACAGGATGCTGGTGAGGCCTCTATTGTGTCCAGTTCTGGTCACCCTGTTATTGCAAGGATATCATTTCGCTGGAGAAGAGATTTACCAGGATGTTGCAAATAAAGCAGGCCTTGAGTTATCGTAAGAGTTCGGAGCGACAAGGACATTTCTCACTGGAGCGTACAAGGTTGAGAGGTGACTCTATCAAGATCGATAAAGCATGAGGAATATAGATAAGGCGAATGGCAGGTGTCTTTTTTTCTCATGTGGGAGATTTCAAGACTGAGGCATATCTTTAAGGTGAGAGAAGAAAAATTTTAACAAGACATAAGGAAGGAGGCTGAGGGGTGACCTTATAGAGGTTTACAAAATTACGAGAGGCATGGATCGGATAAATAGGCAAAATCTTTTCCCTGAGGTTGGAGAGTCCAGAACTAGAGGGCATAGGTTTAGGGTGAGAGGGGAAAGATATAAAACAGACCGAAGGGGCAACTTTTTCCCGCAGAGGGTGGTATGTGTATGGAATGAGCTGCCAGACGAAGTGGTGGAGGCTGGTACAATTGCAACATTTAAGAGGCATTTGGATGGGTATATGAATAGGAAGGGTTTGGAGGGATATGGGCCGGATGCTGGCAAGTGGAACGAGATTGGGTTGGGATATCTGGTCGGCATGGACGGGTTGGACTGAAGGGTCTGTTTCCATGCTGCACATCTCTGTGACTCTATGGCTCGAAGGGGCAGTTTTATTTTACACAGAGAGTAGTTTATGTGGAATGAACTTCCAGAGGAAATGGTGGATGTGGGGACAGTTACAACGTTTAAAAGGAATTTAGATAATTTCATGAAAAAGAAATGTTTGGAGGGATATGTACAAAGCGCAGGCAGGTGGGACTACTTTAGTTTGGGATTATGGTCAGCATGGACTCGTTGAACTGAAGGGTCTGCTCCTGTACTGTATGATTCTATAACTGATTATAGCTGGGAAAAGGTTGGTATAGAGGCTGAAGATGGGGAGGGGGGTGAGGGGGCAGGAGTAAACACTCAGTGGAAACAGACCCCAGACAGAGAGAAAAGTAATTGGACAGACACTTGAAAGGGGAAAGGTCAGCCTGGGAGAATGAACAGCTGCTGATGGGGACCAATCGTCACTGACAATGGATTGTTTTGGTAGTAGCCCATGTGATGACAAGGCCTGGTGTGTGGGGGTTGGGGGAAGGAGGCAGGAGAGGGTGCTGAGGCCCTAAAATTATTCACCTCAATATTGAGTCTAGAAGGTCACTGGGTCCCCAAAAAGTGGGGTGTGGAAATGGCAGGCAACTGGATGCTGAGAATCATTTTTGTGGGCAGAACATTTCTGTTCAGCAAAGTAATCACCCAGTCAGTGTTTTGTTTTCCCAATACAGAGTTAGAAGTGGACTGTGCAGAGTTGGTGGATTATGAGCAGCCCTGAGTCTGTGTGAGGTGGTGCTGATGGAGAGAGAGGGCTCAAGATTGTGCATATGGCAACACATGACACTGAGTGTGAATGGCAGATTTCATTCTCTAAATCAAGTTGCTATATTATTACCAGACCATGGGCTGCTTTCTCTTGAGAGAGAGAGAGAGAGAGAGAGAGACAACTGGTGGTGGTTTAACCTGAGGGCCACCACACCTCAGTGAGGGGAGAGTTGAGAAGGAGGGTCCTTCATGGTCACCTGAGCCAATGTGGGGATTGAACCCACACTGTTGGCATCACACAGCTTTGCAAACCAACCGTCCAGCTAATTTCACCAAAACCCAGATTCCCTCAAGTGTATGATTGAATCAGATCAGCTTTTCCAAATCTCAACAATGGTCACATGCAGCCATTAGGTTCGCTTTTTTTAAAAATCCTGATTAAAAAACAATTCACCTGCTGCTGTGGTGGGATTTGAACCCATGGCCCCAGGATTGGGTGTCTCGATTCATCACCCAGTGACAGTAACAGTACACCACCAACTCCTGGTGTAACCCAAGGCTGAATGCAGGGCTAGGATAGGTCCCACATGGCTGGGATGCCTCACACAGTCAGATGGACACTGGGGGAATGTACTTGCATTGATGGAACTATTCCTGATGAAGGTTGGAACCAAGAGGGACACATTAGTCTGTAGCACCTTCCTGTTCAAGGAGATGATCTTAATGTCAGTATAACTTTGGGTCATTTGGAGATTGAACTAAATATTCTGAGTGTGTCAATGTCTTTCAATACTGACATCAGAAGCACCGAAAAATACCAGCACATCATAGTACATTAAATATTTTTAAAAATTTGAAACCAAAAGCTAAAACACTACAGATGCTGGACATTTTAAATCAACATCAAAATGTTGCAAACACTCAGCAGGGCAGACAATACCGATGGAGAGAAACAGGGTTAATGTTTTAGTTCCATGTCCTTTCAGCAGAAAATCAAATCACGAAACATTCACAGAATCTGTTCCACTCTCATTGTGCACCTTCTACAGGCTGAAGAATGTGTGAACGATTTCTTACCGTGTACCTGCAGCCGAGTCTCTTTCTGGATCAGATACAAAAGATTGTGTTCTGACCTGTATTCCACCAGACACAGGTAAGTGTGATTGTCCCTCACACTCAGCTGGTTTATCCTGGTCGAGGCGTTTCCCTCCCCTGGGTTCCCGATGAGCTCGTACCGATTTCCACCGTGTCCAGTTGTCCAATTTCCCTGTGATTGGGCTGTAAATGTAACGATGTGTTGGTAGGGCTCCTTCCTCATCCAGGTAACAGTGGTCAGGGTGTGGGAGCCCCAGCTCCTGAAGATACAGGGTAAAGTAACTGAATCTCCCTCTGTCCCACTCACCACTGAGACATTTCCCTGAGCAGCTGAGGAAAGGACAAACATCAGAATGGATGAGGTCAGTGTGCAGAAGGTCTTATTTCAATATGTTACATTCCTTTCAACTTCACAATAAAATGAACAATTAAAGACTCCACTCATATCTCGAACAGGTCTGTGCTGGACATTCCCCAAGAAGAGTCACCCTGATCAAAATGTCTCCTCGCCACTCAATTTGAAAACCTTGATTACAAGATTAAGAATCAGATATCACCAGGTTATAGTCCGACAGGTTTAATTTGAAGCACTAGCTTTCAGAGCGCTGCTCCTTCATCAGGTGATTGTGGAGTATAAGATTGTAAGACACAGAATTTATAGCAAATGTTTACAGTGTGATGTAACTGAAATTATAGATTGAGAAAGACCAGGATAGTTTGTTAAGTCTCTCGTCTGTCAGAGTGACCATGTTGGTTTCAGTTCTTTTATATGTAAATCACAATTTTCTTTTAAAAGTTACATTCACAAGAGAAGTTTAACAATTGGTGTCTGTCAGCCCAGATAATGTATTGAAGGTGTGAGCTCCCCTGAGTGATACTGTCTGTGCCACAATGTTTAGACTGAGTCTAATCTAAAAAATGACTTTCTAGAAACTTACATGGATTCATGCAGTTTTTGGAGCAAAGTATGATGAAACTCTGAAAGTACAAATTCACCCCACAAACGTATATGTGTGTGTGTGTGTGTGTGTGTGTGTGTGTGTGTGTGTGTGTGTGTGTGTATATGTAGATGTATGTCTATGAGTGCAGGACCATTGAAGTGTTCTCTGACTGTGGGGGTGGGGGGGAGCACTCCTGTCTGTTGATTGTTGTACGGCGCCCATCCATCCGTTGCTGTAGCCTCTGCTTGTTTTCACTGAAATATATAATTTCAGTTACATCACAGTGTAAACGTTTGCGATAAATTCTGTGTTTTACATTCTTACGCTCCACAACCACCTGATGAAGGAGCAGTGCTCCAAAAGCTAGTGCTTCCAAATAAGCCTGTTGGACTATAACCTGGTGTTGTATGATTTTTAACTTTGTACATCCCAGTCCAACACCAGCATCTCCAAACCTTGGTTACAAGATATTTCCATGATGTGGAGATGCCAGTGTTGCATTGAGGTGGACAAAGTCAGAAGTCACACTACACCAGGACTTCACCTGATGCAGGAGCAGTACTCTGAACCTTGTTATTTCAAATAAACCTGTTGGACTATAACCTGGTGCCGTGTGACTGCTGAAGGTACTTCCAGATTGGATCCATTGAACCCTCCTGAATTCATTCATGCAGAACCCTCCACCCATTGCTCAAAGTTAATTTTCTTTAAATGAGGTCAAGGATTTTACAGCCTTCCCCCTCACTCTGTCCAGCAAACACATTGAAAGTATTGACCACACTCTGTGTGAAGGAGAACCCCCTGGTGTCATTCCTAATGTAACCATTCACCAGCTCCAACCTGTGACCTTTGAAATGAGCACAGGTTAATTTAAACTCAGAGTCCAGATTAAACTTTTCTTCATTAAGTAAGATATTTGGGTGCAGGAGGAGGGGCATAATCAGCCATGTGGTTCTCTGCTTCATCAACTTAAAAGAGGAGCTGAGAGATTAAATGTTTCCTCATCTCAATTTACATAGAAAATCCGTTATTTTGCAATTGTTCCCCTGTTTGACTTCTGTTCACAAGAACAAATATCCTCTCAGAATCTGTCTTGTCAAACTTCTCAGCATCTTGAGGAAGGGTCACTCTGCCTGAAACATTAACTCTGATTTCTCTCCACAGGTGCTGCCAGACCTGCTGAGCTTTTCTGACAATTTCCATTTTTGTTTATGATTTGCAGCATCTGCAGCTTTGTTTTTGGTTTTTCCTCAGGATGTTCTTTGTTTCATTAATTTCTCCTTTTGTTTTATTCCATCATGGGTATCGCTGGCCCAGATGATGTACATGTATTGTCCATCCTGATTGCCCAGGTGAAGCTGCTGTTACGAGACGGCGGTGAAGCCTTCTGCTAATTAAACCAAACCCCCAGAAGAGCTCACCTCGCATCGCCATCTGTTGAAGTATGAGGAACAGAGAACTGCCAAAATTCACTTTTATATTAAAAGAACAATTTATTCTTTGACTTGAATAGTGAATATTAAACGACAACTATTTCCAACTCTTAGCCTCCTTTCGCTAAACTGCTTTTTATCTCTCTCCAACTCGATAACAATCTACTGTTCCAAGAGCCACTCGTATTAAAGTTAGATCAGCTTCATTACAAAACCGCACAGTGGCTGTTATTATTGGTGTGTTTCTTCTTTCAGCTCAAGATCTCCCTGAGTTGTCTTCTGTCTTTCACTGTAAAGATTACATTTACCCCTTACTTAACAGTTGCACAGTTTGTTAACACAGCCACACCTCTGTTCACGAGCCTTTTAAATGTGGCTGGTGTGTTCTTCATTCCAAAGGGCAGCACTTTGAATTGACATAACCCATTTGGGGTGACAAACGCAGAAATTTATTTCACTTTCTCTGATAAAGGGATGACAATACCCAAACAGTAAGTCCAACTTTGTGATGGAAGGGGCTTGTACAACTTTCTCTATACAGGCCTCCAATTTTAGTATTGATCTGAGTTTGATTTTGTAACTGCCTTAACCTTCCGATGGTCCACGCAAAATTGTTGAATCCCGTCAGGTTTGGCAACTAACACAATCATCGAACTCCACTTGCTTTGACTCAGTTCGATGATAGCTTCATTGAGCATTACATCCACTTCCTTCTGGACCTATGTGGCATTGAAAGAATTAAGCCTGTAAGTGTGTTGTTTTATTGGAACAGCATTTCCTTCTTCTACCTCATGCACAAGAGGATCAGGCCTCTCCATCTTATTCCTGCATATGTCCTTGTCCTGCTGGAACAATCCTTTCAACTGGTTCTTTGTTCCAGTTGACCTCTGACTTCAGTCCTGTCAATTTCTCTTTAATTAATTTCAGAGTACCTCTCACTTCATGTCCGAATATTAACTCAAAGGGAGTGAACTGAGTAGATTCATTTGAGCCATCTCTATTGGCAAACAATATGAATGGGATACCTTCATCCCAATCATTCAGGTAATCCTGACAGCACACTCTTAACATGGTCTTCAGGGTCTGATGCCACCTTTCCAAAGCTCCCTGAGTTTCAGGATGATATGCACTTGGTTTAATGTGCTGTATGCCTAATCTATCCATGACTTCTTTAAACAGCTGAGCAATAAAATTAGACAATGGTCTGACTGAATCTCTCTGGGTAGCTCATACCAAGTGAAGAAAGCTACTAACTCCTCTACCACCAATTTTGTCTTAATGCTCCATAATGGAATTGCATCCGGAAATCTGGGAGACACACCCATTATGGTTAGCCAGTACTGGTTCCCACTTATAGGTATCGGCAGGGAACCTACACAATCATCATAACCCACGTGAAAGGTTCTTCAAATGTGGGAACTGGCAATAAAGGTGTTGGGTTTATTGCTTTGGCTCACCGACCACTTGGCCAGTATGACACACACGGCAAAAGTTAACAACATCTTTGTGCATCCCAGCCAATACAACTGCTTTTGTACCTTAATCTGAGTCTTCCTTACACTGAGGTGACCTCCTACTGGTAGTTCATGTGCTCCATGGAACATCTCCTGTCTGTATACTACCAGCAACACAATCTGGTGGAAGTTGAGTGATGTGAGTTTTTAAACTCGTCAGCAGAATAACCTCTCCTAGAGCCTCAAAGGTCCTATCGATCTTTAAAGCACGTACCCATCTGTCAAAATGACTGATTGATTCTTTCAAACTCAATACAAGTCTGACTTGGTTCCTTCTTTATATTTCTGAACCACTGTCTATACATTTCTGGCACCAATTCATAAGCACTCAAAATAGCATGTTTGACATCATCATAATTAGATTAGATTAGATTACTTACAGTGTGGAAACAGGCCCTTCGGCCCAACAAGTCCACACTGCCCCGCCGAAGCGTAACCCACCCATATCCCTACATCTACGCCTTACCTAACACTACGGGCAATTTAGCATGGCCAATTCACCTGATCTGCACATATTTGGACTGTGGGAGGAAACCGGAGCACCCGGAGGAAACCCACGCAGACACGGGGAGAACGTGCAAACTCCACACAGTCAGTCACCTGAGGCGGGAATTGAACCCGGGTCTCCAGCGCTGTGAGGCAGCAGTGCTAACCACTGTGCCACCGTGCCGCCCACTGACCCTTCTTGACCCCTCATCTGACAGCACTGCAAATACCTCACGAGCTCTGCCGACCAGCTTATTCCGAACTAGCATTACACAGAGGTTCCCTGACCACTCCCTATGCCGAGCCAAATTGTCTAATGAAATAAAAAAGGCTTCAACATCTTTCTCATCAAAATGTAGCAGAGCTTTGACGTATTTGTATATATCACGACCTTCACTCTTCATCTCCTTCCTGTTAACTTGGCTTTCCTGATGAATTCACAACTTCCGAAGTTCAAATTCTCTCTCTCTTTCTCTTTTTCTTTCTTCGCTTTCTCTTTGCTCTGCTAACAACATTCTCTCTCTTTCTTTTTCACTCTCTCTCTCTTCCTTTTTCCTTTCTCTTTCTTCTCTCATTCTCTCTCCCTTTCTTCTCTTTTTCTCTCTCTCTGTCTCTTTCCCTCCATTTATTCTATCTCTCTCTCTTCTTTTCTTCTCTCATGGCTCTTCTTTCCTTTTCTCTATCTTGTAACTCCATTTTCCTCAGTTGTAAACTAAATTTTTCTAACTCTCCTGCACCTCTCTGTTTCTCTGACACACCAAAGTGCTTGAATAACTCCCTTACAATTTCAGCTTTCCCATGTCCCTGATTAGATCCAATTCGAAGGGAGATTTAAACAATCCTTTGATAAGCACATGGATGATGATGGGATAGTGTAGGGGGATGAACTGAGAATAGTTCACAGGTCGGCACAACATCGAGGGCCGAAGGGCCTGTTCTGTGTTGTATTGTTCTATGTTTTTTGTTCTATGTTCTAACCTCAATGCTAATTCTAAAAGTATGGTCTTCTGCTGTCTTTCTAAACTTTCTTGGCAAATTTGGAACCATTTTCAAACCACAGAATGTCTTCCGCATTTTTAAGAGACATTTCTCTCACTTTTGATTTAACCAACCACAAATAACTGAAAATAAATCAATTCTCTCACCTGCATTTTCTTTAAAAACCTCGGACACTAATCGGCAAGTGTTTAAATCTGCTGGGATCTTTTGTAACCAAATCTTTCCAAATCTCAGACTGGATCTGTCTAAACCCGTCCAAATCGCAGATGAGCCCCCAAACTGTAACGACATGGTGGTGAACCCCTCTGCTAATTAAACCAAACACCCAGAAAAGCTCACCTCACATCGTAATCTGTTAAAGTCTGAGTGAGAGAGAACTCCCAAATTCCACTCCTGAAACAAAAAAATCAAATTATTCTTTAACTCTCAAAGTGAACATTAAACAACAACTATTTCCAACTCTAAGCTTCCTTTCCCTTAACTGATTTCACACACACACACACACACACACACACAATTTTTCACACTCACAACCCCCACCCCAGACAGACACACTCACACACAGACAGACAAAAACCCACATGCACACATATATTTTGTGGGGTGAAATTGTACTTGCAGAGTCACATTGCACTTTGCTCAAAGACTGCATACATTCATGTAGAACTCTGAGCTCAAAAACTGCATGAATTTATGTAAAACTCTGTTATCTCACTTTTTAGATTAGAAACAATCTAAACATCAGGTCATAGACAGAGAACACAGGGACTAACACCTTCAACATATTGTCTAGCTATCACCATTGTTAACAGCTAACCCGAGAATGCCCTTTAAATAAAAGGTTTTGTGATTTACACATGAAAGAAGTGAAACTATCACTGTATTCTAACAGATGAAAGGCTTAACAGACAATCAATTCTTCAATGTATAATTTCAGTTACATCACACGGCAAATTTTTGCTATAAATTCTGTGTTACGATCGAGCCCTCCACAATCACCTGATAAAGGAGCGTTGCTCCGAAAGCTAGTGTGCTTCCAATTAAACCTGTTGGAGTATAACCTGGTGTTGTGTGATTTTTAACTTTCTCTTAACTGCTTACTATCTGCCTCCAACTCTATAGCAATATACTGTTCCCATAACCACCTTTATTAAAATTACATCAGCTTCATTACAAAACCACAGAATGGCTGCTATTGTCAGTGTGTTTCTTCATTCAGCTAAAGATCTCCTGGGTCGACTTCTGTCTTTCACTGCAAAGATATTTCATATGAAGAAGGTCCCTTTGATTGAGAGTGTTTTGTACAGCAGTCTTTCAATGGCAGTTACTCTCTGTCTAACTTTCAAAGTATCTCCTTTTTTTTAATATCCCAAGCATCAGATTGTCTCATTAGTTTGAGGTTGGCAAAAACAATAAATTCTAACTCGATTGGGTTTTAGTATTCTGGTATCTCGTTTGCAGTGAAATGTTACATATTTTCAATTTGGCCAATTAAACTTCTGGAAGCTGTCAGTGACTGAATTGAATTGAAATGAATTGAATTGAATCGAATCGAATAGAATTGAATCGAATTAAATCGAATTGAATTGAATTTATTGTCACACATGCCAAGGCACAGCAAAAAGCTTTGTCTTGTGAGCAGTACAGGCAGATCACAGAGTTAAATAGCATAGATAGTAAATAATAGGTAAACAACGGAAAAAGCAAAAAGACAGGTACAGGCGAATGTGCCTGTTGTTAACATCAAGGCTGTATTTGAGCGAGTGTAGCATCAAGGAACCTGAGCAAAACTGAATCCAGTGGGAAGCCGAGGGGGGAAACCTCCATGGGTTTCAGTCAGACCTGGCACAGAGGAAGCTGGTTGTTGTTCTTGGAGATCAGTCATCTCAGCTCCAGAGCACATCTCTGCAGGAGTTCCTCAGGTTAGTGTGTCCTTGGTCTAACCATCTTTAGCTGCATCGTCAATGACCCTCCCTCCACCATAAGGTCAGAAGTGGGGATGGTTGTTCACTGATGAACATGGGATACAGGAGAACATCTCCACCTACAAGCTTCCCTCCAAGACACTCACCATCCTGACTTGGGAATATTTCATCATTCCTTCAGTGTCACTGGAACAAAGCCTTGGAAATCCTTTCCCAACCGTATCGTGAATGTCTCTGCAGCTGAGGGAATACAGCAGTTCAAGAAGGCAGCTCACCATTCCTTCTCCAGGGCTGGCCAATAAAGGCTGACTGTGCATTGGACACCCACATCCCCTTGGACAATGAAAAGATAGTTCCAAGTCAGGATGGCCTGTATCCGATGTCATTGTTCACTGAGCTCTTCAAGGTCCCTACTTTGGAAGGTGCTGGTGGAGGAAATGTTGCTGTCTTGCTGCAGTGCATTTTATAGTTATTTTTATTCCCACAACGATGTTAGGGTGGGATTTCCAGGACTTTGACCCAGTAATAATGACAGAGCAATGATATATTTTCCTGCACTGTTCCAGGCAAGTGGGAAGTATTTCATCACACTCCTGACTGGCCAATAGGCTTTGGAGTCAGGAGGTGTGTAAATTCATAGGATTCTTAGCCTGTGACCTGCTCTTGCAGCCACAGTTTCATTTGCACTCCTGGGTTCACTCCTTATCCACAACTGAGGGGCAGTTAAGAGTCCAACACATAACTGTGGGTATGGAGTCACATGTAGGTCAGATCGGGTAAGGATAGCAGATTTCCCTCCCAAAAGGATATGATTAACCCAGATTCTTTTTTAATGGTGACGATTACACAGTCATTATTAGACTAGTTTTCAGTTCGAGATATTTTCAAATTCAAATTTCACAATCAGCCACAATCCCCAGGACATGTTCCTCTGGCAAGGACAGCTCCCCCCATTTTCTCCTCAGCCAATAGAGGTGGAGGATAGCAACAGTGAGGTTCTCAGCTCATGTGAGCTGAGGGTTCCTTCACCCTGAGAAGAGCTCATCCAATGAGGGTTCAGGAGGTGCCAGGTGTCTCTTGTACTCACCCAATGCTGATAAAACTGCACACTCATTGGAGGGGATCTTGGAGCTTGGATTGTCAGTGATGTTTTATCTGTTCCCCATCCCAGAGCAATGAAGCCAGTTTTAACGTGATAATGACTGAGTGTAACTGTGGGAGGTTTCAAAGATGGTGATGGAATGGTCTCTAAATCCCAGTCATGTCTCTCTTACTCTCTCTCTTTCTCTCATTCTCCCTCTTTGTCTCTTTCTCTCTCTCTCTCTCTCTCCCTCTTTGTGCCTCTCTGTCTCTGTCCTTCTCACTGCCTCCTGCCTGAGACCAACTGGAAGAGCCCATGGGAAGGAACCAACCCAAGAGCTCCCTGACCAGGTGGAGCCTGTCCCCATTGAGCTGTCAGGGCAGTAACACATCAGAACATTATTCCTCACCTTCCACTTTCAGGCGTGTTCCTTTTCCAGATCCAAACTTGTCAATATTGAGCTCCACACGACACCAATAGGAATCAGCATCCTCCCGGCTCAGTCCCTCCATCATTATTGAGACATCTTTGTTGCTGAGGTTCCCCACGAATCTGAATCGATTCCCACCGTCCCGCTGTATCACATTCCCACACAGCTCACCCTGGGAATGGTCTGGACCAGGATATGTACATTTAAAGATTAAAGCCCGTGTTTCCTCCTTGTACCATAAGATGGAGCCGGTGAGTGTGAGGTTAGTGTCAGGGTGGGTGAAGCTGCAGGGTAAGATAGCGGAGCCTCCTTCCTCAGCCCTCACTCTATCCGCGATTGTCATTGACCAACCATTAGCAGAATCTGCTGTGAGGAGAGAGAGAGAGAGAGAGGATATGAACACAGCACAGATACTAGACCGTGAGGTAAAATTGAATCTGTTATTCAATGAGAAAAGATATAATATGATACAATTATGGTTTCTGAACAGACTAGTGACAGTGTGGAATGAGCTCTGGGCTGGATACAACACAGGTCTTCAGGTGGTTTGTAAACATCCTGAGGTTAGACTGTGGGGGGTTTGTTGCTGTTGGTTGAAGAGAGGGTTTGGTGCCTGAGAGTTTTCTGAACTCTCCATTGTTCCAGGAGACCCAGAGTGATCTGAAGAGCAGGACTCAGGGCCCTCCCTGCAGAACCTTTTCTACTTCCCATCACTTTCTACTCTATTACCCAGCCAGCCTTCAGCAACCTGGCTCATTCATCAGTCATAGCAGAGGGATGGGGGATGCTGTGGGGGTGGGGGGGGGGGGGGGGGGGGGTGGTGGGGGGGGGGGCCGTGGGTGGGGGTGGAGGTGGATACAGAGAGACATGAAGATGGAAAAAAAGTAAACTGAAGTAAAAAAGTAAACTCATCATTGTGCGAGAGAACTCCTGTCTCGTTAAAGGAAGTTATGACTGGTAATGATTTAACCTGAGGGTCACTCTGCCTCAGACAAGGGGCAAAGTTGAGAAGATTGGAACTTCATGGTCACCTCAGACAATATGGGAATTAAACATCCCTTGTTGGCACCACTCCACATCACAGACCAACTGTCCAGCCAACTGAGCTAACTGACGTTGAGAAGCTAATCCAAGTAAATCCAGAAGGCAGTGTGAATATCGTCAAGTGAGGGCATAAGGGAGTGTGGCATGGCTGGATGGCATTTACTTGTGAGTAAGGCAGACGAGCTGAGGGTGTAGATTAATGAGTGGGGATGAGATATTGTTGTTATCACAGAGACATGGTTGAGGGTGTGACAGGATTGACAGCACAATGTTCTGGGCTATCGAACTGTGAGATGAGGCATGTAGGGGTAGGGGGAATGTCAAAGAGGAGGGGGTGTTGCAACATTGATGAAGGAGTTAATCACTGACATAAGATGGATGATATCTTAGAATGTTCCTCAAATGAGGTCACATGGTACAATGTAAAAACAATCCCCCATCACGACACTCTGTCTCTTACCATCAAGCAAATTTTGTAACCAACTGGCATTCTCTCCCTGAATCCCATGCCACCTAACTTCACTAATTAGTCCACCATGTGGAACTTTGACAACAGCCTTACACAAGTTCATGTAAACAATATCTCCCCCTCTGCCCTCACTGGTCTTTTGGTAACATTTTCAAAAAGCTCAGTCAAGTTTGTGACACATGATTTCCCCTGCACAAAGCCACTTTTATGTTTTTCAAGACCTCCAACACTTCCTCTTCAGTAAAGTGAGTTGCTTTCACGACATTAATATTTATTTGCCCGAGTTCCCTTGCGTCAATTTCTTTCTCCACAATAAAAACTGGTGCAAAATATTTGACAATAGACAATAGACAATGGACAATAGGTGCAGGAGTAGGCCATTCTGCCCTTCGAGCCTGCACCGCCATTCAATATGATCATGGCTGATCATTCCAAATCAGTATCCTCTTCCTGCCTTATCTACATAATCCTTGATTCCACTATCTTTGAGAGGTCTATCCAACTCTTTCTTAAATGAATCCAGAGACTGGGCCTCCACTGCCCTCTGGGGGAAAGCATTCCACAGAGTCACCACTCTCTGGGTGAAGAAGTTTCTCCTCATCTCTGTCCTAAATGGTCTACCCCGTATTTTTAAGCTGTGTCCTCTGGTTCGGCACTCACCTATCAGCGGAAACATGTTTCCTGCTGCCAGAGTGTCCAATCCTTTCATAAGTTTATATGTCTCAATCAGATCCCCTCTCAATCTTCTAAACTCAAGGGTATACAAGCCCAATCGCTTCAGTCTTTCCGTGTAAGGTAATCCCGCCATTCCAGGAATTGACCTCGTGAACCTACGTTGCACTCCCTCAATAGCCAGAATGTCTTTCCTCAAATTTGGAGACCAGAACTGCACACAGTACTCCAGGTGTGGTCTCACCAGGGCCCTGTACAGCTGCAGAAGAACCTCTTTGCTTCTATACTCAATCCCTCTTGTTATGAAGGACAGCATGCTATTAGCCTCCTTCACTACCTGCTGTACCTGCATGCTTGCCTTCATTGACTGGTGTACAAGAACACCCAGATCTCTCTGTCCTGCCCCTTTACCTAAATTGATTCCATTGAGGTAGTAATCTGTCTTCCTGTTCTTGCCACCAAAGTGAATAACCATACAATTATGGTAAAAACAATGACAGCAGATGCTGGAAACCAGATTCTGGATTAGTGGTGCAGGAAGAGCACAGCAGTTCAGGCAGCATCCAAGGAGCTTCGAAACCGACGTTTCGGGCAAAAGCCCTTCATCAGCAATTATTCCTGATGAAGGGCTTTTGCCTGAAACGTCGATTTCTAAGCCCTTTGGATGCAGCCTGAACTGCTGTGCTCTTCCATCACCACTAATCCAGAACCATACATTTTTCCACATTAAACTGCATCTGCCATCATCTGCCCACTCCCCTAACTTGTCTAGGTCACCCTGTAATCTCCTAACATCCTCATCACATTTCACCCTGCCACCCAGCTTTATATCATCAGCAAATTTGCTAATGTTATTGCTGATACCATCTTCTAAATCATTAACATATATTGTAAAAAGCTGCGGTCCCATCACAGATCCCTGCAGTACCCCACTGGTCATTGCCTGCCATTCTGAAATGGAGCCGTTAATCACTACTCTTTGTTTCCTATCAGCCAACCAATTTTCAATCCAATCTAGTACTTTGCCCCCAATACCATGCGCCCTAATTTTACTCACTAACCTCCTATGTTGGACTTTATTAAAAGCATTCTGAAAGTCCCGTTACACTACATCTACTGGATCTCCCTCGTCCATCTTCAGAGTTACATCCTCAAAAAATTCAAGAAGATTAGTCAAGCAAGATTTCTCCTTCATAAATCCATGCTGACTCTGTCCTCTCCTGTTATTACTATCCAGATGTGCCGTAATTTCATCCTTTATAATAGACTCCAGCATCTTTCCCACCACTGAGGACAGACTAACTGGTCTATAATTTCCTGCTTTCTCTCTCCCATCTTTCTTAAAAAGTGGTATAACATTCGCCACCCTCCAATCCTCAGGAACCGACCTCAAATCTATCGAACTCTGGAAAATAATCACCAAAGCATCCACGATTTCCCGAGCCACCTCCTTCTGTACCCTGGGATGTAGACCATCAGGCCCCCGAGACTTATCAACCTTCAGACCTAACAGTCTCTCCAACACCAAATCCCGGCAAATATAAATTCCCTTAAGTTCAGGTCCTTCAGCCACTGTTACCTCAGGGAGGTGCTTGTGTCTTCCCCAGTGAATACAGATCTGAAGTACCCATTTAATTCTTCTGCCATTTCTTTGTTCCCCGTAATATATTCCCCTGTTTCTGTCTTCAAGGGCCCAATTTTAGTCCTGAACATTTTTTTGCCTTGCACATACCTAAAAAATCTTTTACTATCCTCCTTTATATTATTGGCCAGTTTACCTTCATACCTCATTTTTCCCCTGCGTATTTCCTTCTTAGTAATCCTCTGTTGATCTTTAAAAGCTTCCCAATCGTCAGTTTTCCAACTTATCTTTGCTATGTTATACATTTTCTCTTTTAACTTTATATGTTTCTTCACTTCCCTCGTCAGCTACGGCCGCCCATGCCTCCTCCTGGGATCTTTCTTCCTTTTAGGAATGAACTGATCCTGCAACTTCTGTATTATACACAGAAATATCCACCATTGTTCCTCCACGGTCATCCCTGCTAAGGTATTGCACCATTGAACTTTGGCCAGCTCCTCCCTCATAGCTCCATAGTTCCCTTTATTCAACAGAAGTACTGTCACTTCCAACTGTCACTTCTGACTGGGAAGCTTTTAAAGAACAACGGAGGAGACAAAGGTTAATCCAGGATATTTAGCATGAATTTGTTTAGGATATCTCACCCCTCTCCTCTGGTTCTACACATAGATGACCTCATTGATCTTGAAGAGGCCCTATTCCCTCCCTGGTTGCTCTCTGGCTTCTAATGACTTTCTAGAATATCTTTGGCTTATCCTCAGCCTTATCTGCTGAGGTTTTCTGATGTCCACTTTTTGCCCTCCTGATATCCCTCATAAGAATGCCCCGATAGCCCTTACACTCTTCAAAATATTCACTTGATCCCAGTTGTCTACACCTAAGACATGACTCTTTCATATTCTTAACCAGAGCCTCAATATATTTACTCATCCATTGTCCTTCATCTTACTAGCCTTACCCTTCACTCTAACAGGAGCACAGTATCTCTGAACCCTTGTTATTTCACTTGCCAATCATCCCTTTACCTGTTACCCTATTGTTCAAGGGTGGTAGTGATAAACCAGGAGAGTACAAGCCAGTGAGGCCAACATCAATGGTGGGGAAAATATTGGAAACAATTCTGAGGGACAGAATGAATCATTACTTGGAGAGACAAAGGTTAATCCAGGATATTTAGCATGAATTTGTAAAGGAATTTGATTGAATTGGATTTGATGGAATTTTAGAGGAGGTGACGAGGTATGAAGATGAGAATAATACAGTTGATGTCGTCAACATTGACTTCAGTAAGCTTCACTTAAGGATGTCTCACTCAACTGAATCTCAGCATTTTCACCAGATAGGATTCTCTCTGTCTCTCTATGAAATGCATTAACATAAACCAACTCATTGACTCTTTCTCTCCCTCTTCCTTTGAGTACTGAAACAGCTTCAGACTTATTTTCAATGCTGCTGATCTGGAGATTTTTTTACAACTCTCAACCTGGAGACTTTCGGAATTTTTTTAAAACAACTATTCTTCTGACTTCTGTTCTTCTGAACTCAGCTGACTGGTGGTACTCAAAAATCTGTTTGTATCGACTGTAAAACTCACCTTGGTAAATATTCAGCAATGAAATCTCCAGGTCACCTATCTCCAGGACACTTTCTCAGTGTCTTTACTTCACTGTTCCAGATCACATTCTGACCCTTTGTTTCAAATGAACAAGTCACTTTCACAGAACTGAAACCTAAAATCTCTTTTCACTCCACTTTTGAACCCACATTCTGAATGAACAATAATATTTTATAAACTGCCATCCCACTGTGCCCTCTAGTTCTTGATCCCTTCATGAGTGGGTACAGTCTCTCTCTATCTACACTATCCTGACCCTTCATGAGTGGGTACGGTCTCTCTCTATCTACACTATCCTGACCCTTCATGAGTGGGTACAGTCTCTCTATCTACACTATCCTGACCCTTCATGAGTGGGTACGGTCTCTCTCTATCTACACTATCCTGACCCTTCATGAGTGGGTACTGTCTCTCTATCTACACTATCCTGACCCTTCATGAGTTTGAACATCTCAATCAAATCTTCCCTCAGCCTTCCCTTTGGCCCAAATCCATTCTGACCTCAGTTATTCTGATATCTCCAATTGTGAAATTCAAGGGGAAACATTCTATCCACTCTATCTAAAGATTGCATGAATTGAAATATCTCTGTTCAATTATCCTTTTGTTATGTTCTTCTCTTTGATGCAAAAATAACAGGCACACACAGGGTCAGTGTGTATGTGAAACAATAATGTGTGTTTTTATGTGAAGGGAATATTTTGATTGACTGGGATGTGATGTTTATTGTCAATCTGACTTCGATTTTGCTGCTTCAGACTGTCTAACAAGTCATGGGGCTGACCCATCATATGCTGATGAAGTAGGTAATGATTGACAGCAGTTTAAGGTGTATGTTGTCACAACATCTCCTATGTAATAAAGTGTTATAATTGACTCCCAACCTTCTCTTAAAGGGCCATCTAGCGAATTAGGATCCATTAATGATGACAATCTCTGGTAGAGTCCTGAGTAGGCTGAAGGCAAAATGTGACTTGAAGTGGGGACACTCCCCACTGCACCACAACAATGTCCTACATATTGAACAGGACATAAGCTCAATGTCAAGATCACTTCGCTCACCAAGACCAGAATACTGACTCCCCGTGACAACCCAGCAATCCTCCCTCCCTTATGGCCCGATAGGTTACAGTGCTGAAGCCAGAGGCAGCTAAACCCAACGGCATTGGAAAAGCTTCAAAAAAAGATTGACATGAATTGTACGAGGTTGGAGTGGTTTACTAGGAGATTCCATGAGGGAAGATTATTGCTACAAAACCACATATTGAAGCAATGAAGAAAGACAGGAACAAGGTCATTGCTCAGTATTGTACTAAAAAGTGAAGATTCTGTGTGGTTCACTCAAGACAAGTGACTGCCATTACTAGGGGGTGCAATAGCAGAGTTGTCTTATCAGGAGGCTATAAATCTAGAGATCCAGGTCATTTTCTGGGGTAATGGAGTTCAAATCCTTCCAGAGTAGAGTTTCATTTTATTTTAAATCTGGAATTAAGAATCTCATGATGACCATAAACTCTCGGGAAGGAAATTTGTTATTCTTACCTGGTTGGTTCACATTGATTAACGACGGAAAAAGAAACATTGCTATCAGCTATTCAACACTTTGAAATTTATGTCTGATATGGAATTAATGAGACAACAGTTTTTGCTAATTATAATCTGCTTATCTTGTAGAAAAGCTTGAAGATTAGACTTCAGGTTATACAGATGGAGCTTAGACCTGCAGATGGAGAGGTGCCAGAAGACAGGAGGAAAGCCAATGTGGTACCATGATACAAGAAGTGAGCAAGGGATTAACCAGGTATCTACAGGCCAGTCAGTCTAACCTCAGTGGTAGGGAAACTATGGAAGCAATTCTGAGGGGCAGAATTCATCTACACTTAAGAGATGGAGATGGATCAAAGGCAGACAGAATGGTTTTGTTCAGGGTAGCGAGGCAGAAGATGGGATTCGATAGGCTGTTTAGCCTGACCTCGGTTATTTGAAAGATTTTACAGAAATCATGGGAACTAGTACTGTTCCTCACACAGCCCCTGACCCAACCTCCAGGACCCACACTCGCTTCCACTGACCTGACACAGTGAACACCCTTCTTCAATACTGATGAACTGTCAATCCCTGTCCTGGAGACCTGACCAAGTAAGGATGGCAGAGACAAAAACAGAAATCGCGGGAAAAACTCAGCAGGTACAGTGAAATCTCTGCAGAGGAAGTAGAGTTAATGTTTTGGGTCCAGTAACACTTCTTCAGAAATAAAATGATCAAAAACAGTGGACCGAGAGGAGTGTGGATCTTGCAGCTGCTCCTGAGATTCAGATTTATTTCCAGGTTTACTTTCAGATTTCTTACGTTTATTAAATTTCAGTCAGAAAAGCTTTTTATTTGATTCATTTTTAGCTCTTTTCTCGTCAAAAAAGCAAAAGAAGCAAAACAAACTGACACAAATTTTTATGAAATGGAGTTTTCTCAATGGAAGTTTTGGACAGGCCCACAAGTGGACTGTTCAGTCTTTTTCCACTATGAAATTATGAGAGAGATGTTTTTAAACTCACTGAAGCAATTCTTTTTTAAATTGCTGAGGAATGTTTTGTTTCAAACCAAGTTGTGTTTACACACCTCTTGGACAGGCTGAGACGTGGGATTTTATTTTTAATCAGAACATTGATAGCTGGGGCTGGACCACTCGTGCTTAATATTAACTCTTTGGATAAAGAAAGGTTTATCTTTGGATAAAGAAAGGTAGTTTATTTTAGAGATAATATGCTATTGTAAGTTGCTTCTTTTTAGAATTAATGACATTTCAGGCATACAAGAGACACAGAGTTAGATGGCCAGTAGATTTCGAGAGGTGATAACACAGCAGGATCAGTCTGATAGAAGGATGACTGTCAGGAAAGGTAAGAAGGTAGTTCAGAAATCTCTCGTACTGTTGAAAGGATAATCTCTCAGAGGAAATTAGAAGGGACAGTCAGAATTTGGGCTGTAAGAATGAATCTTATGTTTGGAGGGGTATGACAAATTTAAAAGAATAATTATTGTAGGTGATTCTCCTGTCAAGGGCACAGACAGGAGGTTCTGCAGCAGTGAGCATGAATCTAGGATATTATACTGTTTTCTTGGTGCTAGGATTAAGGACATTGCAAAATGTTTGACACATACTGTTAAAGGGAAGAGTGAGATACTGGAAATTTTTGTACAAATTGATGGGAATGACATAGTTAGGGAAAGAATAAAGGCTTTACAAAGTGAATATCAGAGGTTAGGGAGAAGATTTAAAAACTAGACCCTCAAAAGTAGTAATCTCTAATTTACTCCCAGGGCCAAGTTCAGATGAGGGAACAAAAGGATAAAGGAGACAAATCAATGGCAGAAGAGGTGGAGTAATGTTCAGGGATTCAGATTCTTGGATCACTGCGATCTCTTCTGAGTCAGAAAAGACTGTTCACAAAGGGCGGTTTCAACTGTACTGCTTTCGGGAACAACAGGTAAATAAAGAGATTGAGGTTCCAGTCAGGGATAAAAAAGAATCATATACTAAATATAAACAACTGGGTCCAAATGTATCTCTTGCTCTGTATAATGAGTGTCAGGCCATTCATAAGAGGGAGATCAGGAAGTCAAAGAAAGGATATGGGATAACCTCGGCAAATAAGGTTAAGGATAATTCAAAGGGATTGTGTAAGTACATTAAGACCAAGACAGCAACAAGAGATAGAGTGTAAGTCTCCTTAAAAATCAAAGAGATTGCCTTTGTGTTTTCGATTCCCTACAATGTGGGCGGCACGGTGGCACAGTGTTTAGCACAGCTGCCTCACAGCGCCAGAGACCCGGGTTCAATTCTATGCCTCAGGCGACTGTCTGTGTGGAGTTTGCACATTCTCCCCGTGTCTGCGTGGGTCTCCTCCGGGTGCTCCGGTTTCCTCCCACAGTCCACAAAATGTGCACATTTGGTGAATTGGCGAAGCTAAAATTGACCGTAGTGTTAGGTGAAGGGTTAAATGGACAGGCCCTTCGGACCAACAAGTCCACACCGACCTGCCGAAGTGCAACCCACCCAGACTCATTTCCACTGACTAATGCACCTCACACTATGGGCAACGTAGCATGGCCAATTCACCGAACCTGCACATCTTTGGACTGTGGGAGGAAACCCTCACCACACAGGGAGAACATGCAAACTCCAGCTGCCTGAGTCTGGAATTGAACTCAAGTCCCTGGTGCCACTGCTAACCACTGAGCCATCATGCCACCCCTCAGGAGATGGGAGAGACATCAAATGAATATTTTGTGTCAGTTTTTACTGTGGACAAAGAAGTGGAGGCTAGAGAACTCTGAGAAATAAACATTGATTTATTGAAAACAGCTTGTAATACAGAAGAGGAATTGTTAGAGGTATTTGAAAATATAAATATATATCTCTGAGACGTGATCTACTCAATCCCAGGACATTGTCAGAAGTGAAGAGAAAATTGCTGGGCCCCCTGCAGGAACATTTGTATCGTCCATAAATAACAGTCAGGTGCTGAATGACTGGAGAGTGGCTCATGTTCAAGAAGGAATGCCAGGAGAAGCCTGGGAACTTCAGACCTGTGAGTCTGACTTCGGTGGTGAGTAAGTTGTTCTGAAAGTTTGGCTTTATATGCATTTGGAGAGGCAAGGAATGATTCGGGATAGTCAGCATGGTTTTGTGCAAGGGATATCGTGTCTCACAAACTTGATGGAGTTTTTTGAAGAAGTAAACATGAAAATTGATGAGGGCAGAGGGGTTAACATTGTTTACTTAGACTTTGGTAAATCCTTTGACAAGGCTCCGCATGGTAGACTAATTAGTGAAGTTGGATCCCATGGGATTCAGGGTGAGCTTGGCAAGTGGATGCACAATTGGCTGAAAGGCAAAAGACAGAGAGTGACGGTGGAGGGAGGGTTTTGATCTGGAGGCCTGTGCCCAGCAGGGTTCCACGGGGATCAGTGCTGGGCCCACTTTTGTCACTCACTTATATGAACAATTTCGATGAGACTACAAAAAGCATGTTTTGCAAGTTTGTGGTTGACACCAAAATTGATAGAATGTTGAACAGTGAAGAAGGTTATCTTAGAATACGAAAAAATCTTAATCAAATGGGTCAATGGGCTGAAGAGTGACAGATGGAGTTTAAGATAAGTCTGAGGTGTTGCACTTTGGGAAAACAAACAAAGGGAAGACTTACACAATTAAACGTAGGGCCTTGGGTAGTGCTGAAGAACAGAGACCGAGGGATTCAGGTACAGAATTCTTCCAAATTTGCATCATCTATATATACGGTGGTTCAGCACACTTGCCTTCATTGCTCAGACCTTTGATAATCGGAGTTGGGATGTTATGTTCAGGTTGGACAGGATGCTGGTGAGGCCTCTATTGTGTCCAGTTCTGGTCACCTTGTTATTGCAACGATATCATTTAGCTGGAGAAGAGATTTACCAGGATGTTGCAAATAAAGCAGGCCTTGAGTTATCGGAAGAGTCTGGAGCGACAAGGACATTTCTCACTGGAGCGTACAAGGTTGAGAGGTGACCTTATCAAGATCGATAAAAGCATGAGGAATATAGATAAGGTGAATGGCAGGTGTCTTTTTGCTCAGGTGGGAGATTTCAAGACTGAGGCATATCTTTAAGGTGAGAAGAGAAAGATTTTAAAAAGACATAAGGAAGGAGGCTGAGGGGTGACCTTATAGAGGTTTACAAAATTACGAGAGGCATGGATAGGATAAATAGGCAAAATCTTTTCCCTGGGGTCGGAGAGTCCAGAACTAGAGGGCATAGGTTTAGGGTGAGAGGGGAAAGATATAAAACAGACCTAAGGGCCAACTTTTTCCCGCAGAGGGTGGTATGTGTATGGAATGAGCTGCCGGAGGGAGTGGTGGAGGCTGGTACAATTGCAACATTTAAGCGGCATTTCGATGGGTATATGAATAGGAAGGGTTTGGAGGGATATGGGCCGGATGCTGGCAGGTGGAACGAGATTGGGTTGGGATATCTCTATGACTCTATGCCTGTAAGGGGCAGTTTTTATTTTACACAGAGAGTGGTTTATGTGGAATGAACTTCCAGAGGAATTGGTGGATGTGGGGACAGTTACAACGTTTAAAAGGCATTTAGATAATTTCATGAAAAAGCAATGTTTGGAGGGATACGTACAAAGCGCAGGCAGGTGGGACTACTTTAGTTTGGGATTATGGTCAGCATGGACTCGTTGAACTGAAGGGTCTGCTCATGTACTGTATTATTCTATAACTGATTATAGCTGGGAAAAGGTTGGTATAGAGGCTGAAGATGGGGAGGGGGGTGAGGGGGCAGGAGTAAACACTCAGTGGAAACAGACCCCAGACAGAGAGAAAAGCAATTGGACAGAAAAACAAAAGGGGAAAGGTCAGCCTGGGAGAATGAACAGCTGCTGATGGGGACCATTCGTCACTGACAATGGATTGTTTTGGTAGTAGCCCATGTGATGACAAGGCCTGGTGTGTGGGGGTTGGGGGAAGGAGGTAGGAGAAGGTGCTGAGGCCCTAAAATTATTCACCTCAATATTGAGTCCAGAAGGTCACTGGGTCCCCAAAAAGTGGGGTGTGGAAATGGCAGGCAACTGGATGCTGAGAATCATTTTTTTGTGGGCAGAACATTTCTGGTCTGCAAAGTAATCACCCAGTCTGTGTTTTGTTTTCCCAATACAGAGTTAGAAGTGGACTGTGCAGAGTTGGTGGATTATGAGCAGCCCTGAGTCTGTGTGAGGTGGTGCTGATGGAGAGAGAGGGCTCAAGATTGTGCATATGGCAACACATGACACTGAGTGTGAATGGCAGATTTCATTCCCTAAATCAAGTTGCTATATTATTACCAGGCCATGGGCTGCTTTCTCTTGAGAGAGAGAGAGAGTGAGAGAGAGAGAGAGACAACTGGTGGTGGTTGAACCTGAGGGCCACCACACCTCAGTGAGGGGAGAGTTGAGAAGGAGGGTCCTTCATGGTCACCTGAGCCAATGTGGGGATTGAACCCACACTGTTGGCATCACACAGCTTTGCAAACCAACCGTCCAGCTAATTTCACCAAAACCCAGATTCCCTCAAGTGTATGATTGAATCAGATCAGCTTTTCCAAATCTCAACAATGGTCACATGCAACCATTAGGTTAGCTTTTTTTAAAAATTCCATTGGTGAATGCAGGGCTAGGATATGTCCCACGTGGCTGGGATGCCTCACACAGTCAGATGGACACTGGGGGAATGTACTTGCATTGATGGAACTATTCCTGATGAAGGTTGGAACCAAGAGGGACACATTAGTCTGTAGCACCTTCCTGTTCAAGGAGATGGGTCATTTGGAGATTGAACTAAATATTCTGAGTGTGTCAATGTCTTTCAATACTGACATCAGAAGCGCCTAAAAAATATCAGCACATCATAGTACATTAAATATTGAAAAAAATTAAATTTGAATCCCAAAGTTAAAATACTACAGATGCTGGACATTTTAAATAAACATCAAAATGTTGCAAACACTCAGCAGGGCAGACAATACCGATGGGGAGAAACAGGGTTAATGTTTAAGTTCCATGTCCTTTCAGCAGAAAGTCAAATCACAAAACATTCACAGAATCTGTTCCACTCTCATTGTGCACCTTCTACAGGCTGAAGAATGTGTGAACGGTTTCTTACCATGTACCTGCAGCCGTGTCTCTTTCTGGATCAGATACAAAAGATTGTGTTTTGACCTGTATTCCACCAGACACAGGTAAGTGTGATTGTCCCTCACACTCAGCTGGTTTATCCTGGTCGAGGCGTTTCCCTCCCCTGGGTTCCCGATGAGCTCGTACCGATTTCCACCGTGTCCAATTGTCCAAGTTCCCTGCGATTGGGTTGGAAATGTAACGATGTGTTGGTAGGGCTCCTTCCTCATCCAGGTAACAGTGGTCAGGGGAGGGTCGGATCTGGTCTCAAAGATACAGGGTAAAGTAACTGAATCTCCCTCTGTCCCACTCACCACTGAGACGTCTCCCTGAGCATCTGAGGAAAGGACAAACATCAGAATGGGTGAGGTCAGTGTGCAGAAGGTCTTATTTCAATATGTTACATTCCTTTCAACTTCACAATAAAATGAACAATTGAAGACTCCACTCATATCTCTAACAGGTCTGTGCTGGACATTCCCCAAGAAGAGTCACCCTGATCAAAATGTCTCCTCGCCACTCAATTTGAAAACCTTGATTACAAGATTGAAAATCAGATATCACCAGGTTATTGTCCGACAGGTTTAATTTGAAGCACTAGCTTTCGGAGCGCTGCTCCTTCATCAGGTGATTGTGGAGTATAAGATTGTAAGACACAGAAATTATAGCAAATGTTTACAGTGTGATGTAACTGAAATTATATGTTGAAAAAGACCAGGATAGTTTGTTAAGTCTCTCGTCTGTCAGAGTGACCATGTTGGTTTCAGTTCTTTTAGAGGTAAATCACAATTTTCTTTTAAAAATTACATTCTCAAGTGAACTTTAACAATTGGTGTCTGTCAGCCCAGATAATGTCTGTCAGCCCAGATAATGTCTGTCAGCCCAGATAATGTATTGAAGGTGTGAGCTCCCCTGGGTGATACTGTCTGTGCCACAATGTTTAGACTGATTCTAATCTAAAAATTAACTTTATAGAAACTTACATGGATTCATGCAGTTTTTTGATCAAAGTATGATGAAACTCTGAAAGTACAAATTCACCCCACAAACGTATATGTGTGTGTGTGTGTGTGTTTGTTGGGGGGTGGCTGTGAGTGTCTGTGAAAGAGTGTGCGCGTGTGTGTGAGTATGATTATAAAGGGGTATAAGTCTGTAAGACGGGGCATGTGTGATTGTGGGAGTGTATTTGTGAGCTTACGAAAGAGCATCTGCGTCCGTGTGTGTGTGTGTGTGTGTGTGTGTGTGTGTGTGTGTGTGTGTGTATGTCTGTGTGTGCAGGACCTCTGACAGTGGAGGTGGGGGAGGGGGGTGAGCACTCCTGTCTGTTGATTGTTGTACGGTGCCCATCCATCCGTTGCCCTAGCCTCTGCTTGCTCTCACCAATGTAGCATGCCTCAGGGTATCCTTGCCTGCAGCGAATGGGATAGACAACGTTGGTTGAGTTGCATGAGTACCTGCCACATACAGCAGTCTGGGACATTCAACCTTGGACTTTCAGGTGACCATCCTCCAAGGCGGACTTCGGGACAGGCAGCAACAAAAAGTGGCCGAGCAGAGGCTCTTGGCCAAGTTCGGTACCCATGGGGATGGCCTCAACCAGGATCTTGGGTTCATGTCACATGACAAGTGACCCCATCACGCTACACACACACACATACACACACACACACACACACACACACATATACACACAGACACACACACACACACACATATACACACAGACACACACACACATACACACAGACACACACACATATACACACAGACACACATATACACACAGACACACACACACACAGACACATATACACACAGACAGACACAGACACACACACACACACACACATATACACACAGACAGACACAGACACACACACACACACACTCCTACGGATGCACACACACACACACACACACCCCTACGGACGCACACACTGATGCAGACCCTCACTCATATGTTCACACATACACTGCTGCACTCACACATGCACCCTCGCACAGACTTTATACTTACACTCACACACAGGCACACACTCCTCACAGACATTCACAACCACCCCCTCCCCCCTTCCCCACCCCCGCCCCACACACACACATGCACACACACACGCACATGCACATATAATTTTGTGGGGGTGAATTTGTACTTGCAGAGTTACATTTTACTTTGCTCAAAAATCTATGTAAGATACTCTAACTTCATTTTTTTAGATTAGACTCAGTCTAAACATTGTGGCACAGACAGTATCACCCAGGGGAGCTCACACCTTCAATACATTATCTGGGCTGACAGACACCAATTGTTAAAGTTCAATTGTGAATGTAACTTTTAAAAAAATGTTTTGTGATCTACATATAAAAGAATTGAAGCCAACATGGTCATTCTAATGGATGAGAGACTTAACAAATAATCCAGATCTTTTTCAATATATAATTTCAGTTACATCACACTATAAACCTTTGCTATAAATTCTGTGAGTTACAATCTTATACTTCACAACCACCTGATGAAGTAGTAGTGCTCCAAAAGCGAGTGCTTCCAGATAAACCTGTTGGACTATAACCTGGTGTTGTGTGATTTTTAACTTTGTACACCCCACTTCAACACCAGCATCTCCAAACCTTGGTTACAAGATATTTCCATGATGTGGAGATGCCAGTGTTGCAGTGAGGTGGACAAAGTCAGAAGTCACACTACACCAGGACTTCACCTGATTCAGGAGCAGTACTCTGAACCTTGTTATTTCAAATAAACCTGTTGGACTATAACCTGGTGCCGTGTGACTGCTGAATATACTTACATATCGGATCCATTGAACCCTCCTGAATTCATTCATGCAGAACCCTCCACCCATTGCTCAAAGTTAATTTTCTTTAAATGAGGTCAAGGATTTTACAGCCTTCCCCCTCACTCTGTCCAGCAAACACATTCAAAGTATTGACCACACTCTGTGTGAAGGAGAACCCCCTGGTGTCATTCCTAATGTAACCATTCACCAGCTCCAACCTGTGACCTTTGAAATGAGCACAGGTTAATTTAAACTCAGAGTCCAGATTAAACTTTTCTACATTAAGTAAGATATTTGGGTGCAGGAGGAGGGGGATAATCAGCCATGTGGTTTTTTGCTTCATGAACTTAAAAGAGGAGCTGAGAGATTAAATGTTTCCTCATCTCAATTTACATAGAAAATCCGTTATTTTGCAATTGTTCCCCTGTTTGACTTCTGTTCACAAGAACAAATATCCTCTCAGAATCTGTCTTGTCAAACTCCTCAGCATCTTGAGGAAGGGTCACTCTGCCTGAAACGTTAACTCTGATTTCTCTCCACAGGTGCTGCCAGACCTGCTGAGCTTTTCTGACAATTTCCATTTTTGTTTCTGATTGGCAGCATCTGCAGCTTTGTTTTTGGTTTTTCCTCAGGATGTTCTTTGTTTCATTAATTTCTACTTTTGTTTTATTCCATCATGGGTATCGCTGGCCCAGATGATGTGCATGTATTGTCCATCCTGATTGCCCAGGTGAAGCTGCTGTTCTGAGACGGCGGTGAAGCCTTCTGCTAATTAAACCAAACACCCAGAAAAGCTCACCTCGCATCGCCATCTGTTAAAGTATGAGGAACAGAGAACTCCCAAAATTCACTTTTATATTAAAAATCAATTTATTCTTTAACTCTCAAAGTGAACATTAAACAACAGCTATTTCCAGCTCTTAGCCTCCTTTCGCTAAACTGCTTGTTATCTGTCTTCAACTCTATAACAATCTACTGTTCCAAGAACGACCCGTATTAAAGTTAGATCAGCTTCAATACAAGACCGCACAGTGGCTGTTATTATTGGTGTGTTTCTTCTTTCAGCTCAAGATCTCCCTGAGTTGTCTTCTGTCTTTCACTGTAAAGATGTTTCATATGAGAAAGGTACCTTTGATAGAGAATGATTTGAATCGCAGTTTCTCAATGGCAGTTACTCTCTGTCTAACTTTCAAAATGTCTGCTTTTTTTATCCCCCAAACATCAGGTGGTTTCATTGTTTTGAAGTTGGCAAAAACAATAAATTCAAGCTCGATTGGGTTTTAGTATCCTGGGGCATAATTTAAACTGATTGGTGAGATTTAAATTATGGTCAAAGCAACTCGTATCTAGTTTACAGCTAAATGTTACAGATTTTTAATTTTCCAGTACACTCTGAGACTGCTCGTCAGTCACGTGACAGGTGCCTGCATGTTCTCAGTGCAGAACAGGTTTCACAAACGCTTAAAGGTACAGTACACACCTTCAACTTCATAACAAAATCCCCCCCAAAGCATAAAAAGAACCATCATAATGAAAAGATGTCTCCATTTTTTGCCTAATTCTTAACCCCGTGACAATGAAATGCATAGGATATTAATTTAAGTTCATATTAATTTCCGCACACATATGTATAATATTGTTATCTGTTCAACCTTATTTAAAATTTCTCCATTAAATTTGCGATAATGTTGTACGGCCAGTACCAAACTCAATAATTCCTTTTCGATGGTCGAATATTTTTCTCTGGTGGGTGTTGGGTTTCTTTGAAAAGTAACCAACTGGCTATTCAATTCCATCATCATCTTTCTGTAGCAGTACAGCCTCAAGACCAATATCATGAGCATCGATTGCAACTTTGATTGCAACATTTGGTGCAGCTAAAACTGGTGTCGCGGTTAATACAACTCTTACATTGTCAAATGCCTCCAGGCATTGTTCCATCCACCGAAATGTTGTGATCTTCTTCAGGAAATCCATGAGTGAAGTCACTACCCTGCTGACATTTGGAACAAACTCCCAGTAGAATCCACTTAGTCCCCAAAATCAAAGCACTTCTTTCTTTGAGGTTGTTTGTGGAAATTCCTCGATGGTCTTTGTCTTTGCATTCCTGAGGGTCAACATTTCATGCCCGATGTATTGTCCCAATAATGTCTCCTCTGCCTTCACAAATTGTGTTTTCTTTAATTTTATTACCGCTTTGCTTCTCTTAATCGATCAAAGAGCTGTGTGCCAACTATACCATGTGATCTTTCCATGACTCACTAAAGATCACTGCATCATCCAGATATACGGCACAGTTTGTTAACACAGCCACACCTCTGTTCACGAGCCTTTTAAATGTGGCTGGTGTGTTCTTCATTCCAAAGGGCAGCACCTTGAATTGAAATAACTCATTTGGGGTGACAAAGGCAAAAATTTATTTCACTTTCTCTGATAAAGGGATGACAATACCCAAACAGTAAGTCCAACTTTGTGATGTAAGGGGCTTGTCCAACTTTCTCCAATTTTAGTATTGATCTGAGTTTGATTTTGTAACTGTGTTAACCTTCCAATGGTCCACGCAAAATTGTTGAATCCCATCAGGTTTGGCAACTAACACGATCATCGAACTCCACTTGCTTTTACTCAGTTCGATGATAGCTTCATTGAGCATTGCATCCACTTCCTTCTGGACCTGTGTGGCATTGAAAGGATTAAGCCTGTAGGTGTGTTGTTGTATTGGAACAGCATTCCCTACTTCTACCTCATGCACAAGAGGATCAGGCCTCTCCATCTTATTCCTGCATATGTCCTTGTACTGCTGCAACAATCCTTTCAAATGGTTCATTGTTCCAGGGACAGATTGTTCACTAACCTATCCCACTCCTCAAGGACTTCTTCATTGTTTAATGTATTTTAAGGCAATCAAACTGCACAGCATGAGATTTGATTCCTCACTCTGTGGGCCAGTAACTAACACTGTTCCTCCAGTTCCCCCTCTCTATTATAATAATGTTTCAACATATTCACATGACATACCCAATACAGTTTTTTCCTGTCCAGCATCTTTACCAGATAGTTTACCTGACTCAACTTTTTTCTCAATTTGTCAGGGACCACAGAACCTGACTTTGAAAGGATATCCTGTCATTGGTAACAATACTAACACGTCATCCCCATGGGAAAATGTCTGAATTCCGGAGTTTTTATCTGCCACCTGCTTCAATCTACACTGCACCCTCTTTCAGTGCGGTTTAGCTAACTCTCTCTCACCTCTGATACATAATCCAATTGTGTGACCTCCGACTTCAGTCCTGTCAATTTCTCTTTAATTAATTTCAAAGTACCTCTCACTTCATGTCCGAATATTAACTCAAAGGGAGTGAACTGAGTAGATTCATTTGAGCCATCTCTAATGGCAAACAATATGAAAGGGATACCTTCATCCCAATCATTCAGGTAATCCTGACAGCACACTCTTAACATGGTCTTCAGGGTCTGATGCCACCTTTCCAAAGCTCCCTGAGTTTCAGGATGATCTGCACTTGGTTTAATGTGCTGTATGCCTCATCTATCCATGACTTCTTTCAACAGCTGAGCAATAAAATTAGACAATGATCTGACTGAATCTCTCTGGGTAGCTCATACCAAGTGAAGAAAGCTAATAACTCCTCTACCACCCATTTTGTCTTAATGCTCCATAATGGAATTGCATCCGGAAATCTGCGATACACACCCATTATGGTTAGCAAGTACTGGTTCCCACTTATAGTTATAGGCAGGGAACCTACACAATCATCATAACCCACGTGAAAGGTTCTTCGAATGTGGGAACTGGCAACAAAGGTGTTGGGTTTACTGCTTTGGCTCACCGACCACTTGGCCAGTATGACACACACAGCAAAAATTAACAACATCTTTGTGCATCCCAGGCCAATACACCTGCTTTTGTACCTTAATCTGAGTCTTCCTTACACTGAGGTGAACTCCTACTGGTAGTTCAAGCTTATTCCGAACTAGCATTGCACAGAGGTTCCCTGACCACTCCATATGCCGAGCCAAATTGTCTAATGAAATAAAAAAGGCTTCAACATCTTTCTCATCAAAATGTAGCAGAGCTTTGACGTATTTGTATATATCACGACCTTCACTCTTCATCTCCGTCCTGTTCACTTGGCTTTCCTGACGAATTCATAACTTCCGAAGTTCAAATTCTCTCTCCCTTTCTCTTTCTCTTTCTTTGCTCTCTCTTTGCTCTGCTAACAACATTCTCTCTCTTTTTCACTGTCTCTCTCTCTTTCTTTTTCCTTTCACTTTCTTCTCTCTTTTTCTCTCCCTTTATTCTCTTTTTCTCTATCTCTGTCTCTTTCCCTCCATTTATTCTATCTCTTTTTGACTCTCTCTCTCTCTTCTTTTCTTCTCTCATGGCTCTTCTTTCCTTTTCTTTATCTTGTAACTCAATTTTCCTCAATTGTAAACTAAATTTTTCTAACTCTCCTGCACTTGGCTGTTTCTCTGACACACCAAAGTGCTTGACTAACTCCCTTACAATTTCAGCTTTCCCATGTCCCTGGTTAGATCCAATTCTAAGGGAGATTTAAACAATCCTTTGATCAGCACATGGATGATGATGGGATAGTGTAGGGGGATGAACTGAGAATAGTTCACAGGTCGGCACAACATCGAGGGCCGAAGGGCCTGTTCTGTGTTGTATTGTTCTATGTTTTATGTTCTATGATCTAACCTCAATGCTAATTCTAAAAGTATGGCCTTTTGCTGTCTTTCTAAAACTTTCTTGGCAAATTTGGAACCATTTTCAAACTGAAGAACATCTTCAGCAATTTTAAGAGACATTTCTCTCACTTTTGATTTAACCAACCACAAATAACCAAAAATAAATCAATTCTCTCACCTGCATTTTCTTTAAAAACCTCAGACACTAATCGGCAAGTGTTTAAATCTACTGGGATCTTTTGTACCCAAATCTTTCCAAATCTCAGACTGGATCTGTCTAAACCCGTCCAAATCGAAGTTGAGCCCCCAAACTGTAACGACATGGTGGTGAACCCCTCTGCTAATTAAACCAAACACCCAGAAAAGCTCACCTCACATCGTAATCTGTTAAAGTCTGAGTGAGAGAGAACTCCCAAATTCCACTACTTAAAAAAATCAAAATATTCTTTAAGTCCCAAAGTGAACATTAAACAACAAATATTTCCAACTCGAAGCCTCCTTTCCCTTAACTGATTTCAACACACACACACACACACACACACACAGTTTCTCACACTCACAACCCCCACCCCAGACAGACACACACACACAGACAGACAAAGACCCACATGCACACATGTATTTTGTGTGGTGAATTTGTACTTGCAGAGTTACATTTCACTTTGCTCAAAGACTGCATACATTCATGGAGAACTCTGAGTTCAAAGACTGCATGAATTTATGTAAAACTCTGTTATCTCACTTTTTAGATTAGAATCAATCTAAACATCAGGTCATAGACACAGAACACAGGGGGCTAACACCTTCAACATATTGTCTAGCTATCACCATTGTTAACAGCTAACCCGAGAATGCCCTTTAAAAAAAAAGTTTTTTTACACATGAAAGAAGTGAAACTATGACTGTATTCTAACAGATGAAAGGCTTAACAGACAATCAATTTTTCAATGTATAATTTCAGTTACTTCACACGGCAAATTTTTGCTATAAATTCTGTGTTATGATCAAGCCCTCCACAATCACCTGATGAAGGAGCGTCGCTCCAAAAGCTAGTGTGCTTCCAATTAAACCTGTTGGACTATAACCTGGTGTTGTGTGATTTTAAACTTTCCCTTAACTGCTTGCTATCTGCCTCCAACTCTATAACAATATACTGTTCCAATAACCACCTGTATTAAAGTTACATCAGCGTCATTACAAAACCACACAGTGGCTGTCATTGTCAGTGTGTTTCTTCTTTCAGCTAAAGATCTCCTGGGTCGACTTCTGTCTTTCACTGCAAAGATGTTTCATATGAAGAAGGTCCCTTTGATTGAGAGTGTTTTGTACAGCAGTCTCTCAATGGCAGTTACTCTCTGTCTAACTTTCAAAATATCTGCTTTTTTTTTAAACCCCAAACATCAGATTGTCTCATTAGTTTGAGGTTGGCAAAAACAATAAATTCAAACTCGATTGGGTTTTAGTATTCTGGGGGATAATTTAATCTGATTGTTTAGATTCAAATCATGCTCAAAACAACAAAGGTATCTCATTTGCAGTGAAATGTTACATATTTTCAATTTGGCCAATTAAACTGCTGGAAGCTGTCAGTGACTGAATTGAATTGAATTGAATCGAATCGAATGGAATCGAATCGAATTGAATTGAATTGAATTGAATTTATTGTCACATGTACCGAGGCACGGCAAAAAGCTTTGTCTTGTGAGCAGTTCAGGCAGATCACAGAGTTAAGTAGCATAGATAGTAAATAATAGGGAAACAACGGAAAAAACAAAAAGACAGGTACAGGCGAATGTGCCTGTTGTTAACATCAAGGCTGTATTTGAGCGAGTGTAGCATCAAGGAACCTGAGCAAAACTGAATCCAGTGGGAAGCTGAGGGAGGAACCTCCATGGGTTTCAGTCAGACCTGGCACAGAGGAAGCTGGTTGTTGTTCTTGGAGATCAGTCATCTCAGCTCCAGAGCACATCTCTGCAGGAGTTCCTCAGGTTAGTGTGTCCTTGGTCTAACCATCTTTAGCTGCATCATCAATGACCCTCCCTCCACCATAAGGTCAGAAGTGGGGATGGTTGTTCACTGATGAACATGGGATACAGGAGAACATCTCCACCTACAAGCTTCCCTCCAAGACACTCACCTTCCTGACTTGGGAATAGTTCATCATTCCTTCAGTGTCACTGGAACAAAGCCTTGGAAATCCTTGACCAACCGTATCGTGAATGTCTCTGCAGCTGAGGGAATACAGCAGTTCAAGAAGGCAGCTCACCATTCCTTCTCCAGGGCTGGCCAATAAAGGCTGACTGTGCATTGGACACCCACATCCCCTTGGACAATGAAAAGATAGTTCCAAGTCAGGATGGCCTGTACCTGACGTCATTGTTCACTGAGCTCTTCAAGGTCCCTACTTTGGAAGGTGCTGGTGGAGGAAATGTTGCTGTCTTGCTGCAGTGCATTTTATAGTTATTTTTATTCCCACAATGATGTTAGGGTGGGATTTCCAGGACTTTGACCCAGTAATAATGACAGAGCAGTGATATGTTTTCCTGCACTGTTCCAGGCAAGTGGGAAGTATTTCATCACACTCCTGACTGGCCAATAGGCCTCGGAGTCAGGAGGTGTGTTAATTCATAGGATTCTTAGCCTGTGACCTGCTCTTGCAGCCACAGTTTCATTTGCACTCCTGGGTTCACTCCTTATCCACAACTGAGGGGCAGTTAAGAGTCAAACACATAACTGTGGGTTTGGAGTCACATGTAGGTCAGATTGGATAAGGATAGCAGATTTCCCTCCCAAAAGGACATGATTAACCGATTCTTTTTTAATGGTGACGATTACACTGTCATTATTAGACTAGTTTTCAGTTCTAGATATTTTCAAATTCAAATTTTACAATCTGCCACAATCCCCAGGACATTAGCCTCTGGCAAGGACAGCTCCCCCCATTTTCTCCTCAGCCAATAGAGGGGGAGGATAGCAACAGTGAGGTTCTCAGCTCATGTGAGCTGAGGGTTCCTTCACCCTGAGATGAGCTCATCCAATGAGGGTTCAGGAGATGCCAGGTCTCTCCTGTACTCACCCAATGCTGATAAAACTGGACCCTCATTGGTGGGGATCTTGGAGCTTGGATTGTCAGTGATGTTTTCTCTGTTCCCCATCCCAGAGCAGTGAAGCCAGTTTGAACGTGATAATGAATGAATGTGACTGTGGGAGGTTTCAAAGGTGGTGATGGAATGGTCTCTAAATTCCAGTCATGTCTCTCTTTCTCTGTCTCTCTCTCTCTCTCTCTCTCTCTCTCTCTTTGTGCCTCTCTGTCTCTGTCCTTCTCACTGCCTCCTGCCTTAGACCAACTGGAAAAGCCCAGGAGAAGGAGCCAACCCGAGAGCTCCCAGACCAGGTGGAGCCTCTCCCCATTGAGCTGTCAGGTCAGTGACACATCAGAACATTGTTCCTCACCTTTCACTTTCAGGCGTGTTCCTTTTCCAGATCCAAAATTGCCGATATTGAGCTCCACACGACACCGATAGGAACCAGCATCCTCCCGGCTCAGTCCCTCCATCATTATTGAGGCATCTTTGTTGCTGAGGTTCCCCACGAATCTGAATCGATTCCCACCGTCCCACTGTCTCACATTCTCACACAGCTCACCCTGGGAATGGTCTGGACCAGGATATGTACACTTCAAGATAAAAGCTCGTGATTTCCCCTTGTACCATAAGATGGAGCCGGTGAGTGTGAGGTTAGTGTCAGGGTGGGTGAAGCTGCAGGGTAAGACAGCGGAGCCTCCTTCCTCAGCCCTCACTCTATCCGCAATTGTCATTGACCAACCATTAGCAGAATCCGCTGTGAGGGGAGAGAGAGAGAGAGGATATGAACACAGCACAGACACCAAACAGTGAGGTAAAGCACTGAATCTGTTATTTAGTGAGAAAAGATATAATATGAACAGACTAGTGACAGAGTGGAATGAGCTCCCGGCTGGATACAACAGAGGGCTTTGGGTGGTTTGTAAACATCCTGAGGTTAGACTGTGGGGGGGTTGTTGCTGTTGGTTGAAGAGAGGGTTTGGTGCCTGAGATTTATTTGAACTCTCCATTGTTCCAGGAGACCCAGAGTGATCTGAAGAGCAGGACTCAGGGCCCTCCCTGCAGAACCTTTTCTATTTCCCATCACTTTCTACTCTATTACCCAGCCAGCCTTCAGCAACCTGACTCATTCATCAGTCATAACAGAGGGATGGGGGATGCAGTGGAAGTATTGTGGGGGTGGGGGGGAGGGGATACAGAGAGACATGAAGATGGAAAAAAGTAAACTGAAGTAAAAAAGTAAACTCATCATTGTGCGAGAGAACTCCTGTCTCGTTAAAGGAAGTTATGACTGGTAATGATTTAACCTGAGGGTCACTCTGCCTCAGACAAGGGGCAAGGTTGAGAAGATTGGAACTTCATGGTCACCTCAGACAATATGGGAATTAAACATCCCTTGTTGGCATCACTCCACATCACAGACCAACTGTCCAGCCAACTGAGCTAACTGACATTGAGAAGGCAATCCAAGTAAATCCAGAAGGCAGTGTGAATATCGTCAAGTGAGGGCATAAGGGAGTGTGGCATGGCTGGATGGCATTTACTTGTGAGTAAGGCAGACGAGCTGAGGGTGTAGATTAATGAGTGGGGATGAGATATTGTTGTTATCACAGAGACATGGTTGAGGGTGTGACAGGATTGACAGCACAATGTTCTGGGCTATCGAACTGTGAGATAAGACATGTAGGGGTAGGGGGAATGTCAAAGAGGAAGGGGTGTTGCAACATTGATGAAGGAGTTAATCACTGACATAAGATGTATGATATCTTAGAATGTTCCTCAAATGAGGTCACATGGTCCAATGTAAAAACAAACCACCATCACTACACTCTGTCTCTTACCATCAAGCAAATTTTGTATCCAACTGGCATTCTCTCCCTGAATCCCATGCCACCTAACTTCACTAATTAGTCCACCATGTGGAACTTTGACAACAGCTTTACACAAGTTCATGGAAACAATATCTTCCCCGCTGCCCTCACTGGTCTTTTGGTAACATTTTCAAAAAGCTCAGTCAACTTTGTGACACATGATTTTCCCTGCACAAAGCCACTTTTATGTTTTTCAAGACCTCCAACACTTCCTCTTCAGTAAAGTGAGTTGCTTTCAAGACATTAATATTTATTTGCCTGAGTTCCCTTGCGTCAATTTCTTTCTCCACAGTAAAACCTGATGCAAAATATTTGTTTAGGATATCTCCCTCCTCTCCTCTGGTTCCACACATAGATGACCTCATTGATCTTGAAGAGGCCCTATTCCCTCCCTGGTTGCTCTCTGGCTTCTAATGACTTTCTAGAATATCTTTGGCTTATCCTCAGCCTTCTCTGCTGAGGTTTTCTGATGTCCACTTTTTGCCCTCCTGATATCCCTCATAAGAATGCCCCAACAGCCCTTACACTCTTCAAGAGATTCACTTGATCCCAGTTGTCTACACCTAATACATGACTCTTTTGTACCAAATCCAATGTGGCCTTACCTCTTGTATCTTTGTCCGTACATCTCCGACCCCTTCCCATCACACTTTGATTATCATTCACCTCTTCACTACCCTGCATTCTCTGCTCTCTCTTTTTTTTTGATTGGTTGACAGGAAAACTAATAAAATATGGATAATTATGAGTGCTCAGATAGGATAGGCAAGAAGGTCCTTTCTTCATTCATACTGTGGTCAGTAAACAGGGAATATAGATTTAAGGTCGGAGATAGAGGGTGAGAGGAGACTTGAACAGATTCTTCCTCAGATCGAGGTTAATCCGACTCTGGAACACACTGCCTGAAAGGGCGGTTGAGTTATAAACACTGGTAACATTTGTACTTCGATGTTCATTTGCATTTCTGTTTGCCTCTTCAGTAGCCTGCACCTCTGCTCTGTCATTTCTATTTTTCCGAATCCCTGCAGTGTGAAAACTGGAGATTTGACCCAACAAATCCACATTGACCCTCTGAACAGCATCCCTTTTTGATTTTCAAAATTCCCTCCAACTGAATCCCACCTCCCACCACGATCTCCACCCCACTAATTACATTAAATCCCTCAATAAGTTGGTTAAGAAGGCTTTTAGATGGAGAGCTGCAAAATGGGAGAAGTAGAGTGAGATCATTGTTGACTGATACAGACATGATCACCCAAAATGGCCTCCTTCTACGCTGTAAATGTCTAAGATTCATGAATCTACAAGGAAAACATGAAGGAATAAATCATCACGCTCGGAATAGTCAATTGTCACTGCTTTCATTTTTGATAAAACAAATGAATTCTCCCTGATGTAGAAACCGCAGTGAAGGAAAAGGCACATCGTGCTGAGCAGGAACAGTTTGGGAACGAAATACCAGACAGTAAACAGACCATCAAGGAGGGGGCAATTCCATGATGAACAAAGTGGATTTGAAAGGTCAGTATTAGAAAGTACTTACTGTGACCCCGTACTGAGACTGACAGCAGGACTGCAGAAAGACAAACATAGAGAGACCTCATCGTTAATACTTCACCATTTCATCCTTCTCACTCACTTACTCTTGTCGTTTTACAGAAAAATACAGAAGTTACTTGACTTCCTGCCAAATAAATGTGAGGCAATCATACACGATACGAACAACAAACGGGAAGTCTGTGTACGGTCAGGAGGAGCTGAGAGAATGACAAAGCTATTATAAAACAGAGGCACCAACCACAGCAACCGTTGAGAAAGGGGGATATTCCATCAGCTTCCAACACAAATCTCTAAATCAACAGCTTCAGCATCAATCACTCTGAGAGCTGGGGCAGGACAGTGTTAGAGACAGAGGAAAGGACTTTCAACACCATCTCCATCAAACACTCCCAGGACAGCCACAGCTCGGGGTTGGATCCAGAGTAAAACTACTTCTACTTTTTAAAATTGAAATTAACCAGAAGGAAAGCACCTTGACATTGTCCCCCCAAATGGGTACAAAGACTCAGGAGGCAGACAGGATTCAGGCACGTGGCCAATGTTTATTCAAGTAAAAACCAGTTAGTGCAGGGAGACGACCAAAGGGCCCTTTCTCATACACCCGCTCTCTCTCAGACACACACACATACACTCCCCACACTCACACCCAAGCACAAACCCTCTCACAGGCTTATACACCGTCACACTCACACACACACACACTACTCAGTACGCACACATGCAAACACACACTCTCAGCACTCACATTCACATCCATACATACACACTCAAGTGCAAACTCTCTCGCTCCCTCACTCACATACAGTCACCCACTCTCTCTCTCCTTCACATCCTCACACACATTTATATTGGGTGAATGTGAATTTGCAAAAGTGCAGGGACATTCCATTTTGTCAAAAAGTCCACAACCTGCAGGCAGTCAATGCAGGCAGCCAATCAATGTAACATTTTATAAATTCCTACTTTGGAAATAGAACCATTCTGACTCAAGATTGGAATACAGACAGACTCTAATCTCACACCTTTAATGCATTGACTGAACTAAGAGGTTACATTTTAATGTAAAACTGTAAGTTATCTCAAGAATATGATTTTTTTTAACAGTACAGCACAGAAAAGGCCCTTCAGCCCACAATGTTGTGCCAACCTTTGATCCTCGTGTAAGGTAAACCTAATGTACAAACCCTCAAATTTCTGTGACCATATGCATGTTCAGCAGTCTCTTAAATATCCCCAATGACCTCGCTTTCACAACTGCTGCTGGCAACACATTCCATGCCCTCACAACTCTCTGCGTAAAGAACCCGCCTCTGACATCCCCTCTATACTTTCCGCCAAACTGATTAAAACTATGACCCCTCGTGTTAACAATTTCTGCACTGGGAAAAAGTGTCTGGCTATCAACTCTATCTATGCCACTCATTATCTTGTACACCTCAAATAGGTCCCCTCTCTTCCTTCTTTTTTACCAATGAACAGAAAGATTGCCATTAAAAACAGTTTCTCATGACTTGCTTTCGAAAGACTGTTCTTGAATTGGCACAGTCCAACCAAATCTACCCTGAATCTTCTCTGTTGTAAAGACAACACCAGTTCCTCCAAAGAACTGAAGTCTCTCTTCCCTGGAGCCATTTGATTCATCTGCTTTGCACAAAAACATCTTCCTTCAAGGATAGTGCTCAGAATTGGTCATGTGTCTCCAGCTGGGTTCGAACTGATGTTTTGGAAATGTCCATCCTTGCTTTTCTACTCTATGTGCCATTCAATAAAAACAAACATTTCTTTTGCCTATTTTAGTCCATTTCATTAAACCTCCAAGCTTCTAAGACTTCTCAATGTGCATTTCTGCTAACTTTCTGTTCCTGTAACCATTGTAAAATTACACCATTTATCACACCTCTCTTTGTTCTTCCTATCATGATGTGTCACTTCACTATTCCCAGTGTTAACTTTCATTTGGCTGGCCATTTCACCAGCCTATATGGCCCAGAGCCTGTGAGCACTTTCCTCACTCTTCACTGTGTTTTTGAATTTTGTGTCATCTGCAAACATTGGAGTTTGTCCTGTATCCCTGAGTGCAGATCATTCACAAAGATCAAGAAGAGAATAATATCACCAGCTCTGCACACTTCCCTCCAGTCTGAAACAAAACCACAGACCACAGCGCTCTGCTTCCTGGCCCAAAGCCAATTTCCAAACCACACAACCAGCAACTTTGAGCCTCATCTGTTTCAATTTAAAGAAGATATGTACATTGTACTTCACAGCAGGAGCAAGCCCTATGGCCCATCGAGTTTTCTCCACAATTCATTAAGACCATAACTGATCTGGTTCTGGTTCTGGATTAGTGGTGCTCGAAGAGCACAGCAATTCAGGCAGCATCCAAGCAGCTTCGAAGCGACTTGGATGCTGCCTGAACTGCTGTGCTCTTCCAGCACCACTAATCCAGAATCTGGTTTGCAGCATCTGCAGTCATTGTTTTTACCTCGTTGATGTGGTTCTGGTTCAGTTCTGCTCTCCTACCTTGTCCCCACTACTCTCGATAAGGCCAAAGGCTGGTAGTCAGACAGCATGTGTTAGCACCGAGGCTATAGGGATGAGAGGGATTGGTGGGAGGGGACGGAATCATTCGTTGACACAAACAGTGAAAGAGTTTCATCCTTTATGTTTTGAATCCACCCAGGATCACAGCTCTCTCCATGATGTCCATTACTCCTCAGACAGTTGCTCTCACCACATCCTGAGACCCACACTCAGTGCTATGTGCCATCATTTTCATACTCTTGACCTCTCTCTCCATCAGCACACCTTCACATTGTCTCAAAGCTGTCCTCAGCCCCAGGTTTGACTTCATTCTCTGGCTCATTCAACAGATACATGAAACTTTTTCTCTTCCTTTCAGGCATTAACACAAGCTGCAACAACTCAGAGTTACCCCCACCCCTCTGGAACCTTCCTCCACCCACTGTCCCACTTGTCTCTCTCCATTCTCCCACCTCCACCTCTTGTTGGACATTCACTATCCCTCCTCCGATGCTGAATGTTCTGAACTCAGCAAAGGTCTCAGTTTTAATCACTTTGCACTCCCACCTCACCAAAGTTCAGACATGACATGATGTTGATCTCTTCTACCGTTGCCTTTGCCTCTGTGCCCATTTCTTTGGACAGGAGTCCTCTGTCCTCAGCCTGAGCTACAAATCTTCCAAACTCACTAACCCCTTACAGCAGATGAAGCTCTCTATTTTTATATTGTTAAAAATCACACAACACCAGGTTATACTCCAGCAGGTTTAATTGGAAGAACACTAGCTTTCGGAGCGACGCTCCTTCATCAGGTGATTAAGAGTGTCGCTCCGAAAGCTAGTGTGCTTCCAATTAAACCTGTTGGACTATAACCTAGTGTTGTGTGATTTTTAACTTTGTACACCCCAGACCAACACCGGCATCTCCATATCATTATTTTTATATTGGTAGGCAACTAATTCATTACTGCAAGGTGTCACAGACAATGTGATAATGTTGCCATGATCTGGTGAAAGGATTGAACAGGAGAGTTGGATTCGCCTGTATTGATCACAGAGTACAGACATAGGGCAGGGCAGACACACTAAACACGGGGAAAAGTAGAGAATTATTCAAATAAGAAGGACTGCAGAATTCTGAGGTGTGGTGGGAGATAGATCACAAAAGTTTAGTCAACAGATGCCCCATTGTAATCAGAGTCAAGAGTCTGGTACTGGAAAAGCACAGCAGGTCAGGCAGCATCCGAGGAGCAGGAGAATCAAGTCCTGCAGTCCTTACTTGCACCATGTCATCAGGGAGGTTCACAGCATTCTCTCCTCGAATAAAGGAGGAATTGGATATAAGGGTATCAATGTTTTGTTTCAGTTATACAGAATATTTCTGTGACCATATCTCAAATGCTGTACATAATGAAGGATATTGGTGCTGGATCAAAGGAGGTTTCTGAGATTGAGAAGCAGGTTGTCTCATGAGGAGAGGGAGGACAGGCTGGGTTTGTTTCCACTGGAGTTTAGAATAATGAGGGTCTGTGAGACTATAAACTTCAAACTTTAATAACGGTTCGGGGGTTGAAAGAATAAACAATGACTCTCTCTGGAATAAACTGGTCCTGAGATGAAAGAGACAAGGAGGAACTGTTATCAAGGAGTTAAAAGCAACATGATAATTATCCATCCCCAGGAAGAAAGAGTCAAAGCAACATCAACATGTTGTTCCTGGAGACAGGAGATAGTTAACACCAAATGTATCAAGGAACAAGGAAGCTACTCCTGATAAGAAGGCAAGTTACAGACTTGATCACTCATGGATTTTGTGGATGAAAGGATCTAACGGATACTCAATAATGTCACATCAGAAACTCCACATGAACTAAAATCCTCTTAGAATTCATCTTCAGAATTTTTCAGTCGCAGAACTTCTGAGAACAATTCAGCAAACGGATTGGACCTTGGATATCCAGAGACAGATGCTATTGGTTAGAATCGTAGACTAAATTCCACCAAAAATCAGGGACGAGCTAAATTGAATCGTGAGGCTTAACTTGTTTTTAAAGGAGTCTTATTTTGTTGCTATATGCAATAAACTTGGAGAAGGTGTTTCAATATTAAATTGTCTCAAAGATTTCTTAAAATGTATCCAAATTAAATGAAGCTTGTGGTAATTTACACACAACAGGGATCACTTGATTGAAATGTATAATATCGTAAATGTTTTTTAGAGTCATAGAGATGTACAACATGGCCATAGACCCTTCAGTCCAACACTTCCATACCAGCCAGATATCCTAAATTAATCTGGTCCCATCTGCCAGCATTTGATCCATATCCTGCTAAATCCTTCCTGTTCAGTGACTGAGGAGAAGATTTCCATCTCCATCGCTCAGATAATAATTTAAAGAGCCTGGTCAGCTCCCTTCATGGAAACCCATTGGTTGTGGGATCACTTAGCTCCGCCTACCATTTGCTGCTTGTACTGTTTGGTACACAAGTACACCTGTATGGTCACTTCTCCAGACTAACACCTCAGTTTTAGGTGTGGCTGTTGCTGCTTGTGACATGCCCTCCTACAATCTCCAGTTAAACTGGAGTAATCCCCTGGCTGATAGACACAGACCCACACACCCACACACACACACCCACACACACACAGACACACCAATAAACACACAAACACACCCACGGACATACCCACACATACCCACACACACACAGACACACACACAGATACAGACACACACACACAGAAACACACACACAGACACACCCACACACACACAGACAAACAAACACACCCACAGACACATGCATACGCACCCCCCCCCACACACACACACACATACACACATACACAAACACAGACACACACACACACAGACACACACACAGACACACACAGACACACACACACAGACACACACACACACACAAACTAAGCTCTGGTCTTTGGGGAGGGGGGGAACCACATAAAACAGTTTCAGTGGTCCTCTGTTCACAAGACCTGCTGAGATGATTCTTGTGTTGATCAGAATGCTGATCCTTGCTCTTCCTTCTCCAGGTCGGTGATATCTGTAATAATGTTTTTTGAAAGTCTGTAATAAACAGAATTCAGAGCAGCTCAGAATTATAATTTCAGTTTGAGGGGAATTACCTGAAAGAGGAACATTTACCTCAACAATTGTACATTTATTTTATTCATTGATAGAATGAGTGTATCACTGGCCAGGCCAGCATTTATTGCCCATCCATATTTGCCCAGAGAGCAACAAAACCATACCGCGGTGGGTCTGGAGTTACATGTCGGCAGAAGGGGGTACTGCTGATGTTGGAGATTAGGGTCAAGATTAGAGTGGTGCTGGAAAATCACAGCAGGTCAGGCAGCATCTGAAAAGCAGGAAAAAGCCTTTCACCAGGAATTCATCAGGAGTCACATGGAGGGCGGTCCCTGTAAGGATGACATTTACTGTCCATAAGGACATTACTAACCCAGATGGGTATTTCCTCACAAGTGGGAATGAGTTTGTCGTCACTATTAGACTCTTAATTCCAGATTGTTTTGTATATAAATTCCACCATCCCCTGTGGTGTGATTCAAATCCAGTTCCCCAGAACATTTCCTGGTTCTCTGGATTAACCATCCAGCCAATTTACCATGATGTCCTCACATCCTCTTTTCCCTCATTGTTTTCCTGACCAGGATAAACATACTGGGAGAAACAAACTGTTGACCGACGGTCAAGTACCATCTCATAGGATAGGGGAGAATCTGTTTGCCTTCTGATTGGTGCAGAAAACCAACACCTCAATGAAGATGGGCAGGCTGGCAGACCAATGCTAGAGCACTGGGATGAGGAGTTGGGGCTTGGAAGTCATGGGATCAAACCCCAATGATCTGACTGAACAGCATTAGAGATGCCAGGAACAAGGAGCTATATCACACAGTCCCAACTGGTTCTATCCAGTCCATGGGGAGTGGGATTCTGGAGCCTGGGAGCAGATAGAGTGTCAGGGAGAAAGGGAGAGGAAATTAGAACTGGTGTTGAAAGGAAAGACTGATTCACTCACGTCTGAAGAAGCAACTCAGAGAGTTTTGCTGCTTGAACTGAAGGAAAATTGTCTGTTATTGAGGAGGATTACTTTTAACATTCAGATTCATCACAAAATGGAACAAGATATAAAATATGCTGAAGAACAATTATCGTCACTTACCGTTATCTGCTCCTGTGCCTTCCCTTTCCAGCCTGTTCAGTGTGAGGAGAATTGCAGGAAAGGGAAACATTTACCCAACATCCTTCCCTTCAGTGTGAGGGTAATTACTCTGAGGGAGAGCATTAACCCCAACATCCTTCCCTTCAGTGTGTGGGTAATTACTGTGAGGGAAACATTTCCCCCAACATCCTTCCCTTCAGTGTGAGGGTAATTACTGTGAGGGAGAGCATTAACCCCAACATCCTTCCCTTCAGTGTGTGGATAATTACTCTGAGGAGAGCATTTACCCCATCATCAACCCCTTTCACTGTGAGGGTAATGATAGAAAAGAAGAACATTAAATGCAATGATCTGGGACAAAATTAATTGGTACTTAGTGTCACAGAGTCATACAGCACAGAAACAGGCCTTTAGCCTTACATGGAGAAAGTGAGGACTGCAGATGCTGGTGATCAGAGTGAAAAACTGAGTTGCTGCACTTTTCCAGCAACAAATTTTTCAGCTTGAGCCTAACATGTCCATTCCAGTAAGTTTTCCTAAACTGAACCAGCCCCATTTTCCTGTGTTTGACCCATATCTCTCTCACCCTTTCCGAACTATGTACCGGTCCAAAATGTCTTTTAATTTGGTGGATGTGAGGTGGGTCTTTCATCAGAGTGAACCCACTGGTGCGTCAAAAGTGATTGAATCCATTCCAACCCTCCGAGCAAGTGAATGGTCTCTCCCCATTATGAACATGTTGGTGAGCAGTGAGGTGAGATGATTGCCTGAACCCAGTCCCACAGTGAGACCACCAGAGCGGTCTCTCCCCAGTGCGAACGTGGTGATGGATCATCTGATGTTGAATACGTTTATTGCTTTTCCCACAGTCTGAACTTTTAAAAGCTTCTTAACGTAGTGAACATGCTGGTGTCTCAGCAGCTGGGATGATTGAGTGTGTCCCTTGCCACACTCTGTGTGGGTGGACAGCCTCTCCCCCGTGTGAACTCACTGATGTACAGTCAGCTGGGATGATCACCTGAGCCCAGTTCCACAGTGAGAACACTTGAATGGTCTCCTGAATCATCCCCATCAGTGAACACACATTAATGGGACATCAGTTCTCCAGGACGTTTCCAGCATTGCCTACATCCTGAATATTTAGAAGGTCTCTCCCCCGTGTGAACTCCCTGGGGCCTCCAGACAGACATATACAAAATGTTTATTTAATAAAGTCTTCAGTGCTTGATGTGATGTAGATTTAATGAGTGATTTGTGTGAATGAGAGGGTTTTTTTTGGTGAAGCCGACAACAGATACTTTGAGTTTTATTTCATCTCAGCGTGGCTCTTGAAGGCCAGCTGTGATGGAGTTGAGTAAGTTGTTCAGGAAGAAGACCATAAGACACAGGAACTGAAGTGGGCCATTCATCCCATCAGGGTCTCGCAGGTACAGTGCTGCTGTGACGGAGGGGTTGGGAGGATATGAAATGGGAAAGATTCACAAACAGGAAACTCCAAACAGACATGTGACTGTCACTCCTTTTACCAGGATACGAATATCGTTGTCCTTTCCCTGTGGAAGCAAATGCTTTCCTTTCTGTCTGAGGGAAAAGATGTCAGATGTTGGTGTGGCTGTGTGTGTTCCAAAGTATTCACTAACCAGATTAGACCATCCTGGAGCATGTGCTCACTCTGTGTACCCCACCTGCAGAAGGTGCTGGGCTGGGTTTCACCAGCAATTTCTGTTTTTGTTTCTGATTTCCAGGATCCACCGTTCTTTGTAATTTTTCGATTCACTGCGGTGAGTGTTTGTATTTCAGACTGGAGGGACGTGTGCTGAAACAAGGTTCTTTTTGAGCTCTGTGTATGACCTGGACTCAAGTGGACAGGACAGAATTTCAGTACTTGCAGGGAATATGAAGATCCAAAGTGTAGTGTAATGGACCAGATCAAACCACCTCAAAACCTATCAAGGAGATAGCTTCAATCCTGATTTCTTTCTTGTTTAAATGCAAGTTCAAGGCATTGCACTCGAGATGTGATTCCATTGGTCAAACTATTCACCTTTCAGCAAAGCTCAATTTATTCAGACATCACAACTTAAATACAAATGAGAAAAAGAATTGGCATTACTTTACCTTCAATAAAATACTTAACAAAATAATAGATTATTTAACAACCGCCCATCAACCGCCCCAGTCCAGCAGCATCACATAAGCACACACTTGGCAAAGGCAATGTCAACAAAGCAGACTTCCTGTACTTGCAGAGATGAGATTGGAGCAGGTGGGATATTGGTTGCTAGGGGAGGGTCAAAGGGAAATAAGGGGAGAGAGAGTGAAGTGAGGCAGGGCCAGGTGTTAGAGGGTGCAGGGACTGAGCAGAGAGTGAGAACAGATTAGGTCAATTTTTAAAATTCATTCAAGCCATGTGGGTCTCACTGGCAAGGCCAGTATTTGTTCCCCATCCCTAAGTGTCCTTGAACTGAGAGGCTTGCTTGGCCATTTCAGAGACAAGGACAGAGTCAGACACATTGCATTCAATCTGTCCTAAAAGGTCACACTGAAGTTTGAAGTGGGATCTGAAGTCACCTGGAGGGCAGATGGGGGAAAGATGGTGGATTTGCTTCCCTAAAGGGCATTAGTGAAACAGGGGTTTTTTTGAGCAACAAGTGATGATAATTCAGATGGCCACCATCAGGAAGAACAAGGCTTCAATTCCAGATTTATTAATTAAATTCCACAAGTTGCCATGGTGAGAATTGAACCCCATTTCCCCAGAGCATAAACCTGGGCCCCCTCAACAGCCCAGCTATGGGAGTCATTTGGGAATGTGTGACTGGACTCTTTTCCTGGATCCATACAGACCGGCCATAAACAGTTCGAAACAGCAAGAATCGGGCCTGGCGATTCAGAAAATCAGAAATGGTTATTGTTCAAGAATCCATTTAGAGCCAGTGACCGAGGAAAGGAGTTTTAATCTTCATTGCTCAGATAATAATCGAAAGAAACCAATCAGATCCCTTTCTGGAATGTTATGAAACAGGGATAGCAAGCCAAACCAAATCCACCTCACTATCACTGGATACACAACACAATGATAAGAAAACATTCAACGATCCTCAAAATTACTGAATGATTCTGAATGAGGCATGTTAAAGAACACATCTTGGACACCAAGTCTACAGTTTTAATGAAAATTAACAATTCATTCTGAAGAACAAAACTGAGCACAGATAAACTAGAAGGCAATAGAATGTTTTGAGTCAATTTGTCGTTCAGGTTGAGGTTCTGGATGTAGATTTGTTCTCAGGGAAAACCAATATCCAAAACTATAAGGCAATCTAATTAATATCGATCACCTCAGCCCAATCTTCATTGATTGTAAAAGTGAAAGTAATAGGGTGGTTGTTATGGGAGACTTTAACTTTCCAGATGTTGACTGGGAAAGCTATAGCTTGAGTTCGTTAGATGGGTCGGTGTTTGTCCAATGTGTGCAGGAGGGTTTCCTCACACAATATATAGACAGGCCAACAAGAGGTGAGACCATTCTGGATTTGGTTCTGGGTAATGAACCAGGCCAGATGTTAGAATTGGAGGTAGGTGAGCACTTTGGGGACAGTGACCACAATTCGGTGACTTTTATTCTCGTGATGGAGAGAGATAAGTGTGCACTGCAGGGCAAGAGTTATAGCTGGAGGCAGGGAAATTATGATGCGGTGAGGCATGACTTAGGATGCGTGGCTTGGAAAAGTAGGCTTCAAGGCAAGGACTCAATTGATATGTGGAGATTGTTCAAGGAGCAACTATTGAGTGTCCTTGATAAGTATGCACCTGTCAGGCAGGGAGGAAAGTTTCATGTGAGGGAGCCGTGGTTTAATAAGGAATTGGAATCACTTGTTAAAGGGAAGAGGGCGGCCTATGTAAAGGTGAGGCGTGAAGGTTCAATTGGGGCGATTGAGAGTTATAAGGTAGCCAGGAAGGATCTAAACAGAGAGCTAAGAGCAGCAAGGAGGGGACATGAAAAGTCCTTGGTTGGTAGGATTAGGGAAAACCCAAAGGCTTTCTATAGGTATGTCAGGAATCAAAGAATGACTAGGGTAGGAATAGGTCCAGTCAAGGATAGCAGTGGGAAGTTGCGTGTGGAGGCTGGAGAGATTGGGGAGACACTGAATGAATACTTTTCGTCAGTATTCACTTAGGAACAGGACATTGTTGCCGATGTGAATATTGAGTCACAATTAATTAGAATGGATTGCTTTGAGGTATGTAGGGAAGAGGTGTTGGAAATTCTGGAAAGGTTGAAAACAGATAAGTCCCCTGGGCCTGATGGCATTTATCCTAGGATTCTCTGGGAAGCAAGGGATGAGATAGCAGAGTCATTGTCCTTAATTTTTATGTCGTCCTTGTCTACAGGAATAGTGCCAGAAGACTGGAGGATAGCAAATGTAGTTCCCTTGTTCAAGAAGGGGAGTCGGGATAGCCCGAGTAACTATAGGCCGGTGAGCCTCACTTCTGTTGTGGGCAAAGTCTTAGAGAGAATTGTAAAGGATAGGAATTATGAACATCTGGATAGGAATAATGTGATCAAGGATAGTCAGCATGGTTTTGTGAAGGGCAGGTCGTGCCTCACAAACCTTGTTGAATTCTTTGAGAAGGTGACTAAGGAGGTGGACAAGTGTAAAGCAGTAGATATGGTGTATATGGATTTTAGTAAGGACGTTTGATAAGGTTCCCCATGGTAGGCTACTGCAAAAAATACGGAGGTATGGCATTGAGGGTGAGTTGGAGGTGTGGATTAGGAATTGGCTGGCTGGAAGAAGACAGAGGGTAGTAGTTGATGGTAAAGGTTCATCTTGGAGTGCAGTTACTTGCGGTGTTCCACAAGGATCTGTTTTGGGACCATTGCAGTTTGTCATTTTTATAAATGACCTGGAGGAGGGGCGAGAAGGTTGGGTGAGCAAGTTTGCGGATGATACAAAAGTCGGTGGAGTTGTTGACAGTGAGGAAGGATGTGGCAGGTTACAGTGGGATATAGATAAGCTGCAGAGCTGGGCAGAAAGGTGGCAAATGGAGTTCAATGTAGGTAAGTGTGAGGTGATTCACTTTGGTAAGAGTAACAAGAAGATGGGGTACTGGGCTAATGGTTGGATACTTGGTAGTTTGGATGAGCAGAAAGATCTTGGTGTCCATGTACATAGATCTCTGAAAGTTGCCACCCAGGTAAATAGTGCTGTGAAGAAGGCATATGGCGTACTGGCTTTTATTGGTAGAGGAATTGAGTTCCGGAATCCTGACGTTATGTTGCAGTTATATAAGACTCTGGTGCGGCTGCATCTGGAGTACTGTGTGCAGTTTTGGTCACCATACTATAGGAAGGATGTGGAGGCACTGGAACGGGTACAGAGGAGGTTTACCAGGATGTTGCCTGGTATGGCAGGAAGATCGTATGAGGAAAGGCTGAGGCACTTGGGGCTGTTTTCATTGGAGAAAAGAAGGTTTAGGGGTGACTTGATAGAGGTGTACAAGATGATTAGGGGGTTAGATAGGGTTGACAGTGAGAACCTTTTTCCACGTATGGAGTCAGCTATTACGAGGGGGCATGGCTTTAAATTAAGGGGTGGTAGGCATAGGACAGATGTCAGGGGTAGATTCTTTACTCAGCGAGTCGTGAGTTCATGGAATGCCCTGCCAGTAGCAGTGGTGGACTCTCCCTCTTTATGGACAGTTAAATGGGCATTGGATAAGCATATGGAGGATAGTGGGTGAGTGTAGGTTAGGTGGCCTTGGATCGGCACAACATTGAGGGCCGAAGGGCCTGTACTGCGCTGTATTTTTCTATGTTTTATGTTCTATGTTCATCCGATCAGACATCCCTCACAAATATGTGTGCACACATACACACACATGTGGAGTTAAGATAAATGAGAAAAATAAAAGAATTGTGATTTTCCAGTTTGATGACCATTTTACTGATAAACGTCAGGCCGTCATGAAATCCTTGGATGATGAGTTCTCTTACAGGTACATTGGATGTACGTCTTGCTTGAATTCCAAAGTCACTGGTCAATACAGACCGCTTCTGCAGATAGAGCTATAGAGTCATGGATTCCTAAAGCATGGAGACATGCCCTTTGCCCCAAAATGTCCATGCCCACCAAAATGTCTGTCCACACTAACCCCATTTCACTGCACTTGGCCGATATCCTTCTAATCCTTTCCTGGACACATATTTACCCAAATGCCTTATGAATGTTGATAATGTATCCACCTCAACTACTTCCGCTGGCAGCTCATTCCACGTTTGCAGATGACACTAAGATTTGTGGAGTAGCAGATAGTGAAGGCGACTGTCAGAGAATTCAGCAGAATATAGATAAATCGGAGAGTTGAGCAGGGAAATGGCAGGTGGAGTTTAATCCGGGCAAATGCAAGGTGATGCATTTTGGAAGATCCAGTTCAAGAGCAAACATTATGGTAAATGGACAAGTCCTGCTGAAAATTAATGCACAGAGAGATCTGGGTGTTCAGATCCATTGATCCCTGAAGGTTACAATGCAGTTTAATAGAGTACTCGAGAAGGTACACTGCATGGTTTCCTTTATCAGGCAGGGTATTGAGTACAGGAGTTGGGAGATCGTGTTATGGTTGTATAAGATTTTGGTTTGGCCACGTTTGGAATCTTATGTACCCATCTGGTCGCCACATAACCAAAAGGATGTGGATGCTGTGGAGAGGGTGAAAACGAGGTTCACCAGGATGGTGAACATACACACACCCCGGTACGATGGGGTGCTAGCTGTGAAAAGAGGTTGAGCAGATTAGGATTATTTTCATTCGGAAGACAGAGGTTGAGGGGCACCTGATTGAGGTCAACAAAATCATGAGAGGTATAGACAGGGTGGATAGCAAGAAGCTTTTTCCCCAGAGTGGGGTCTCAGTTATGAGGGGTCATGAGTTCAAAGTGACAGGGGAAAAGTTTTATTGTTGGGAATTGATGAGACTCACGGTTGGTGTGTTCCTCCCAGGTGCCAGGGTCCGTGATGTCTTGGATCATATCTTTGGGGTCCTGACGGGAGAGGGTGATCAGCTGCAAGTTGTGGTCCATGTAGGTACCAACAACATAGTTAGAAAGAGGGATAGGGATGTAAGGCAGGATTTCAGGGAGATAGGGTGGAACCTGAGAGCTAGAACAAACAGAGTTGTTATCTCTGGTTTGTTACCCGTGCCACGTGATAGAGAGGCAAGGAATACGGAGAGATATCAGCCAAACAGAGATGGTGTAGGAGGGAGGGTTTCAGGTACTTAGATAATTGGGGCTCATTCTGGGAAAGGTGTGACTTGCACAAACAGGACGGTCTTCACTTGAACCAGAGGGGTACTAATATCCTGGGTGGAAAATTAGCTGGTGCTAATCGGGTGGGTTTATACAGAGGGTTGGGAACCTGAGGTGTAGTTCCAGTAGACAGGAGAATGAGAGTAGGGAGGACAGGGACAGGATTTCACAGTCACAAGAGTGTGCTGGCAGACAGCAAGCTGGTTTGAAGTGTGTCTACTTCAGTGCCAGGAGTATCCGGAATACGGGAGGTGAGCTTGCAGCATGGATGGGTACCTGGGATTTCGATGTTGTGGCCATTTTGGATACATGGACAGACCAGGGTGAGGAAGGGATGTTGCAGGTTTTCAGGATTGAGATCATTCATGAAGAACAGGCAAGGCAGTAAAAGAGGGGGAGGTGTAGTCTTGTTCATCAAGGAAAGTATAATGGTGGCTGAAAGAACTTTTGACACCATACTACTCCTGAGGTAGTATGGGCTGAGGTTAGAAACAGGAGAGGAGATGTCACACTGCGGGGAGTTTTTTTTATAGGCCTCTGCAGAGTTCCAGGGAGGTGGAGGAGAGGATTGGCAAAACGATTCTGGGTAGGAGTGAAAGGAACAGGATGATCATTATGGGGGACTTTACTTTCCCCAACATTGACTGGAAATGCGATAACTCTAGTACGTCGGTTGGATCAGTTTTTGTCCAATGTGTACAGGAGAGTTTCCTGACACAGTATATCGAGGGGCTGACAAGAGGGGAGGCCACACTGGATCTGGTGCTTGGTAATGAACCAGGCCAGGTGTTTGATTTAGTTGTAAGTGAGCACTTTGGAGAGAGTGACCATAATTCAGTTATGTTTAGTTTAACGATGGAAAGGGATAGGTACATGCCACAAGTCAAGATTTATCGATGGGGCAAGGGCAATAAGAACACGATTAGTCAAGAATTAGGATGCAGAGAATGGGTTATCAAAATGCAGGGGATGGGGACAATGGAAATGTGGAGCTGGTTTAATGAACAGATATTGGGTGGACTTGATAGGTATGTCCCTGTCAGGCAGGGAGGAAGTTGTAAGGTAAGGGAACCGTGGTTTACTACAGAAATTGCATCTCTTGTTAAGTGTAAAAAGGAGGCTTATATGTTGATGAGACAAGATGGTTCAGATGAAGCGATGGAGAGATACAGATTAGCTAGGAAGGATTTAAAGAGAGTTAAGAAGAGCAAAGAGATGACATGAGCAGTTTTTAGCAGGTAGAATAAAGGAGAACCCTAAAGCTTTCTATAGGTTTGTGAGGAATAAAAGGATGATTAATGTAGGAACAGGGCCAGTCAAAGACAGAAGTGGGAAGTTGAGTGTGGCCCCTGTGGAGATCAGAGATGTGCTAAATGAACATTTCTCATCGGTTTTCATTCAGGAAAAGGAGAACATTGTAGAGGAGATGAATGAGATACAAGATCAATTCTAGAAAGAGTGAAAGTAGACAAGTCCCCCTGGGCTGGATGGGATTTATCCGAGGATTCTCTGGGAAGTTATGGAGGAGATAGCAGAAGCTTTGCTTTTGATATTCGAGTCATCATTGTCTACAGGTTTGGTATCAGAGGACTGCAAATGTTGTGCCCTTGTTCAAGGAGGGCAGGATGGATGACCAGGTAATTATAGACCAGTGAGTCTTACTTCTGTTGTAGGAAAGGTTTTGGAAAAGATGATAAGAGATAAGATTTATAATCATCTAGCTAGCAACAATTTGATTTCAGATAGTAAACATGGTTTCGTCAAGGGCAGGTCGTGTCTCACATGGAGTGTTTTGAGAAGGTGACCAAGCATGTAGGTGAGGTTAGGGCAGTTGACGTGGTATACATGGACTTCAGTAAAGCCTTTGATAAGGTTCCTACATGGTAGGCTGTTGGAGAAAATGCAGAGGCTTGGGATTGAGGGTGATTTAGCAGTTTGGATTAGAAACTGGCTTTCTGAAAGGAGGCAATGAGTGATGGTTGATGGAAAATATTTCGCCTGGAGTCCAGTTACTAGTGGTGTGTCACAACGATCTGTTTTGGGACCACGGCTTTTTGTCATTTTTATAATTTGGAGATGCCGGTGTTGGACTGGGGTGTACAAAGTTAAAAATCACACAACACCAGGTTATATTTCAACAGGTTTAATTGGAAGTCATTTTTATCAATGACTTGGACGTAGGCATAGGTGGATGGGTTAGTAAGTTTACAGATGACACTGAAGTTGGTGGAGTGGTGAACAGTGTGGAAGAATGCTACAGGTTGCAGGGGGACTTGGATAAACTGCAGAACTGGGCTGAGAGGTGACAAATGGGGTTCAATGCAGCAAAATGTGAGGTGATTCACATTGGGAAGAATAACAGGAAGGCAGAGTACTGGGTCAATGGAAAGATTCTTGGTAGTGTGGCTGTGCAGAGGGATCTTGGAGTCCATGTACATAGATCCCTGAAAGTTGCCACCCAGGTTGATCGTTCTGTTACGAAGGCATACGGTGTGTTAGGTTTCATTGGGAGAGGGACTGATTTCTGGAACAGCAATGTCATGCTGCATCTATACAAAATGCTAGTCCGGCTGGACTTGGAATATTGTGTACAGTTCTGGTCGCCCTATTATAGGAAGGATGTGGAAGCATTGGAAAAGCTGCAGAGGAGATTTACCAGGATGTTGCCTGGTCTGGAGGGAAAGTCTAATGAGGAAAAGCTGAGAGACTTCGGTCTGTTCTCATTGGAAAGCAGAAGGCTAAGAGGGGATTTGGTCGAGACATACAAGATGATCAGAGGATTAGATAGGGAAGAAAGTGAGAGTCTTTTTCCTCGGATGATGACATCAGCTTGTACGAGGGGGCAAAACTACAAATTGTGGGGTGATAGATTTAAGACAGAATTTGGAGGCAGGTTCTTTACTCAGAGTGGTAAGGGTGTGGAATGCCCTACCTGCTAATGTAGTCAATTCAGCCACATTCGGGAGATTTAAACAATTGTTGGATAAGCACATGGATAATGATGTGATAGTTTAGGCGGATGGGCTTGGAATATTTTACAGGTCAGCACAACATTGAGGGCCGAAGGGCCTGTTCTGTGCTGTAATTTTCTTTGTTCTTTGTTCCACATCTGGGAAACACCCAACAAATATGTGGTTGGAGATGTGGCTCCAGGATTCACACAAGGACCAACGGAACCCATAAAAAGGGACACAAATTTCCTCAGTAGATGATAACACTCATGAGTGAGTAATCACCAATGACAATGACAATGACCTTGAATTAACCTGCGTTAGTTTTCCAGACCATATTCCAACAGCTAATATTTCCCTTTTCTTCTCTCATCTTTCGTCAAACAACCTACTTTTCAAACTTTAATTCTCAACTTTAAAATCACAGTTCCAAACCAAAAGTGAGGAAACCAAAAGAAAAGTAGTGATGCTCTCAATGGGAAACATGCTGCTCTTCACTGGGTCACATTGAATGGGAAGAAAGTTAGTCCAAAGTGGTCAGGCTGTACAGTGAGGGTGGTACTCTATCACTGCATGTCTGTCCATTGTGTTGATGCTTCACACACTCGATGTTACAGTGTCTGAAATGGATGGTGATTGGTCAGTTCGAGTACAGCCAGTACTTGGGGCCAATGGCTGCTGGGCCTGATTAGGCTCAGGAATGCTGGATGACCCTGGATCATTCCTGAAAAACATACAAGGAACATTAATATTCAGAGGAAGCTAATGGCATAATCCCAGGTCACAGTAACAAGAATCCTATCTTTTTGCTTATCCCCTCACAGGTCATGGGTCGGTCTGGCTGCTCCTAGTTGTCCATGAGAATGTGGTGGGGAACTGTTGCTGGATCAAAATCCTGGAAATCCCTCCCAAAGGGCTCTGTGGCTCTTGCCTCCAGAACAACGACTGGAGCAGTTCATGAAGGCAGCTCACCCCCACCTCGCAAGGGCAACTGAAGACAGGTAGTCAATGCTGGCCCAATCAGAGATGCTCACGACCGGTAAATGAATAAACAAAATGTTCAGATTTAGACACAGATCACCCATGTCACCCTTGAAGAATTCACCACCAGGAACAGTTCTGCCTTGGTACCAGAATGTACCAAAGCACCCACGGGTCAGCTTTGAGCAACTGGTTACAAGGCAGGGAGGGAGGGTGTTGGAGATGAGGGGAAAATTCCTGCAAGGGCTTCCCATCTCCTGTAACTTTGGAGGATGCTACAGAACATGGAAATCTTGGAAAGTGGGGGATGATCAGGAAATCACATTCCCACTCAGTGGAAATTCAGCTGCTCGGAGAGCAAGGGAGAAAAAGTAGGATTCACAAAAAAGGTCCCTTTTATCCTCAGCACTCACTGCAAGTGATAACATTCCAATCGTTCCCTCCATAAAACAGCCATGACAACTCAAAGTGACCACTGTGAGAAAAATGGGGAACAATTCTGTTCAGAAATTATTTATCTGTCATTTACCTGCCACTTTCCCAGTGAGTGTTTGAGCAACTTGTGAGAAGGAAAAACCACATTTGGAGCTCATCGGCTGGAGGCTGCATTCTGTCTATGAAAAGGAGATATTCAATACAACCCTGAACGAGAGCATTTCTACTCAGCGAAAGTGAGGGCTTCCTGATGAAGGGCTTTTACCCGAAACATCGATTCTCCTGCTCCTCCGATGCTGCCTGACCTACTGTGCTTTTCCAACACCACACTCTCGACTCAGGGCATTTCCACCACTACTCTCGTGTCAGTCACTGACTATCTTACCTTTTCAAAGGTGTCGTTCTCTTGATTTGCTGTGAACACCCTAAAGAGAAAAAAAGATTCATAAATATTTTGTAATATTATGAACAAATTTGTCACATTGTCTCCACAATTGGAAATGTTTCCCCCCAAACAATTTCATCCCCTTATCCTCAAGAACTCTAACTCCTTCTTAAAAACATTCCTTGCTTTGGCCTCAACTGCTTTCTGTGGCAGGGAACTCCACAGGAACACAGTAACTCCAAAGGGATTGCTCCCCATGTCAATCCTGAATGGCCTACCCTATATCCTTTGACAGTGACCATTGGTTCTTGTCTCCCCGGTCATCGGAAACATCTTTCCTACATTTACCTCATCGAGTTTTATTGAAATTTCACACATTTCCCTAAGATCCCCCTCATTCTTCCAAACTCCAGTGAATATCATCCTAACCAATCCAATCTCTCTTCATACATCAGCCCTGAAATCCCAGGAGTCTGTCTGAGAAACCTTCACTGCACTCTGTCCAATGCCAGAACATCCTTCCTCAGATAAGGGGACCAGAACCTCACCCAATACTCCAGGTGTGGTTTCTCCAAGACCTTGTACAATTACAGCAAGTCATTCCTGCTCCTGTATCAAACCTTCTCTCTATGAAGCCAAAATACAACTGACAGAGATATGGAGGGAGAGGCCATGAAGATAAGGATCAGAATTTAAACTTCTCAAGGTCTTCAGCACTGACATAACTGAGCTCAGGATTCTGAGGCCTTCAATATTCCTAAGACATCCTGCCTGTTCAATTTGTTCAGTCAGAGCAAAGACAAGTAATGAGGGCAGTCCCAAAACAGACTAGTGCCTGAACATTGCACTCACTGCACAGGCCAGAAGAGGAGTCCATGTTACCATTCCTCCCCAAATATAGCTCTGTTACTCAGACTATCTGAGCCACCATGTCTATGCCTTTATCCAGCAAACTCTCAAAAGCCACTTGAACAATAAAGCACACAAGAATATCGTGGTGAACTGCAACTTCCTTTCTGTTCTGTTTGAGAGTCTGTACAAAGTGGGAATGAATGCAAAAGATGTGATTTGTTGTGATTCTATCAAATGGGAGTGAATGAAAAGACATTTTAGCGCATTGAGATTCAACAGTGATGGGAGGATAATGGGAATTGATCCATCAGAGTTCAATAGAATGGGTTTGAATGGATCTCCTTGTGAAACATCCTCAATGTTAAATCACTCACAAGAAAGCTCCATCCCAGGCAACATCCTGGTGAATCTCCTGTGCACCCCTCCCTCTTGTTATGTCAGAACCATACTGTTTTATCAAACCTCATTCTCCATGAACCCACCTCCTTTGTTCCTGAAGTTGATGAAGATTATGAAGCAGATGGGCAGGATGAGAAGCATTGGAATGACCGGCAGATATACAGTGGTGGGCTCAGTCCTCTTCACTGGAAAACAGCAGGAACAGCATTATTCAGGAATACCTCCATGTTGCTGCAGTGAAACTTGTAGCAGGGTTACAGAGGAAGAGATTAAATGTACAAACAGGATGTTCTGCAATGGAGCAAACCAGTTCAACGCTCTCACCTGCTGTTTCCCACAGACCAGGAATTTGCTCCCCTCCAAATACTTACCCAATTATCACCTGAAAGATCATTCTATGAAATTTATTTCCATTGGCCTTTCAGGCAGTGCATTGCAGATCAGAACAACTCCTGAAGGAGGCAACTGCTTAATTCTGTGACACAGAATATAAGGTTAGATGGATACTTTAAAACATTCGACAGGGTATTTCCTGGACCCAGCCTTGACTCACCAACACAAGGGCACCCATTACTGAGCACTGATCTACCATCCCACCCTGTCCTGTGTCCTACATGTAGACCAGACCAAGCAAGGAAGGCAGATTTCAGACTGTAAACGTCCTGACTGAGTCAGATGAGCTTTCCCAACTATCAACAGTGGTCACATGTGACCATAAGGTTAGCTTTTCATTTAAATTCCAAATGTTTATAATTTCATTTATCTTTCACCTTCTGCTGTGGTAGGATTTGAACCCATGGCCCCAGACATGAGGGTCTGGATTAGTTACCCAGTGACAGTAGCAGTATACCACCAACTCCTTTTATAACCCATGTGTGAATGCAGGGCTAGGATAGGTCCCACGTGGCTGTGATGCCTCGCGCAGTCAGATGGACACTTAAGGAATGTATTTGCACTGATGGAACTATTCGCGATGAAGGTGTGAACACTTTCAATGGAACCAAGAGGGACACATTAGTCTGCAGCACCTTCCTGCTCGAGGATATGATCTCATTGTCAGCTTAACTTTGGATCGTTTGGGGATTGAACTGAATGTTCTGAGTGTGTCAATGCCTTTCAATACTGACATCAGAATGTACCTAAAAGGATCAACACATCAAATTACATTAAATGTTTAAAAAGTCAAATTTCAAACACAAAAGCAAAATACTGCAGGCGTTGGAAATTTGAAATAAAATCAAAATACTGTATATACTCAGCAGGCCAGACCCCACCTGCGGAGAGAAACAGGGTTAATATTTTAGTTTCAATGACCAAATCATTAAACCTTTGCATAACCTGCTACACTCTCACTGTACACCCTCTGCAGACTGAATACTTATTAATATTCATTCAATTACAGGATGAGAAGGACATTGGGTGGGGCAGCGTTTATGACCCATCCCTATTAGTTAAGAATAAACCACATTGCTGTGTCTGGAGTCACAAGTAGGTAAGGCCAGGTTAGGATGACAGTTCCCTTCCTGAAGGATCATTAGTGAACCAGATGGGTTTTTACAACAATAAACAGTGGTCACATAGTCAGCTTTTGACTCTTACTTTGAGAACTTTATTCATTTCAAATTCCACATCTGCCATGGTAGGATTTGAATCCTTCTGCCTAGAACATTACCTGGGTGTTGGATTAACCATCCATCGATAATACCATCAACTGTTGTCCCCCCACAACGATTTCTTACCATAAACCCACACCCGAGTCTCCTTCAGGATCAGATACTGAGAATCAGGTTCTGACCTGTATTCCACCAGACACAGGTAAGTGTGATTGTCCCTCAGTCTCAGCTGATTTATCCTGATCGAGAGTTTTCCCTCCTCTGGGTTCCCAATGACCTCGTACCGATTTCTACCGTGTCCAGTTGTCCAAGTTCCCTGTGATTGGGCTGGAAATGTAACAATGTGTTGGTCGGGCTCCTTCCTCATCCAGGTAACAGTGGTCAGGGTGTGGGAGTCCCAGATCCTGAAGATACAGGGTAAAGTCACTGAATCTCCCTCTGTCCCACTCACCACTGAGACATTTCCCTGAACAGCTGAGGAAGGACGAACATCAGAATGGGTGAGGTCAGTGCCCAGAAGTTCTGAATTCAGTTTGTTACATTTCTTTCAACTTCACAATAAGATGAGTAATTAAACACCCCACATATTTCTCACACGTCTGGACCAGGCTATTTTGGTTCCCTAAAGGAATCACCATGATGAAAATCACTCACTCTCCACCCCCTCATTTTGAGTGACTTATTCATGAGATACTGACAGATTAGAAAATGGACTGAACCCACATGAATTCATTTATTCTGGGCCCAACATCCCTCCCAACTTCACTAAAAATGACTGTTTTTCATTCCCCAGCCCTATATTCCAGTCTGTGCTCCTTCACTCTGTCCTGAAATCCCATTCCAATGATTGAACACGTCTCTGTGTGAAGGTGAACATTCCTGATATTAACCTGAACATAGCCTTTCACTAATTCCCAACCGTAACCTATGTCATTAACACAGTTTGATTGAGGTCTGTTGAAGATTTCCTGCAGCACCAACCACTTCTTTGAGTTTTGGGGGATGGTGGTGTTGGGATGCATGGGGAGGCAGGGGGAGGAATTAGCTCCATGCTGTACCCCCTTTATAAATTAATCATCCTCAGAAAGAGGGAGGGTCTCTCCATCTCCATCCTAATGTGAAATGAGTTTCAGATTCACCCACATCCTCTCAGCATCTGCTCCCTCAAGACTCCTCAGGATCTTCCAAGTTTCAATAAAGTCACTTCTCAATCTTCAGCAACGAGCTGCCCCCAACTGGGTCTGAACCAATCAGGATGAGAAGGTAACAACACTCTGACATGCTCAGCCAATGAGAGGTAGGGAGGTGGCACTTCACATATTCTTGGCCAATGATACCTGAAGTTCACAATGTGCTCACTCAGTGAGGGATTGGAAGATACTTGCCCTATCTTGTCCTCAGTCAATGCCAATCATTGGATTGACAACAAGAAGGAGGTCATTTTACCCATTGGGTCCTGGTTAGCTCCACATGGAACAATCAGGTGACACCCACCCATCTGCTCGATTCCCCCCCAAGCCCTGCCAGTTCACTTCCTTCAAGGGCCTATCAGGTTTAATTCTGAGATCAATGACTGTCTCCACACGCCCCTCTGCTGATGTTGGTGACTGTCAGTTGTCAGCCCTCACTGTGTAAACATTTCTCTCTCATATTCTCAATGCACCTTTTCTAAAGGAAATGCACAACAGAAATGTGGAGGCTGTTTAAGGAGCACTTGTTGCGAGTGTTGGATAACTTTGTCCTATTGAGACAGGCAAGGAATGGTAAGGTGAAGGAGCCTTGGATGACAAGAGACAAGAGACAAGCTTCTCATCAAGAGGAAGAAGGAAGCTTACGTAAAGTTGAGGAAGCAAGGATCTGGCACAGCTTTCGAGGATTACAGGGTAGCTAGGGAAGAACTCAAAAATGGACTGAAGAGAACTAGGAGGTGGCACAAAAAAGCCTTGGTGGGACGGATTAGGGAAAACCCAAAGGCATTCTATATTTAGATGAGGAATAGGAGAATGACCAGAGAGATGGTAGGGCCAATCATGGAAAGTGGAGGGAACTCATGCCTGGAGTCTGAAGATGTAGGGGAGGCCCTAAATGAGTTTTTTGCTTCAGTATTCACTCAAGATAGGGACCTTGTTGATAATGAGAACACCGCGGACCAGGTTAATAGGCTTGAGCAGATTAATGCTAAGAAATGGATGTGCTAGAAATTCTGGGAAGCATCAAGAAAGATAAGTGTCCAGGGCCAGATCAGTTATATCCATGGTTACTACGGGAAGCAAGGAATGAGATTGCTGCTCCTCTGGTGATGATCTCTGAATCCTCACTCTCCATGGGAGTAGTAATGGATGATTGGAGGGAGGCGAATGTTGTTCCTCTGTTTGAGAAAAGGAATAGAAAAATCTCTAGGAATTACAAACCTGTCAGTCTGATGTCCGTGGTAAGCAACTTACTGGAAAGGATTTATGACTATTTGGAAGAACATAGTTTGATTAAAGATTGTCACCGTGGCTTTGTGAGGGGCAGGTGATGCCTCACAAGCCTGATTGGGTTCTTTGAGGATGTGATGAGATAAGTTGATGAAGGTTGAGCAGTGGATGTGGTGTTTATGGATTTCAGTAAGGCATTTGATAGTCAATTAATTCAGAAAATTAGGAGATATGAGATACAGGGAAATGTGGCTGTCTGGATACAAAACTGGCTTGCTGAATGAAACAGGAAGTGGTAGTGGATGGAAAGTATTCCACCGAGAAGTCAGTGACCAGTGGTGTTCCACAGGAATCTGTTCTTGGGCCTCTGCTCTTTGTAGTTTTTATAAATGACCTGAATGAAGACATATCAGGTTATGGTTAGTAAGTTTGCCGATGCCAGTGGTGTTGTAGTGGGTGTAGCGTGCTGTTGGAGGCTACAACAAGCCATTGGCAGATGCAGGTCTGGGCTGAGAAGTGGCAGATGGAGTTCAATCTGGATAAATGCGAAGTGGAGTATTTTGGAAGGTCAACTTTGAATGCAGAATACAATGTTAAAGACAAGATTCTTGACTGTGTGGAGGAACAGAGGATCTTGGGGTCCATGTACATAGATCCCTCAATGTTGCCACCCAAGTTGATAGCATTGTGAAGAAGGCGTATGGTGTTTTGGTTTTCATTAATGGGGGGAATTGAGTTTCAGAGTTGCGAGGTTTTGCTGCAGCTCTATAAAATCCAGGTTAGACCACACTTGGAATATTATGTCCAGTTCTGGGTTGCCTCATTACTGGAAGGATGTAGATGCTTTCGAGAGGGTGCAGAGGAGATTTGCCAGGATACTCCCTGGATTGGATGACTTGTCTTATGAAGAGAGGTTGAGTGAGTGGGGGCTGTTTGCACTGGAGAGAAGCAGGAAGAGAGGTGACTTGATAGAGGTATACAAGGTAATGAGAGGCATAGATAGAGTAGATAGCCAGAGACTCTTCCCAAGGCAGAAATGGCTGTCACAAGGGGTCATCATTTTAAGGTGATTGGAGGAAGGTATAGGGGAGATGTCCGAGATAGTTTATTTATGCAGACTGGTGGATGTGTGGAAGGCAGTGGGAGTAAAGTCAGAAACATTAGGGATATTCAAGTGACCGTTGGACAAACACAAGGATGGCAGAAGATTGAGGCTGTGGAGGGTATTTTGATCTAAGATTAAGATAAATGGTCAGCACAACATCGTGGGCTGAAGGGCCTATACTGTGCTGTACTGTTCTGTGTTCTATGTAACCTACAAGGCTATGGACCAAATGCTGGGAAGTTGGACAGGTGCAGACTTAGAGCGATGTTTTTGTTGGTGTAGACTGCATGGGCTCAAGGACCTCTTCCATCCTGTCTAATTCTATAATTGTATGGATCAGCTTTCTTTATGGTTCCTTCCATAAGGAACAAAAACGGCAATAAGATGTTGTGGGAGTAATCTATGGGACCCATAGCAGTAGCTATATGGTGGGTGTCATGGACCGGGCCACATCCCCTCAAAACATTTCAGGAAGTTCGCCCAGACCCTAACTTATTGAGTTGTTTTAAGCAAATGTCGATTGGATAATCCAGGAGAGATGCAGATTGCCCAACCACTCACATTTAAACAAAACAGTATTTATTCACACATGAACAAAAGAAAAACACATTTAGAATCCCAGAACTATTTAAAAACCCATCTGCCTCTATTGCAACTTAATGATGCTGTTCCAAATGCTTGTGATGTCCCCATAAACACTCTCTTGGCAAAAAAGCTACAATCAAACACTGGTTCACACAGGAGAGATGTCAGAGAGAGAGAGAGAGAGAGGATCAACATGGTACTGTTTCTTTGACCAGCAACGTTAAAAAACTGACTGCTTGCTCAACCAAACCAAACCAGAAAAAGCTGAGCTGGAAAAACTGGCCATTCCCTTTCATTGCATAATTCTTTTCTGTTTTAATTTGAAAGCCTATTTCCTGAGGCAGTATCTGTTACCTATAATCAAATAGGCCCTAAAACATCTCTTTTTACAACCCCTCTCAAAAAACCAAGGACAGAATATCCTTGTCAAAGGAGCATTATTGTCACAGTGGGGAAGGGAATAAATCAGCAGATAGTAAAGGCATGTAGCAGAGGCAGTACGTTAACCATGGGTGACTTTAATCTTCGTACATATTGGGAGAGTCAGATTAGGAGAGGGAGCCATGAGGAAGAAGTCAGAGACATATTGAAGGCAGTCTCTGAGAACAATGTGATGTGGATTCAACCAGGGATCCAATTAGTTTGGGTTTGGTGATGTGTCATGATTCAGGTTTAATAACTGATGCCAGAGTGAAAGATACCCTGGAATCTGTCACCATAACACGATAGATTTGAGTATTCAGTTTGAGGGAGAGGACCTTGTGTTGGCAGCTACTGTGCTTAGCTTATCGAAGGGAATGAGAGCAGGACTGGCTGGAGTGGGCTGCAGAAGCAGTTTAGCAGCAAAAACAGCTGAGGAACAATGGCAGACTTGTAACAAAATAGTTCATGGCTCCACAGAAAAGGGACAATCCAGTGAGAAGAAGCATTCTGGGAAGTGGATTAGCCTATCAGGATTAACCAGGGAAGTTCAGTGCAGTATCAGGTTGAAAGAAGGAACATATAATGTGACAAATACTCATGGTAAACCAGAGAAATTTTAACAACCAACGAAAGATGATCGAGTTGTAATAATGTCAGAGAAAATACTCTCTGAGTGTAAACTTCCAAGTAAAATCATGAGAGAGAGAGAGAGTGAGAGAGAGAGTGAGAGAGAGAGTGAAAGAGTGAGAGAGTGAGAGAGAGAGAGAGAGAGAGTGAGAGAGAGAGAGTGTGAGAGAGAGAGGGAGAGAGAGTGAGAGAGAGTGAGAGTGTGAGAGAGAGAGAGAGTGAGAGAGCGAGTGAGTGAGAGAGTGAGAGAGAGAGAGAGAGAGAGAGAGTGAGAGAGAGAGAGTGAGAGAGCAAATATCTAAAAAGGAAGAAAAGGGCCAGAGTGACCATAGGCCCCTTCGAGAGTAAGGGCTGGGAAATAATCATCAAGAACCAAGAAATGGGAGAGGAATTAAATTAATCATTTTTAGCAGTTTTTACAGTAAAAGGCATGAACAGCATCCCAAACTTAATAACTATTCAAGGGCAAAAGGACAAGAATAAAGACAATAGCTACAATTATGTTGTTTTGGAAATTGTAGGGAGTGTTGGGCTCTCAGAGGAAGGCAGTACGGACAGCCAACTTTCTGGGACTGAGCCTGGCTCGACTGTAACGGGGGGTAGGTCAGGTTCCAAGTGAGTTTCTAGTCAGAGGCACAGATAGTCGTTTCCGTGGCCTGCAGTGAGATATCAGAATGGTGTTTCGCCTCCTCAGTGCCAAGGTCAAGACAGTCTCGGAGAGGGTGCAGAATATTCTTAAAGGGAGTGGGGGGACCAACAAGAGGTCGTTGTACACATTAGAACCAATGAGATAGGAAGAGAAAAAGATTGGATTGTGAGGAGAGAATATAGTAAGATAGGTAGGAGACTAAATAGGAGGTCCTTGAGTACAGTAATATTTGGATTATTCCTGGTACCATGTGCAAGTGATCATAGCAATAGGAGGATAAAGCAGATAAATGATTGGCTGAGGAGCTGGTATAGGGAAGAATACAAACTTTCAGATCATTAGAGTCTCTTCTGGGACAGAAGTGCCCTGTATAAGAAAGACGAGTTGGAGCTGGACAGGAAGGGGAGATTTACTGGAGCCAACCAGGATGGAGGTGAAAGGTGAGGGTTGTGGGGGGTTACAGGGTGATAGTGAGAAAAGGGATCATTCTGAGATGGTGCACTTGGGAAAAGGAACAAGTCAAGTAGTCAGTGCAGGCAGGTGCAAAGTAGAGAACAAGATCGAACTGATCAATTAGCATGCACTTATTTCAATGTAAGCAGACTGAGATGTGAGGCAGATTACCTCAGGGCATGGTTGGGAAGATGAGACTGGGATATCACAGCTATTACAGAAACATACCGCAAGGATGGTCAGGACTGACAGCTTCATGTTCCACGATTATATCAATGATTTGGATTTGAATACAGGAGCTATGTTTAGTAAGTTTGCAGATGACACCGAAATCGGTGGTATACTGAACAGCAAAGAAGGTTATCTCAGAGTACAACAGGACTTTGATCAGATGGGACGATGGGCCGAGAAATGGCAGATACAGTTTAATTTAGAAGAATGTGAGAATTTACCTTATAGTTGGGCAAATCAGTGCAGGCCTTATACAATTAATGGTAAGGTCCAGGGGAGTGTTGCTGAACAATGAGGTCTTGTTCTTTGAAGGTGGAGTCAAAGGTAGACAGGTTACTGAAGAGGGTGTTTGGTACGCTTGCCTTTCTTGGTCAGTGCATTGAGTATAAGAGTTGGGAGGTCATGTGGATACTCAACAGGAAACTGGCTCGGCCACTTTCGAAATACTGCATTCACTTCTAGTCTCCCTGCTATCGGAAAGATTTTGTGAAATTCAAAAAGGTTCAGGAAGTATATGGAAGGATGTTGCCAGGTTGGAGTGTTTGAATATAGGGAGAAGCTGAATAGGTTTGGGCTGTTTCCCCGGGTGCATCAGAGGCTGAGGGCTGAGCTTTTAGAAGTTCATAAAATCATGTGGGGCATGGATGGGGTGAATAGTCAAGGTCTTTTCCCCAGGGTACGGGAGTCCAAAACTAGAGGGCAGAGGTTTAAGGGGATAGGGGAAAGATTTAAATGGGACCTTTTACATGCAGAGAGTGGTGCCTGTATGAATAGGAGGGTTTAGAAGGATAAGGGCCAAGTGCTGTCAAATGAGACTGGATTAATTAGAATACCTGGTTGACGGGGACGAGTTGGGCTGAAGGGTCTGTTTCCATGCTGTACATGTCTGTATGTCTAATAACTATCATGACAGAAAAACCACGAAGGAAACGGATGGAGTTAAAGACCAATTAGTCCCCTGGACCTGACAAGATGCATCTAGGGTATTAAAGGAAGTTATTGAAGAGACAATAAACGCACAGGTGTTGAACTTCCAAGAATCTTTGGAAAGTTCCCAGAGAATTGGAAATCTCCCAAAGTAACACTCTTGTTTTTCAAGGAAAGGAGACAGAAAACAAAGTTACCCAATGTGTCCATCACTTGGAGTTCTGAAGCAATGTGGTCTCACTGGGGATGGCGGATGTTTCCTTTCAAGATGACAGGAAAAAAGAAGGGACTGCATCAGGCAGCAGGCTGGATATAGTTTACTGGCACATTGCTACAAGGTTTACATCAACTACAGTAACAAGCATCTGGTTAGACTTCTGCAGGTCACTGTGTGGATAGCTGAGTACAATACATGATGGAATGCCCTGCAAATTGGGAGAAGGAGAGGGAGAATTGGGGGCGTAATTTGAGATAAAGACATCAGCAAAAATGAAAGTGAAAAAATGTGGGTGCAGAAAATTGGAAATAAAAAGAAGGTGCTGGAGAAACTCAGCAGGTCTGGCACCCTGTGTGGAGTAAGAAACAGAGTTAACATTTCAGGCCAATAACTTTCCATCAGTGAGTAAAGCACAGATATGTTGCTCCAAGTGTTGTGTTTGAAGCAAATTAAGCATTTCCACGGCATAGTCCCGGCAATCTCATCAGGGAAATAGACAAGGCCTTTTTCCTGGTGTGGGAAAGTGTAGAACTAGACGGTATAAGTTTAGGGTGAGAGGGGAAACATTTAAAAGGGACATAAGGGGCAACTTTTTCACGCTGAAGGTGGTGCATGTATGGAATGAGATGCCAGAGGAAGTGGTGGAGGCTGGTATCATTACAAAAATTAAAAGGCATCTGGATAGGTATATGAATAGGAAGGGTTTAGAGAGACATGGCCCAAGCACTGGCAAAAGGGACGAGATTAATTTAGGAAATCTGGTCAGCATGGACCAGTTGGACCAAAGGGTCTGTTTTTGTGCTGTACATCTCTATGACTCTGTAGACCAATTAGTTAATGTCTGTTATTGGGAAAATGTGAGATCAAAACTAAGGATGTCTTGGCAGAACGTTTAGAAATGTATAATATGATCAAGCAGAGTCAACATGACTTCATAAAGGGTAAATTATCTTGAATTCTTTGAGTGGTGACTAGCTGGATAAATAAAGGGGAATCGGTGGATGTTTTGTATGTTTTTAGAAGATATTTCATAAGGTGCAACACATTAAGCTCCTTAATGCGATTAGATTCTATGGTGCTGGTGGTAGTATATGAATATGGATAGAGAATTGACTAACTGATAGAAAACAGAGAGTTGGGATAAGACAGGAGTGATATCCAGCCTGTAAACTGCAATTAGTGGTGTATCACAGGATCTGAGATGGGGCCACATTTACTATAATATACATTAATGATTTGGATGAGGTCAGTGAATGTACTGTAGCCAAGTTTGCTGATGACAAAAATGTAGGTGAGAAGGCAAGTGATGAGGATGAAATAAAGAAGCTGCAGAGAGATGTCGAAAGGTTAAATAAGTGGGAAAAAATTGGTAATTGGAATATAATGTGGAAAATGTAAGGTTATACATTTGGCACAAAGAATAGAGAGGCTGAATATTCGTGAAACAGAGAAAGCCTGCAGAAAGTTACAGAACAGAAGAATATGGAGGTTTCACAAAAACATTCAGCAGAGAGTAGGGAAGGTCAATGGAATGCTGACCTTTATTTCAAATGGAATAGAATTTTAAAGTGCGGAGGTTTTACCAGACACTAGTTAGCTCACAGCTGGAATATTGTGGATAGTTTTGGTCCCTTATCAAAGGAAAGTGAAACTGGTATTGGAGGCAGTCCAGAGAAGATTCAATTAGTTGATGCCAGGTCGGGAGGGGCTGTCTTACGGGCAGCGTTTGACAAGATTGAGCATGTGCTTGATGGATTACAGAAGAATGAAGAGTGACCAAATTGAGACATTAAAGATGCTTCGGGTGCTTGATAAGGTGGATGCAGCGTGGTTGTCCCCCTTGTCAGGAACAGAGGGCATCAGCTCAGAATGAGGGGTTACACATTTCAGATGAGAGGAATGTTTTCTCTCAGAGTGTAGTGAATCTCTGGGCTACTTTACCACAGACAGCAGTTAATGTTTGGTCATTAAGTATAGCCAAGGCTGAGATAGATACATTTTTAATTACTTACAGAATCGAGGATTGTGAAGATAAAGCAAGAATGGGGAATTGACGTTTATCATCTCAGTCATGATCTCATTGAATATGGAACAGACTCAATGGGCTGAATGGCCTTCTTCTGTTCCTATATCTTATGGGCTACCTGCCTCAGTTCTCAACACCTCCATTTCTGAAACCTGTAAATCCCATTTGCTTTTCCAACCACATTCTCAACATGTCCTAACATCTTCAAAAACCGATGCACTCTGACCACCGACTTCCTTTATCCAGATCCATCCTTGAGATCCCTGTCATTGACTCCATATTGCCCATCGGGAACATGGAACCAGGTGGATCTTGGAGCTTGCATCCTTGGTGATGTTTTCTCTGGTCCCTACGTCAGAACACTGAAGCCATTTTGAACACAACAAATTAGGGAGTTGATGGGAGACTTTGGGAAGTTTCAGACACAGTGGTGGAATGGTCCATAAATCCCAGCAGCATCTCTCTCTCTCTCTCTCTCTCTCTCCTTCTCACTGACTCCTGCCTGAGACCAACTGAAAGAACCCAAGCGAAGGAGCCAACCCGAGTGCTCCCGGTCCAGGTGAACCCTGTTCCCATTGAGCTATCGGGACAGTGACACCATCCAAACATTACTCCTTCCCTTCAACTTCCAGCTTTGTGGAGGCTTTGTTTGAAAACTATCAATATTGAGCTCCACACGACACTGATAGGGACCAGCATCCTCCTGGCTCAGTCCCTCTATCGTTACTGAGACATCTTTGTTGGTGAGACTACCCACGAATCTGAATCGATTCCCACAGTCCCGCTGTCTCACATTCTCACACAGCTCACCCTGGGAATGGTCTGGACCAGGATATGTCCAGGTAAAGATAGCACCTGTGCCAGATTTAATCCGTATGATGGATCCGGTGACTGTGAGGTGAGTGTCAGGGTGGGTGAAGCTGCAGGGTAAGACAGCAGAGCCTCCTTCCTCATCCCTCACTCCATCCACGACTGTCATTGACCAATCAAGGGTTAATCAAGGGCAGTAGTGGGAAGTTGTGTGTGGAGTCAGAGAAGACAGGGGAAGAACTAATTGAATATGTTTCAACAGTACTCACTCTAGAAAACGACAATGTTATCGAGGAGAATACTGAGATCCAGGCGACTAGACTGGGTGGGATTGAGGTTCACAAAGAAGAGGTGTGAAAATAGATAGTTCCTCTGGGCCAGATGGGATTTATCCTAGGATCCTCTGGGAAGCCAGGGAGGAGATTGCCGAGACTTTGACATTGATCTTTAAATTGTCATTGTCTACAGGAATAGTACCAGAATACTGGAGGGTAGCAAATATGGTTCCCCTGTTCAAGAAGGCGAGTAGAGACAACCCTGGTAATTATAGACCAGTGTGCCTTACTTCAGTTGTTGGTAAAGTGTTGGAAATGTTTATAAGAGATAGGATTTATAATCATCTAGAAAAGAATAATTTGATTAGGGATAGTCAGCACGGTTTTTTGAAGGGTAGGTCGTACCTCACAAACCTTATTGAGTTCTTTGAGAAGGTGAACAAACAGGTAGATGTGAGTAAACCGGTTGATGTGGTGTATATGGATTTCAGCAAAGCGTTCGAGAAGGTTCCCCACAGTAGGCTATTGCACAAAATGCGGAGGAATGGGATTGTGGGAGATAAAGCAGTTTGGATCAGTAATTGGCTTGCTGAAAGAAGACAGAGCGTGGTGGTTGACGGGAAATGTACATGCTGGAGTCCAGTTATTAGTGGTGTACTGCAAGGGTCGGTGTTGGGTCCACTGCTGTTCATCAATTTTACAAATAACCTGGATGGGGGCATAGAACGGTGCGTTCGTAAATTCGCAGATGACACAAAGGTCGGTGGAGTTGTGGGTAGTGACAAAGGATGTTGTAGATTACAGAGAGACATAGATAAGCTGCAGAGGTTGGCTGAGAGATGGCAAATGGAGTTTAATAAGGACAAGTGTGAGGTGATTCACTTTGGTCGGAGTAACCGGAATGCAAAGTATTGGGCTAATGGTAAGATTCTTGGTAGTGTAGATGAGCAGAGAGATCTCAGTGTCCAGGTACACAGATCCCTGAAAGTTGCCACCCAGGTTGACAGGGTTGTTAAGAAGGCATACAGTGTTTTAGCTTTTTTTCAAAGAGGGGTCAAGTTCCGGAACTATGAGGTTATGCTGCAGCTGTACAAAACTCTGGTGTGGCCGCACTTGGAATATTGTTTACAATTCTGGTCACCACATTATAAGAAGGATGTGGAGACTTTGGAAAGGGTGCAGAGGAGATTTACTAGGATGTTGCCTGTTATGGAGGGAAGGTCTTACGAGGAAAGTCTGAGGGACTTGAGGCTGTTTTCATGAGAGAGAAGAAGGTTGAGAGCTGACTTAATAGAGAGACATAAGGTAATCAGAGGGTTAGACAAGGTGGACAGGGAGAACCTTTTTCCAAGTATGGTGATGGCGAGCACGAGGGGGCATAGCTTTAAATTGAGGGGTGATAGATATAGGACAGATATCAGAGGTATTTCATTTACTCAGAGAGTAGTAAGGGTATGGATTGCTTTGTCTGCAACGGTAGTAGCTTCGCCAGCTTGAAGAGCATTTAAGTCATCATTGGACAAACATATGGACTTACATGGAATAGTGTAGGTTAGGTGGGCTTCAGATTGGTATGACTGGTCGGCGCAATATCGAGGGCAGAAGGGCCTGTACTGCGCTGTAATGTTCTATGTTCTATGTTCTAACCCTTAGCAGAAACCGCTGTGAGGAGAAAGACAGGGAGAGAGAGGACATGAACACAGCACTGGGACAGATATCAGTGTGTGGGACTGAAACTTGGAGACTCTATTCTGAGTATGCTATTTAGTGAGAACAGGGTTCGCAGCTATAATGAGAGGTAATGAACAAATAGTAATGTAAATTCATGAGCAATCCAATACACTGGGGACAGAGTTTCAGTTCCCACCATGGCAGCTGCTGGAAATTCAATTCAGTTATTACATCAGGAATTAAACACCAGTCTAATGGGAACCATGAAACCATGATCAAATGTTGGAAAAAATTCATCTGGTTCACTGATGTTCTTTAGAGAAGGGAAATACCGTCCTTACCCAGTCTGACCTGCATGTGACTCCAGTCCCACAGCAACAGATTCGACTCTGAAACTCCCACATCAATGGCAAAGGGAGACACTGAGTTGGACAAAACCAGTACAAAATGTGAAAGGAAAGTTATAGGTATGTGCAGCATAGAACCAGACCCTTCAGTCCAACTTGTCCATGCCCATCAGATATCCTGAATATCTTTTCTGAACTCTTTTGAGTTTCTCAGCATCTTTCCTCCAGCAGGGAGGCCACAAATGAATGGAGTATTCCAAAAGTGTCTAACCAGCATCCTGTACAGCCATGACAAGACTTCCTCATTCCTATACTCAGTGCATTCAACAACAAAGGTGAGTTTACCAAATTAACCAGTCTACCCTTTGACTCCACTTTCAAAGAACTGTGAACCTGCACACCAAGGTTTCTTTGTTTGGCAACACTCCCCAGTACTTTACCAGTAAATGTATAAATCCTGCCCTGATTTGCCTTAACAAAATGCAACACCTCAAATTTATCCAAGTTAAACTCCATCTGTTACTCCTCAGCCCATTGGCCCATCTGATCCAAGTCCCATTCTACACTGAGATAACCCTCTTTGCTGTCAACTCCACCTCCAATTTTGGTGTCATCTGGAAACTTCCTGACCATTTCTCTGATATTCCCATCCAAGCCATTTATATAAATGACAATAAGCAGTGGATCCAGCCCCGATCCTTGCAGCACACCGCTGGGAACAGGCCTCCAGTCCAAAAAGCAATCCTGCGCCACCACACTCTGTGTCCTATCTTCAAGCCAGTTATGTATCTAAATGGCTAGTTCCCCCTGTATTCCATGTGATCTCACCTTGTTAACCAGTCTATCATGCAGAACCTTGTCAAAGACCTTGCTGAAGCCCATTGAGGCCATGTCCACCACTCTCCATTCATCAATCATCTTCATCACTCCTTCATAAAACTCAATGAGTCATGCTCTGTCTGAACATGTCTTACTGCTCGACACATTATCAGGAGCTACACAAATGGACAAGAATCCCAGTAGGATCACCCTAACACCCAAAGGACCAGACAGACTGTGACTCAGGACAGAAGTGAACCACACCAGGATTCTTCAGTAACAGTTAAAATAATTCCATTAATTAGTAATTCCAGTAATAAGAACAGTGAAAGAAAAAGATTTTTAACTAATGCTCCTGAACTGCGCCCCTTCAAAACCACACACACACACACAAACACACACACACACAGACAACCACAGTTAAGACAGAGAAAAGATAAATCATTTATATTTCTACCATGAGTGAAAAAAGAATGTAGACAGGGTAACAGGCTAAACAGAACGCTGAAAATAAAAGTCCTGACAACAAGATGGAAGGATCGCTCTCTCTCACAGTCCTTGTGTTGTTTCGCAGCAATGAGATGCTGTGTTCTGGACAGTGATGGGCATACTTCAAATCCAACGGCCAATCAGGTGAACTCAGGACTTTTCTTTCCAGATTACTTGTGGTTTCTCTGCTTTTCTCTACAGTGATGGGGGAGAGGCAGAGCTGGCTGCTTTCTCTCTGTAGGCTCTAGATACTTTACACTTTCAGACACTCCAGGAACGTATAGCTTTGTAACAGCACAGTTCAACCAATCAGACAGCAGTTGCTAAGCAGAATTTTCTTAACGCGAAACATTATCATGAAGTCCAATAGCATCAGGTCAAACATGAGCAAGGGAATCTCCGGATGACTACCCACTGCCACAATCCCCCCACTCCCAGGCTTCTGATCATGTTTATCACCACTTGGAGGAAGCACTGAGGTCAACACTGGCACAGAATGTACTCTGGGTGGGAGACGTCACTGTCCAACACCAAGACAGACTCAGCAGCTTTCCTACTGCCTGAGCTGGTGGAATCTGAAATGACATAGCTCTTGGACTGGGTCTGTGGCGGGTGGTGAGGGAACCAACAAGAGAGAAAAGCTTGACCTTGTCCTCAGCCGTCTATCTGCCTATTATAGGATTGGGAGGAGTAACTACCACACAGTCCCATGGAGACAAAGTCCCATCATCACATTGAGGTACATCCCCATCATGTATGGCACTAGCCCTGTGTTAAATAGGACAGACTTTGAACAGATCAAGCAAATCAGTTCTGGGATCCCTGAGACACTGTGGGCCATCAGTACAGCAGAATTGGGCTGTAACACAACCTGTAAACCCATGGCCTGTAATATTTCCCCACTCAGCCATTAACATCAAGTCAGGACATCAATCCTGGTTCAATGCACAATGCAGGAGGGGATGCCAGGAACAGCACCATCAAACCTGAAAATGAGATGTCAGCTATCAAACAGGGTTACTTCCGTGTCAAACAGCATGAGCAGCAATTGATGCTCTGGGGTAAGTGATTCCACTGTCAGTGCATCAGATATAAGCTCAGCAGATCTGTCACATGCAGTTACGAATGGTTGAGGACAATTAAGCAGCTCACAGGAATATGAGTCTCCACAAATATCCCCATCCTCAATGAGGGGGAGCCCTGCTCATCAGTGCAAATGTTAGGGCTGAAGGATTCCCAAATAACTTGACCCAGAAGATGTCCCCAGTATCATAGGTGATTCCTTACCCAGCCGCCAAATATAATTCAGTGGGTCAGCATTCACGTGTAGATAGGGCTAGGGACAGATATCATGGGACCTAGTGCTGTTCCTCACACAGCCCCTGACCCAACCTCCAGGACCCACACTCGCTTCCACTGACCTGACAGAGTGAACACCCTTCTTCAATACTGATGTACTGTCAACCCCTGTCCTGGAGACCTGACCAAGTAAGGATGGCAGAGACAAAAACAGAAATTGAAGGAAAAACTCAGCAGGTATAGGGGCATCTGTGGAGAGAAAGTAGAGTTAATGTTTTCGGTCCAGTGACACTTCTTCAGAAATAAAATGATCAAAAACAGTGGACCGAGAGGAGTGTGGATCTTGCAGCTGCTCCTGAGATTCAGATTTATTTCCAGATTTACTTTCAGATTTCTTACGTTTATTAAATTTCAGTTATATAAACTTTTTAGTTGATTCATTTTTAGCTCTTTTCTCGTCAAAAATGGAAAAGAAGCAAAATAAACTGACACAATTTTTTATGAAATGGAGTTATCTCAATGGAAGTTTTGGACAGGCCCACGTGTGGACTGTTCAGTCTTTTTCCACGATGAAATTATGAGAGAGATGTTTTTAAACTTATTGAAGCAATTTTTTTTTAAATTGCTGAGGAATGTTTTGTTTCAAACCAAGTTGTGTTTACACACCTCTTGGACAGGCTGACACGAGGAATTTTATTTTTAATCAGAACATTGACAGCTGGGTCTGGACCACTTGTGCTTCATATTAACTCTTTGGATAAAGAAATGTAGTTTATTTTAGAGTTAAGATGTTAGCGTGAGTTGATTCTTTTTGGACTTAATGATATTGAGGGCATACAAGAGACACAGAGTTAGATGGCCAGTAGATTTCGAGAGGTGATAACACAGCAGGATCAGTCAGATAGAAGGATGACTGTCAGGAAAGGTAAGAAGGTAGTTCAGAAATCTCTCATCCTGTTGAAAGGATAATCTCTCAGAGGAAATTAGAAGGGACAGTCAAATCTTGGGCTGTAAGAATGTATCTTATGTTTGGAGGGGTTTGACAAAATTTAAAAGAATATTTGTTGTAGGTGATTCTCCTGTCAAGAACACAGACAGGAGGTTCTGCAGCAGTGAGCATGAATCTAGGATATTATACTGTTTTCTTGGTGCTCGGATTAAGGACATTGCAAAATGTTTGACACATACTGTTAAAGGGAAGAGTGAGATACTGGAAGTTTTTGTACACATTGATGGGAATGACATAGTGAGGGAAAGAATAAAGGATTTACAAAGTAATATCAAAGGTTAGGTCGAAGATTTAAAAACAAGACTCTCAAAAGTAGTAATCTCTGGTTTACTGCCAAAGCCAAGCTCAAATGAGGGAACAAAAGGATAAAGGAGACAAATCAATGTCTGAAGAGGTGGTGTAATGTTCAGGGATTCAGATTCTTGGATCACTGCGATCTCTTCTGAGACAGAAAAGACCATTCGCAAAGGATGGTTTTCACTGTACTGCTTTCGAGAACAACTGGTGAACAAAGAGATGGAGGTTCCAGTCAGGGATAAAAAAGAATCATGTACTAAATATAAACAACTGGGTCCAAATGGATCTCTTGCACTGTATAATGAGTGTCAGGCCATTCATAAGAGGGAGTTCAGGAAGTCAAAGAAAGGCTATGGGATAGCCTCGGCAAATAAGGTTAAGGATAATCCAAAGGGATTGTATAAGTACATTAAGATCAAGACAGCAACAAGAGATAGAGTGTAAGTCTCCTTGAAAAACAAAGAGATTGCCTTTGTGTTTTTGATTCCCTACAATGTGGGCGGCACGGTGGCACAGTGGTTAGCACTGCTGCCTCACAGCGCCAGAAACACGGGTTCAATTCTACGCCTCGGGCGACTGTCTGTGTGGAGTTTGCACATTCTCCCCATGTCTGCATGGGTCTCCTCCAGGTGCTCCGGTTTCCTCCCACAGTCCACAAAATGTGCAGGTTTGGTAAATTAGCTAAGCTAAAATTGACCGTAGTGCTCGGTGAAGGGGTAAATGTACGTGAATGAGTCTGGGTGGGTTGCACTTCGGCGGGTCGGTATGGACTCGTTGGGCTGAAGGGCCTGTTTCCACACTGTAACAAATCTAATCTAATCTAATGTGGAAACACGCCCTTCAGCCCAACAAACCCACACCGACCCTCAAAAGAGTAACCCACCCAGACCCATTTCCACTGACTAATGCACCGAACACTATGGGCAACGTAGCATGGCCAATTCACCGAACCTGCACATCTTTGGACTGTGGGAGGAAACCCTCACCACACAGGGAGAACATGCAAACTCCAGCTGCCTGAGGCTGGAATTGAACTCAGGTCCCTGGTGCCAGTGCTAAAAACTGAGCCAGCATGCCACCCCTCAGGAGATGGGAGAGATATCAAATGAATATTTTGTGTCAGTTTTTACTGTGGAGAAAGAAGTGGAGGCTAGAGAACTCTGAGAAATAAATATTGACATTTTGAAAACAGCTTGTATTACAGAAGAGGAATTGTTAGAGGTGTTCGAAAATATAAATCTAAATCTCTGAGACCTGATCAACTCAATCCCAGGACTTTGTCAGAAGTGAAGAGGAAATTGCTGGGCCCCCTGCAGGAACATTTGTATCATCCATAAATAACAGTCAGGTGCTGAATGACTGGAGAGTGGCTCATGTTCAAGAAGGAATGTCAGGAGAAGCCTGGGAACTTCAGACCTGTGAGTCTGACTTTGGTGGTGAGTAAGTTGGTCTGAAAGTTTGGATTTAAATGCATTTGGAGAGGCAAGGAATGATTCGGGATAGTCAGCATGGTTTTGTGTGAGGGATATCGTGTCTCACAAACTTGATGGAGGTTTTTGAAGAAGTAAACAAGAAAATTGATGAGGGCAGAGGGGTTAACATTGTTTACTTAGACTTTGGTAAATCCTTTGACAAGGCTCCGCATGGTAGACTAATTAGTGAAGTTAGATCCCATGGGATTCAGGGTGAGCTTGGCAAAGTGGATGCACAATTGGCTGAAAGGCAGAAGACAGAGAGTGACGGTGGAGGGAGGGTTTTGTTCTGGAGGCCTGTGACCAGCAGTGTTCCACTGGGGTCAGTGCTGGGCCCACTTTTGTCAATCATTTATATGAACAATTTCGATGAGAATACAAAAAGCATGTTTTGCAAGTTTGTGGTTGATACCAAAATTGATAGAATATTGAACAGTGAAGAAGGTTATCTTAGAATACAAAAAAATCTTAGTCAAATGGGTCAATGGGGTGAAGAGTGACAGATGGAGTTTAAGATAAGTGTGAGGTGTTGCACTTTGGAAAAACAAACAAAGGGAAGACTTACACAATTAAAAGTAGGGCCTTGGGTCGTGCTGGAGAACAGAGACCGAGGGATTCAGGTACAGAATTCTTCCAAATTTGCATCATCTCTATATACGGTGGTTCAGCACACTTGCCTTCATTGCTCAGACCTTTGATAATCGGAGTTGGGATGTTACGTTCAGGTTGGACAGGATGCTGGTGAGGCCCCTATTGTGTCCAGTTCTGGTCACCCTGTTATTGCAATGATATCATTTAGCTGGAGAAGAGATTTACCAGGATGTTGCAAATAAAGCAGGCCTTGAGTTATCGGAAGAGTCTGGAGCGACTAGGACATTTCTCACTGGAGCGTACAAGGCTGAGAGGTGACCTTATCAAGATCATTAAAGCATGAGGAATATAAATAAGGTGAATGGCAGGTGTCTTTTTGCTCAGGTGGGAGATTTCAAGACTGAGGCATATCTTTAAGGTGAGAGAAGAAAGATTTTAAAAAGACATAAGGAAGGAGGCTGAGGGGTGACCATATAGAGGTTTACAAAATTACTTTAGGCATGGATAGGATAAATAGGCAAAATCTTTTCCCTGAGGTTGGAGAGTCCAGAACTAGAGGGCATAGGTTTAGGGTGAGAGGGGAAAGATATAAAACAGACCTAAGGGGCAACTTTTCCACGCAGAGGGTGGTATGTGTATGGAATGAGCTGCCAGACGAAGTGGTGGAGGCTTGTACAATTTCAACATTTAAGAGGCATTTGGATGGGTATATGAATAGGAAGGGTTTGGAGGGATATGTGCCGGGTGCTGGCAGGTGGAACGAGATTGGGTTGGGAAATCTGGTCGGCATGGACGGGTTGGACTGAAGGGTCTGTTTCCATGCTGCACACCTCTATGACTCTATGCCTCTAAGGGGCAGTTTTATTTTACACAGAGAGTGGTTTATGTGGAATGAACTTCCAGAGGAAATGGTGGATGTGGGGACAGTTTCAACGTTTAAAAAGCATTTAGTTAATTTCATGAAAAAGAAATGTTTGGAGGGATATGTACAAAGTGCAGGCAGGTGGGACTACTTTAGTTTGGGATTATGGTCAGCATGGACTCATTGAACTGAAGGATCTGCTACTGTGCTGTATTATTCTATAACTGATTATAGCTGGGAAAAGGTTGATATGGAGGCTGAAAATGGGGAGTGGGGGATGAGGGGACAGGAGTAAACACTCAGTGGAAACAGACCCCAGACAGAGAGAAAAACAATTGGACAGACAAACGATAGGGGAAAGGTCAGCCTGGGAGAATGAACAGCTGCTGATGGGGACCATTCGTCACTGACAATGGATTGTTTTGGTGGTAGCCCATGTGATGACAAGGCCCGGTGTGTGGGGGTTGGGTGAAGGAGGTAGCAGAAGATGCTTAGGCCCTAAAATTATTCACCTCAATATTGAGTCCAGAAGGTCACTGGGTCCCAAAAAGTGGGGTGTGGAAATGGCAGGCAACTGGATGCTGAGAATCATTTTTGTGGGCAGAACATTTCTGTTCTGCAAAGTAATCATCCAGTCAGTGTTTTGTTTTCCCAATACAGAGTTAGAAGTGGACTGTGCAGAGTTGGTGGATTATGAGCAGCCCTGAGTCTGTGTGAGGTGGTGCTGATGGAGAGAGAGGGCTCAAGATTGTGTCATGAGTTGCCATATGCACAGAGTGTAAATGGCAGATTTCATTCTCTAAATCAAGTTGCTATATTATTACCAGTCCATGGGCTGCTTTCTCTTGAGAGAGCGATAGAGAGAGAGAGAGAGAGAGACAACTGGTGGTGGTTTAACCTGAGGGCCACCACACCTCAGTGAGGGGAGAGTTGAGAAGGAGGGTCCTTCATGGTCACCTGAACCAATGTGGGGATTGAACCCACACTGTTGGCATCTCACTGCTTTGCAAACCAACCGTCCAGCTAACTGAATCAAACCACAGATTCCCTAAAGTGTATGATTGAATCAGATCGGCTTTTTCAAATCTCAACAATGGTCACATGCAACCATTATGTTCGCTTTTTTTAAAAATCCTGATTAATTCACCTGCTGCTGTGGTGGGATTTGAACCCATGGTCTCAGGATTGGGTGTCTCGATTCATCACCCAGTGACAGTAACAGTACACCACCAACTCCTGGTATAACCCAAGGTTGAATGAAGGTCGAGGATAGGTTCCATGTGGCTGTGATGCCTCACACAGTCAGATGGACACTGGGGGAATGTACTTGCATTGATGGAACTATTCCTGATGAAGGTTGGAACCAAGAGGGACACATTAGTCTGTAGCACCTTCCTGTTCAAGGAGATGATCTTAATGTCAGTATAACTTTGGGTCATTTGGAGATTGAACTAAATATTCTGAGTGTGTCAATGTCTTTCAATACTGACATCAGAAGCACCTAAAAATATCAGCACATCATAGTACATTAAATATTTTTAAAAATTTGAAACCAAAAGCTAAAACACTACAGATGCTGGACATTTTAAAGAAACATCAAAATGTTGCAAACACTCAGCACGGCAGACAATACCGATGGAGAGAAACAGGGTTAATGTTTTAGTTCCATGTCCTTTCAGCAGAAAATCAAATCACAAAACATTCACAGAATCTGTTCCACTCTCATTGTGCACCTTCTACAGGCTGAAGAATGTGGGAACGATTTCTTACCATGTACCTGCAACCGAGTCTCTTTCTGGATCAGATACAAAAGATTGTGTCTTGACCTGTACTCCACCAGACACAGGTAAGTGTGATTGTCCCTCACACTCAGCTGGTTTATCCTGGTCGAGAGGTTTCCCTCCCCTGGGTTCCCGATGAGCTCGTACCGATTTCCACCGTGTCCAGTTGTCCAAGTTCCCTGTGATTGGGCTATAAATGTAACGATGTGTTGGTAGGGCTCCTTCCTCATCCAGGTAACAGTGGTCAAGGTGTGGGAGTCCCAGCTTCTGAAGATACAGGGTAAAGTCACTGAATCTCCCTCTGTCCCAGTCACCACTGAGACATTTCCCTGAGCAGCTGAGGAAAGGACAAACATCAGAATGGGTGAGGTCAGTGTGCAGAAGGTCTTATTTCAATATGTTACATTTCTTTCAACTTCACAATAAAATGAGCAATTAAAGACTCCACTCATATCTCTAACAGGTCTGTGCTGGACATTCCCCAAGAAAATTCACCCTGATCAAAATGTCTCCTCGCCACTCAATTTGAAAACCTTGATTACAAGATTGAAAATCAGATATCACCAGGTTATAGTCCGACAGGTTTAATTTGAAGCACTAGCTTCCGGAGTGCTGCTCCTTCATCAGTTGATTGTGGAGTATAAGATTGTAAGACACAGAATTTACAGCAAATGTTTATAGTGTGATGTAACTGAAATTATATATTGTGAAAGACCAGGATAGTTTGTTAAGTCTCTCGTCCGTTAGAGTGACCATGTTGGTTTCAGTTCTTTTAGATATAAATCACAATTTTCTTTTAAAAGTTACATTCACAAGTGAACTTTAACAATTGGTGTCTGTCAACCCAGATAATGTATTGAAGGTGTCACTCCTTATCCACAACTGAGGGGCAGTTAAGAGTCAAACACATAACTGTGGGTATGGAGTCACATGTAGGTCAGATCGGGTAAGGATAGCAGATTTCCCTCCCAAAAGGATATGATTAACCCAGATTCTTTTTTAATGGTGACGATTACACAGTCATTATTAGATTGTTTTCAGTTCTAGATATTTTCAAATTCAAATTTCACAATCAGCCACAATCCCCAGGACATTAGCCTCTGGCAAGGACAGCTCCCCCCATGTTCTCCTCAGCTAATAGAGGTGGAGGATAGCAACAGTGAGGTTCTCAGCTCATGTGAGCTGAGGGTTCCTTCACCCTGAGATGAGCTCATCCAATGAGGGTTCAGGAGGTGCCAGGTCTCTCTTGTCCTCACCCAATGCTGATAAAACTGGACCCTCATTGGTGGGGATCTTGGAGCTTGGATTGTCAGTGATGTTTTCTCTGTTCCCCATCCCAGAGCAATGAAGCCAGTTTGAACGTGAGAATGAATGAGTGTAACTGTGGGAGGTTTCAAAGATGGTGATGGAATGGTCTCTAAATCCCAGTCATGTCTCTCTCTCTCTCTCTCTGTCTCTCTCTCTCTCTCTCTGTCTCTCTCTCTCTCTCTTTCTCTCCCTCTTTGTGCCTCTCTGTCTCTGTACTTCTCACTGCCTCCTGCCTGAGACCAACTGGAAGAGCCCAAGAGAAGGAACCAACCCAAGAGCTCCCAGACCAGGTGGAGCCTGGTCAGGGCAGTAACACATCAGAACATTATTCCTCACCTTCCACTTCCAGGCGTGTTCCTTTTCCAGATCCAAGGTTGCCAATATTGAGTTCCACACGACACCAATAGGAACCAGCATCCTCCCGGCTCAGTCCCTCCATCATTATTGAGGCATCTTTGTTGCTGAGGTTCCCCATGAATCTGAATCGATTCCCACCGTCCCACTGTCTCACATTCTCACACAGCTCACCCTGGGAATGGTCTGGACCAGGATATGTGCACTGAAAGATTAAAGACCGTGTTTCCTCCTTGTACCATAAGATGGAGCCGGTGAGTGTGAGGTTAGTGTCAGGGTGGGTGAAGCTGCAGGGTAAGACAGCGGAGCCTCCTTCCTCAGCCCTCACTTCATCCGCGATTGTCATTGACCAACCATTAGCAGAATCCGCTGTGAGGGGAGAGAGAGAGAGGATATGAACACAGCACAGACACTAAACCGTGAGGTAAAATTGAATCTGTTATTCAGTGAGAAAAGATATAATATGATACAATTGGGGTTTCTGAACAGACTAGTGACAGTGTGGAATGAGCTCTGGGCTGAATACAAGAGAGGGCTTCAGGTGGTTTGTAAACATCCTGAGGTTAGACTGTGGGGGGTTGTTGCTGTTGGTTGAAGAGAGGGTTTGGTACCTGAGAGTTATCTGAACTCTCCATTGTTCCAGGAGACCCAGAGTGATCTGAAGAGCAGGAGTCAGGTCCCTCCCTGCAGAACCTTTTCTACTTCCCATCACTTTCTACTCTATTTATATGTCTCAATCAGATCCCCTCTCAATCTTCTAAACTCAAGGATGTACAAGCCCAGTCGCTTCAGTCTTTCCGTGTAAGGTAATCCCGCCATTCCAGGAATTGACCTCATGAACCTACGCTGCACTCCCTCAATAGCCAGAATGTCTTTCCTCAAATTTGGAGACCAGAACTGCACACAGTACTCCAGGTGTGGTCTCACCAGGGCCCTGTACAGCTGCAGAAGAACCTCTTTGCTTTTATACTCAATCCCTCTTGTTATGAAGGACAGCATGCTATTAGCCTCCTTCACTACCTGCTGTACCTGCATGCTTGCCTTCATTGACTGGTGTACAAGAACACCCAGATCTCTCTGTACTGCCCCTTTACCTAAATTGATTCCATTGAGGTAGTAATCTGTCTTCCTGTTCTTGCCACTGAAGTGAATAACCATACAATTATGGTAAAAACAATGAGAGCAGATGCTGGAAACCATATTCCTGATGAAGGGCTTTTGCCTGAAACGTCGATTTCTAAGCTCCTTGGATGCAGCCTGAACTGCTGTGCTCTTCCATCACCACTAATCCAGAACCATACATTTTTCCATATTAAACTGCATCTGCCATCATCTGCCCATTCCCCTAACTTGTCCAGGTCACCCTGTAATCTCCTAACATCCTCATCACATTTCACCCTGCCACCCAGCTTTATATCATCAGCAAATTTGCTAATGTTATTGCTGATACCATCTTCTAAATCATTAACATATATTGTAAAAAGCTGCGGTCCCAGCACAGATCCCTGCGGTACCCCACTGGTCATTGCCTGCCATTCCGAAATGGAGCCGTTAATCACTACTCTTTGTTTCCTATCAGCCAACCAATTTTCAATCCAATCTAGTCTTTTGCCCCCAATACCGTGCGCCCTAATTTTACTCACTAACCTCCTATGTAGGATTTTATTAAAAGCTTTCTGAAAGTCCCGTTACACTACATCTACTGGATCTCCCTCGTCCATCTTCAGAGTTACATCCTCAAAAAATTCAAGAAGATTAGTCAAGCAAGATTTCTCCTTCATAAATCCATGCTGACTCTGTCCTCTCCTGTTATTACTATCCAGATGTGCCGTAATTTCATCCTTTATAATAGACTCCAGCACCTTTCCCACCACTGAGGTCAGACTAACTGGTCGATAATTTCCTGCTTTCTCTCTCCCACCTTTCTTAAAAAGTGGTATAACATTCGCCACCCTCCAATCCTCAGGAACCGACTCCAAATCTATCGAACTCTGGAAAATAATCACCAAAGCATCCACGATTTCCCGAGCCACCTCCTTCACTACCCTGGGATGTAGACCATCAGGCTCCGGAGACTTATCAACCTTCAGACCTAACAGTCTCTCCAACACCAAATCCTGGCAAATATAAATTCCCTTAAGTTCAGGTCCTTCAGCCACTGTTACCTCAGGGAGATTGCTTATGTCTTCCCCAGTGAATACAGATCTGAAGTACCAATTCAATTCTTCTGCCATTTCTTTGTTCCCCGTAATATATTCCCCTGTTTCTGTCTTCAAGGGCCCAATTTTAGTCCTAACCATTTTTTTGCCTTGCACTTACCTAAAAAAGCTTTTACTATCCTCCTTTATATTATTGGCCAGTTTACCTTCATACCTCATTTTTCCCCTGCGTATTTCCTTCTTAGTAATCCTCTGTTGATCTTTAAAAGCTTCCCTATCTTCAGTTTTCCAACTTATCTTTGCCATGTTATACATTTTCTCTTTTAACTTTATATGTTTCTTCACTTCCCTCATCAGCTACGGCCGCCCATGCCTCCTCCTGGGATCTTTCTTCCTTTTAGGAATGAACTGATCCTGCAACTTCTGTATTATACACAGAAATATCCACCATTGTTCCTCCACGGTCATCCCTGCTAAGGTATTGCACCATTGAACTTTGGCCAGCTCCTCCCTCATAGCTCCATAGTTCCCTTTATTCAACAGAAGTACTGTCACTTCTGACTGTCACTTCTGACTGGGAAGCTTTTAAAGAGCAACAGAGGAGACAAAGGTTAATCCAGGATATTTAGCATGAATTTGTTTAGGATATCTCCCCCCTCTCCTCTGGTTCCACACATAGATGACCTCATTGATCTTGAAGAGGCCCTATTCCCTCCCTGGTTGCTCTCTGGCTTCTAATGACTTTCTAGAATATCTTTGGCTTATCCTCAGCCTTATCTTCTGAGGTTCTCTGATGTCCACTTTTTGCCCTCCTGATATCCCTCATAAGAATGCCCCGATACCCCTTACAGTCTTCAAGAGATTCACTTGATCCCAGTTGTCTACACCTAATACATGACTCTTTCATATTCTTAACCAGAGCCTCAATATATTTATTCATCCATTGTCCTTCATCTTACTGGCCTTACCCTTCACTCTAACAGGAGGACAGTGTCTCTGAACCCTTGTTATTTCACTTGCCAATCATCCCTTTACCTGTTACCCTATTGTTCAAGGGTGGTAGTGATAAACCAGGAGAGTACAAGCCAGTGAGGCCAACATCAATGGTGGGGAAAATATTGGAAACAATTCTGAGGGACAGAATGAATCATTACTTGGAGAGACAAAGGTTAATCCAGGATATTTAGCATGAATTTGTAAAGGAATTTGATTGAATTGGATGTGATGGAATTTTAGAGGAGGTGACGAGGTATGAAGATGAGAATAATACAGTTGATGTCGTCTACAGTGACTTCAGTAAGCTTCACTTAAGGATGTATCACTCAACAGAATCTCAGCATTTTCACCAGATAGGATTCTCTCTGTCTCTCTATGAAATGCATTAACATAAACTAACTCATTGACTCTTTCTCTCCCTCTTCCTTTGAGGACTGAAACAGCTTCAGACTTATTTTCAATGCTGCTGATCTGGAGATTTTTTTACAACTCTCAACCTGGAGACTTTCGGAATTTTTTTAAAACAACTATTCTTCCGACTACTGTTCTTCTGAACTCAGCTGACTGGTGGTACTCAAAAATCTGTTTGTATCGACTGTAAAACTCATCTTGGTAAATATTCAGCAATGAACGCTCCAGGTCACCTATCTCCAGGACACTTTCTCAGTGTCTTTACTTCACTGTTCCAGATCACATTCTGACCCTTTGTTTCAAATGAACAAGTCACTTTCACAGAACTGAAACCTAAAATCTCTTTTCACTCCTCTTTTGAACCCACATTCTGAATGAACAATAATATTTTATAAACTGCCATCCCACTGTGCCCTCTAGTTCTTGATCCCTTCATGAGTGGGTATGGTCTCCCTCTCTATCTACACTATCCTGACCCTTCATGAGTGGGTACTGTCTCTCTCTATCTACACTATCCTGACCCTTCATGAGTGGGTACGGTCTCTCTCTCTATCTACACTATCCTGACCCTTCATGAGTGGGTACGGTCTCTCTCTATCTACACTATCCTGACCCTTCATGAGTGGGTACGGTCTCTCTATTGACACTATCCTGACCCTTCATGAGTTTGAACATCTCAATCAAATCTTCCCTCAGCCTTTCCTTTGGCTCAAATCCATTCTGACCACAGTTATTCTGATATCTCCAATTGTGAAATTCAAGGGGAAACATTCTATCCACTCTATCTAAAGATTGTATGATTTGAAATATCTCTGTTCAATTATCCCTTTGTTATGTTCTTCTCTTCGATGCAAAAATAACAGGCACACACAGGATCAGTGTGTATGTGAAACAATAATGTGTGTTTTTATGTGAAGGGAATATTTTGATTGACTGGGATGTGATGTTTATTGTCAATCTGACTTCGATTTTGCTGCTTCAGACTGTCTAACAAGTCATGGGGCTGACCCATCATATGCTGATGAAGTATGTAATGATTGACAGCAGTTTAAGGTGTATGTTGTCACAACATCTCCTATGTAATAAAGTGTTATAATTGACTCCCAACTTTCTCTTAAAGGGCCATCTAGCGAATTAGGATCCATTCATGATGACAATCTCTGGTAGAGTCCTGAGTAGGCTGAAGGCAAAATGTGACTTGAAGTGGGGACACTCCCCACTGCACCACAACAATGTCCTACATATTGAACAGGACATAAGCTCAATGTCAAGATCACTTAGCTCACCAAGACCAGAATACTGACTCCCCGTGACAACCCAGCAATCCTCCCTCCCTTATGGCCCGATAGGTTACAGTGCTGAAGCCAGAGGCAGCTAGACCCAACGACATTGGAAAAGCTTCAAAAAAAGATTGACATGAATTGTACGAGATTGGAGTGGTTTACTAGGAGATTCCATGAGGGAAGATTATTGCTACAAAACCACATATTGAAGCAGTGAAGAAAGACAGGAACAAGGTCATTGCTCAGTATTGTACTGAAAAGTGAAGATTCTGTGTGGTTCACTCAAGACAAGTGACTGCCATTACTCGGGGGTGCAATAGCAGAGTTGTCTTGTAAGGAGGCTATAAATCTAGAGATCCAGGTCATTTTCTGGGGTAATGGAGTTCAAAGCCCTCCATAGTCGAGTTTCATTTTATTTTAAATCTGGAATTAAGAATCTCATGATGACCATAAACTCTCGGGAAGGAAATTTGTTATTCTTACCTGGATGGTTCACATTGCTTAACGATGGAAAAGGAAACATTGCTATCAGCTCTTGAACACTTTGAAATTTATGTCTGATATGGAATTAATGAGACAACAGTTTTTGCTAATTATAATCTGCTAATCTTGTAGAAAAGCTTAAAGATAAGACTTCAGGTCATACAGATGGAGCTTAGACCTGCAGATGGAGAGGTGCCAGAAGACAGGAGGAAAGCCAATGTGGTACCATGATTCAAGAAGTGAGCAAGGGATTAACCAGGTATCTACAGGCCAGTCAGTCTAACCTCAGTGGTAGGGAAACTATGGAAGCAATTCTGAGGGGCAGAATTCATCTACACTTAAGAGGTGGAGATGGATCAAAGGCAGACAGAATGGTTTTGTTGAGGAGAGCGAGGCAGAAGATGGGATTCGATAGGCTGTTTAGCCTGACCTCGGTTATTTGAAAGATTTTACAGAAATCATGGGACCTAGTGCTGTTCCTCACACAGCCCCTGACCCAACCTCCAGGACCCATACTCGTTTCCACTGACCTGACACAGTGAACACCCTTCTTCAATACTGATGTACTGTCAACCCCTGTCCTGGAGACCTGACCAAGTAAGGATGGCAGAGACAAAAACAGAAATTGTGGGAAAAACTCAGCAGGTACAGTGGCATCTCTGCAGAGAAAGTAGAGTTAATGTTTTGGGTCCAGTGACACATCTTCAGACATAAAATGATCAAAAACAGTGGACCGAGAGGAGTGTGGATCTTGCAGCTGCTCCTGAGATTCAGATTTATTTCCAGATTTACTTTGAGATTTCTTACGTTTATTAAATTTCAGTCAGAAAAGCTTTTTATTTGATTCATTTTTAGCTCTTTTCTCGTCAAAAATGCAAAAGAAGCAAAACAACCTCACACAATTTTTTATGAAATGGAGTTTTCTCAATGGAAGTTTTGGACAGGCCCACATGTGGACTGTTCAGTCTTTTTCCACTATGAAATTATGAGAGAGATGTTTTTAAACTCACTAAAGCAATTTTTTTTTTAATTGCTGAGGAATGTTTTGTTTCAAACCTAGTTGTGTTTACACACCTCTTGGACAGGCTGACACGTGGGATTTTATTTTTAATCAGAACATTGATAGCTGGGGCTGGACCACTTGTGCTTAATATTAACTCTTTGGATAAAGAAAGGTTTATCTTTGGATAAAGAAAGGTAGTTTATTTTAGAGATAATATGCTATTGTAAGTTGCTTCTTTTTAGACTTAATGACATTGCAGGCATACAAGAGACACAGAGTTAGATGGCCAGTAGATTTTGAGAGGTGATAACACAGCAGGATCAGTCAGATAGAAGGATGACTGTCAGGAAAGGTAAGAAGGTAGTTCAGAAATCTCTCGTACTGTTGAAAGGATAGTCTCTCAGAGGAAATTAGAAGGGACAGTCAGATCTTGGGCTGTAAGAATGAATCTTATGTTTTGAGGGGTTTGACAAATTTAAAAGAATAATTGTTGTCGGTGATTCTCCTGTCAAGGGCACAGACAGGAGGTTCCGCAGCAGTGAGCATGAATCTAGGATATTATACTGTTTTCTTGGTGCTAGGATTAAGGACATTGCAAAATGTTTGACACATTCTGTTAAAGGGAAGAGTGAGATACTGGAAGTTTTTGTACACATTGAAGGGAAAGAATAAAAGCTTTACAAAGTGAATATCAGAGGTTAGGTAGAAGATTTAAAAACTAGACCCTCAAAAGTAGTAATCTCTAATTTACTCCCAGGGCCAAGCTCAGATGAGGGAACAAAAGGATAAAGGAGACAAATCAATGGCAGAAGAGGTGGTGTAATGTTCAGGGATTCAGATTCTTGGATCACTGCGATCTCTTCTGAGTCTAAAAAGACCGTTCACAAAGGGTGGTTTCAACTGAACTGCTTTCGGGAACAATGGGTGAATAAAGAGATAGAGGTTCCAGTCAGGGATAGGACAGAATCATACACTAAATATAAACAACTGGGTCCAAATGGATCTCTTGCACTGTATAATGAGTGTCAGGCCATTCATAAGAGGGAGATCAGGAAGTCAAAGAAAGGATATGGGATAACCTCAACAAATAAGGTTAAGGATAATCCAAAGGAATTCTATAAGTACATTAAGACCAAGACAGCATCAAGAGATAGAGTGTAAGTCTCCTTAAAAATCAAAGAGATTGCCTTTGTGTTTCAGATTCCCTACAATGTGGGCGGCACGGTGGCACAGTGGTTAGCACAGCTGCCTCACAGCGCCAGAGACCCGGGTTCAATTCTATGCCTCAGGCGACTGTCTGTGTGGAGTTTGCACATTCTCCCCGTGTCTGCGTGGGTCTCCTCCGGGTGCTCCGGTTTCCTCCCACAGTCCACAAAATGTGCACATTTGGTGAATTGGCTAAGCTAAAATTGACCGTAGTGTTAGGTGAAGGGATAAATGTACAGGCCCTTCGGACCAACAAGTCCACACCGACCTGCCGAAGTGCAACCCACCCAGACCCATTTCCACTGACTAATGCACCTCACACTATGGGCAACGTAGCATGGCCAATTCACCGAACCTGCACATCTTTGGACAGTGGGAGGAAACCCTCACCACACAGGGAGAACATGCAAACTCCAGCTGCCTGAGGCTGGAATTGAACTCAGGTCCCTGGTGCCAGTGCTAACCACTGAGCCATCATGCCACCCCTCAGGAGATGGGAGAGATATCAGATGAATATTTTGTGTCAGTTTTTACTGTGGAGAAAGAATTGGAGGCTAGAGAACTCTGAGAAATAAATATTGATGTTTTGAAAACAGCTTGTAATACAGAAGAGGAATTGTTAGAGGTCTTTGAAAATATAAATATATATCTCTGAGACGTGATCTACTCAATCCCAGGACATTGTCAGAAGTGAAGAGGAAATTGCTGGGCCCCCTGCAGGAACATTTGTATCATCCATAAATAACAGTCAGGTGCTGAATGACTGGAGAGTGGCTCATGTTCAAGAAGGAATGTCAGGAGAAGCCTGGGAACTTCAGACCTGTGAGTCTGACTTTGGTGGTGAGTAAGTTGGTCTGAAAGTTTGGATTTAAATGCATTTGGAGAGGCAAGGAATGATTCGGGATAGTCAGCATGGTTTTGTGTGAGGGATATCGTGTCTCACAAACTTGATGGAGGTTTTTGAAGAAGTAAACATGAAAATTGATGAGGGCAGAGGGGTAAACATTGTTTACTTAGAATTTGGTAAATCCTTTGACAAGGCTCCGCATGGTAGACTAATTAGTGAAGTTAGATCCCATGGGATTCAGGGTGAGCTTGGCAAGTGGATGCACAATTGGCTGAAAGGCAGAAGACAGAGAGTGACGGTGGAGGGAGGGTTTTGTTCTGGAGGCCTGTGACCAGCAGTGTTCCACGGTGATCAGTGCTGGGCCCACTTTTATCAGTCACTAATATGAACAATTTCGAAGAGACTACAAAAAGCATGTTTTGCAAGTTTGTGGTTGATACCAAAATTGATAGAATATTGAACAGTGAAGAAGGTTATTTTAGAATACAAAAAGATCTTAATCAAATGGTCAATGGGCTGAAGAGTGACAGATGGAGTTTAAGATAAGTGTGAGGTGTTGCACTTTGGGAAAACAAACAAAGGGAAGACTTACACAATTAAAAGTAGGGCCTTGGGTAGTGCTGAAGAACAGAGACATAGGGAATCAGGTACAGAATTCTTCCAAATTTGCATCATCTCTGTATACGGTGGTTCAGCACACTTGCCTTCATTGCTTAGACCTTTGACAATCGGAGTTGGGATGTTATGTTCAGGTTGGACAGGATGCTGGTGAGGCCTCTATTGTGTCCAGTTCTGGTCACCCTGTTATTGCAAGGATATCATTTAGCTGGAGAAGAGATTTACCAGGATGTTGAAAATAAAGCAGGCGTTGAGTTATCGGAAGAGTCTGGAGCGACTAGGACATTTCTCACTGGAGCGTACAAGGTTGAGAGGTGACCTTATCAAGATCGATAAAAGCATGAGGAATATAGATAAGGTGAATGGCAGGTGTCTTTTTGCTCATGTGGGAGATTTCAAGACTGAGGCATATCTTTAAGGTGAGAGGAGAAAGATTTTAAAAAGACATAAGGAAGGAGGCTGAGGGGTGACCTTATAAAGGTTTACAAAATTACGAGAGGCATGGATAGGATAATTAGGCAAAATCTTTTCCCTGGTGTTGGAGAGTCCAGAACTAGAGGGCGTAGGTTTAGGGTGAGAGGGGAAAGATATAAAACAGACTTCACACAGAGGGTGGTATCTGTATGGAATGAGCTGCCAGACGAAGTGGTGTAGGCTGGTACAATTGCAACATTTAAGAGGCATTTGGATGGGTATATAAATAGGAAGTGTTTGGAGGGATATAGGCTGGGTGCTGGAAGGTGGAACTAGATTGGGTTGGGATATCTGGTCGGCCTGGACGGGTTGGACCGAAGGGTCTGTTTCCATGCTGCACATCTCTATGACTCTATGCCTCTAAGGGGCAGTTTTTATTTTACATAGAGAGTGGTTTATGTGGAATAAACTTCCAGAGGAAATGGTGGATGTGGGGACAGTTACAACGTTTAAAAGGCATTTAGATAATTTCATGAAAAAGAAATGATTGGAGGGATATGTACAAAGCGCAGGCAGGTGGGACTACTTTAGTTTGGGATTATGGTCAGCATGGACTCGTTGAACTGAAGGGTCTGCTCCTGTGCTGTATGACTCTATAACTGATTATAGCTGGGAAAAGGTTGGTGTAGATGCTGAAGATGGGGAGGGAGGTGAGGGGGCAGGAGTAAACACTCAGTGGAAACAGACCCCAGACAGAGAGAAAAGCAATTGGACAGAAAAACAAAAGGGGAAAGGTCAGCCTGGGAGAATGAACAGCTGCTGATGGGGACCATTCGTCACTGACAATGGATTGTTTTGGTGGTAGCCCATGTGATGACAAGGCCTGGTGTGTGGGGGATGGGGGATGGAGGTAGGAGAAGGTGCTGAGGCCGTAAAATTATTCACCTCAATATTGAGTCCAGAAGGTCACTGGGTCCCCAAAAGGTGGTGTGTGGAAATGGCAGGCAACTGGATGCTGAGAATCATTTTTGTGGGCAGAACATTTCTGTTCTGCAAAGCAATCACCCAGTCAGTGTTTTGTTTTCCCAATACAGAGTTAGATGTGGACTGTGCAGAGTTGGTGGATTATGAGCAGCCCTGAGTCTGTGTGAGGAGGTGCTGGTGGAGAGAGAGGGCTCAAGATTGTGCATATGGCAACACATGACACTGAGTGTAAATGGCAGATTTCATTCTCTAAATCAAGTTGCTATGTTATTACCAGACCATGGGCTGCTTTCTCTTGAGAGAGAGAGAGAGAGAGAGAGACAACTGGTAGTGGTTTAACCTGAGGGCCACCACACCTCAGTGAGGGGAGAGTTGAGAAGGAGGGTCCTTCATGGTCACCTGAGCCAATGTGGGGATTGAACCCACACTGTTGGCATCACACTGCTTTGCAAACCAACCGTCCAGCTAACTGAATCAAACCCCAGATTCCCTGAAGTATATGATTGAATCAGATCGGCTTTTCCAAATCTCAACAATGGTCACATGCAACCATTAGGTTAGCTTTTTAAAAAAAATTCCATTGGTGAATGCAGGGCTCGGATAGGTCCCACGTGGCTGGGATGCCTCACACAGTCAGATGGACACTGGGGGAATATACTTGCATTGATGGAACTATTCCTGATGAATGTTGGAACCAAGAGGGACACATTAGTCTGTAGCACCTTCCTGTTCAAGGAGATGATCTTAATGTCAGTATAACTTTGGGTCATTTGGAGATTGAGCTAAATATTCTCAGTGTCTCAATGTCTTTCAATACTTACATCAGAAGCGCCTAAAAAATATCAGCAAAGCATAGTACATTAAATATTGAAAAAAATTCAATTTGAATCCCAAAGTTAAAATACTACAGATGCTGGACATTTTAATTAAACATCAAAATGCTGCAAACACTCAGCAGTGCAGACAATACCGATGGAGAGAAACAGGGTTCGTGTTTTAGTTCCATGTCCTTTCAGCAGAAAATCAAATCACAAAACATTCACAGAATCTGTTCCACTCTCATTGTGCACCTTCTACAGGCTGAAGAATGTGTGAACGGTTTCTTACCATGTACCTGCAGCCGTGTCTCTTTCTGGATTAGATACAAAAGATTGACTCTTGATCTGTACTCCACCAGACACAGGTAAGTGTGATTGTCCCTCACACTCAGCTGGTTTATCCTGATTGAGGCGTTTCCCTCCCCTGGGTTCCCGATGAGCTCGTACCGATTTCCACCGTGTCCAGTTGTCCAAGTTCCCTGTGATTGGGCTGTAAATGTAACGGTGTGTTGGTAGGGCTCCTTCCTGATCCAGGTAACAGTGGTCAGGGGAGGGTAGGATCTGGTCTCAAAGATACAGGGTAAAGTAACTGAATCTCCCTCTGTCCCACTCACCACTGAGAGGTCTCCCTGAACATCTGAGGAAAGGACAAACATCAGAATGGATGAGATCAGTGTGCAGAAGGTCTTATTTCAATATGTTACATTCCTTTCAATTTCACAATAAAATGAGCAATTAAAGACTCCACTCATATCTCTAACAGGTCTGTGCTGGACATTCCCCAAGAAGAGTCACCCTGATCAAAATGTCTCCTCACCACTCAATTTGAAAACCTTGATTACAAGATTAAAAATCAGATATCACCAGGTTATAGTCCAACAGGTTTAATTTGAAGCACTAGATTTCAGAGTGCTGCTCCTTCATCAGGTGATTGTGGATATAAGATTGTAAGACACAGAATTTATAGCAAATGTTTACAGTGTGATGTAACTGAAATTATATATTGAAAAAGACCAGGATATTTGTTAAGTCTCTCGTCTGTGAGAGTGACCATGTTGGTTTCAGTTCTTTTAGATGTAAATCACAATTTTCTTTTAAAAATTACATTCTCAAGTGAACTTTAACAATTGGTGTCTGTCAGCCAAGATAATGTATTGAAGGTGTGAGCTCCCCTGGGTGTTACTGTCTGTGCCACAACGTTTAGACCAATTCTAATCTAAAAATTGACTTTATAGAAACTTACATGGATTCATGCAGTTTTTTGAGCAAAATTTGATGAAACTCTGAAAGTACAAATTCACCCCACAAACGTATATGTGTGTGTGTGTGTGTGTGTGTTGGGGGGTGGCTGTGAGTGTCTGTGAAAGAGTGTGCGCATGTGTGTGAGTATGAGTATAAAGGGTTATAAGTCTGTAAGACTGAGCATGTGTGATTGTGGGAGTGTATTTGTGACCGTATGAAAGAGTATCTGCGTCCGTATGTGTGTCTAGAGGAGTGTGTGTGTGTGTGTGAGTGTGTGTGTGTGTGTATGTGTGTGTGTGTGTGTGTGTAGGACCGCTGAAGTGTTCTCTGACTGTGGAGGTGGGGGACGTGGGGGAGCAGTCCTGTCTGTTGATTGTTGTACGGTGCCCATCCATCCGTTGCTATAGCCTCTCCTTGCTCTCACCAATGTAGCATGCCTCAGGGCATCCTTGCCTGCAGCGAATGGGATAGACAACGTTGGCTGAGTTGCATGAGTACCTGCCACATACAGCAGTCTGGGACATTCAACCTTGGACTTTCAGGTGACCATCCTCCAAGGCGGACTTCGGGACAGGCAGCAACAAAAACTGGCCGAGCAGAGGCTCTTGGCCAAGTTCGGTACCCATGGGGATGGCCTCAACCAGGATCTTGGGTTCATGTCACACGACAAGTGACCCCACCACGCTACACACACACACACACACTCCTACGGACGCACACACTGATGCATACCCTCACTCATATGCTCACACATACACTGCCACACTCACACATGCCCCTCTCACAGACTTTATACTTACACTCACATACAGGCACACACTCCTCACAGACATTCACAACCACCCCCCTCCCCCCTTCCCCACCCCCGCCCCACACACACACGCACACACACATATGCACATATAATTTTGTGGGGGTGAATTTGTACTTGCAGAGTTACATTTTACTTTGCTCAAAAATCTATGTAAGATTCTATAACTTCATTTTTTTCGATTAGAATCAGTCTAAACATTGTGGCACAGACAGTATCACCCAGGGGAGCTCACACCTTCAATACATTATCTGGGCTGACAGACACCAATTGTTAAATTTCACTTGTGAATGTAACTTTTAAAAAAATGTTTTGTGATCTACATGTAAAAGAATTGAAGCCAACATGGTCATTCCAATGGATGAGAGACTTAACAAATAATCCAGATCTTTTTCAATATATAATTTCAGTTACGTCAGCTGTAAACCTTTGCAATAAATTGTGTGTCTTACAAGCTTATACTTCACAACCACCTGATGAAGGAGTAGTGCTCCAAAAGCGAGTGCTTCCAGATAAACCTGTTGGACTATAACCTGGTGTTGTGTGATTTTTAACTTTGTACATCCCAGTCCAACACCGGCATCTCCAAATCTTGATTACAAGATATTTCCATGATGTGGAGATGCCAGTGTTGCACTGAGGTGGACAAAGTCAGAAGTCACATGATACAAGGACTTCACCTGATTCAGGAGCAGTACTCTGAACCTTGTTATTTCAAATAAACCTGTTGGACTATAACCTGGTGCCGTGTGACTGCTGAAGGTACTTACAGATTGGATCCATTGAACCCTCCTGAATTCATTCATGCAGAACCCTCCACCCATTGCTCAAAGTTAATTTTCTTTAAACGAGGTCAAGGATTTTACAGCCTTCCCCCTCACTCTGTCCAGCAAACACATTCAAAGTATTGACCACACTCTGTGTGAAGGAGAACCCCCTGGTGTCATTCCTAATGGAACCATTCACCAGCTCCAACCTGTGACCTTTGAAATGAGCACAGGTTAATTTAAACTCAGAGTCCAGATTAAACTTTTCTACATTAAGTCAGATATTTGGGTGCAGGAGGAGGGGGATAATCAGCCATGTGGTTCTTTGCTTCATGAACTTAAAAGAGGAGCTGAGAGATTAAATGTTTCCTCATTTCAATTTACAGAGAAAATCCGTTATTTTGCAATTGTTCCCCTGTTTGACTTCTGTTCTCAAGAACAAATATCCTCTCAGAATCTGTCTTGTCAAACTTCTCAGCATCTTGAGGAAGGGTCACTCTGCCTGAAACGTTAACTCTGATTTCTCTCCACAGGTGCTGCCAGACCTGCTGAGCTTTTCTGACAATTTCCATTTTTGTTTCGGATTTGCAGCATCTGCAGCTTTGTTTTTGGTTTTTCCTCAGGATGTTCTTTGTTTCATTAATTTCTCCTTTTGTTTTATTCCATCATGGGTATCGCTGGCCCAGATGATGTACATGTATTGTCCATCCTGATTGCCCAGGTGAAGCTGCTGTTACGAGACAGCGGTGAAGCCTTCTCTTAATTAAACCAAACCCCCAGAAAAGCTCACCTCGCATCGCCATCTGTTAAAGTATGAGGAACAGAGAACTCCCAAAATTCACTTTTATATTAAAAATCAATTTATTCTTTAACTCTCAAAGTGAACATTAAACAACAACTATTTCCAACTCTTAGCCTCCTTTCGCTAAACTGCTTTTTATCTATCTCCAACTCTATAACAATCTACTGTTCCAAGAACCACTCGTATTAAAGTTAGATCAGCTTCATTACAAGACCGCACAGTGGCTGTTATTATTGGTGTGTTTCTTCTTTCAGCTCAAGATCTCCCTGAGTTGTCTTCTGTCTTTCACTGTAAAGATGTTTCATGTGAGAAAGGTACCTTTGATAGAGAATGATTTGAATCGCAGTTTCTCAATGGCAGTTACTCTCTGTCTAACTTTCAAAATGTCTGCTTTTTTTATCCCCCAAACATCAGGTGGTTTTATTGTTTTGAAGTTGGCAAAAACAATAAATTCAAGCTCGATTGGGTTTTAGTTCCTGGGGCATAATTTAAACTGATTGGTTAGATTTAAATTATGGTCAAAGCAACTCGTATCTAGTTTACAGCTAAATGTTACAGATTTTTAATTTTCCAGTACTCTCTGAGACTGCTCGTCAGTCACGTGACAGGTGCCTGCACGTTCTCAGTGCAGAACAGGTTTCACAAACGCTTAAAGGTACAGTACACACCTTCAACTTCATAACAAAATCCCCCCCAAAGCATAAAAAGAACCATCATAATGAAAAGATGTCTCCATTTTTTGCCTAATTCTTAACCCCGTGACAATGAAATGCATAGGATATTAATTTAAGTTCATATTAATTTCCACACACATATGTATAATATTGTTATCTGTTCAACCTTATTTAAAATTTCTCCATTAAATTTGCGATAATGTTTTACGGCCAGTACCAAACTCAATAATTCCTTTTCGATGGTAGAATATTTTTCTCTGGTGGGTGTTGGGTTTCTTTGAAAAGTAACCAACTGGCTATTCAATTCCATCATCATCTTCCTGTAGCAGAACAGCCTCAAGACCAATATCATGAGCATCGATTGCAACTTTGATTGCAACATTTGGTGCAGCTAAAATTGGTGCCATGGTTAATACAACTCTCACATTGTCAAGTGCCTCCTGGCATTGTTCCATCCACCGAAATGTTGTGGTCTTCTTCAGGAAATCCGTGAGTGAGTCACTACCCTGCTGACATTTGGAACAAACTCACAGTAGAATCCACTTAGTCCCCAAAATCAAAGCACTTCTTTCTTTGAGGTTGTTTGTGGAAATTCCTCGAGGGTCTTTGTCTTTGCATTCCCGAGGGTCAACATTTCATGCCCGATGTATTGTCCCAATAATGTCTCCTCTGCCTTCACAAATTGTGTTTTCTTTAATTTTATTACCGCTTTGCTTCTCTTAATCATTCAAAGAGCTGTGTGCCAACTGTACCATGTGATCTTTCCATGACTCACTAAAGATCACTGCATCATCCAGATATACTGCACAGTTTGTTAACACAGCCACACCTCTGTTCACGAGCCTTTTAAATGTGGCTGGTGTGTTCTTCATTCCAAAGGGCAGCACCTTGAATTGACATAACTCATTTGGGGTGACAAAGGCAAAAATTTATTTCACTTTCTCTGATAAAGGGATGACAATACCCTAACAGTAAGTCCAACTTTGTGATGTAAGGGGCTTGTCCAACTTTCTCCAATTTTAGTTTTGATCTGAGTTTGATTTTGTAACTGTGTTAACCTTCCAATGGTCCACGCAAAATTGTTGAATCCCATCAGGTTTGGCAACTAACACGATCATCGAACTCCACTTGCTTTGACTCAGTTCGATGATAGCTTCATTGAGCATTGCATCCACTTCCTTCTGGACCTGTGTGGCATTGAAAGGATTAAGCCTGTAGGTGTGTTGTTGTATTGGAACAGCATTCCCTACTTCTACCTCATGCACAAGAGGATCAGGCCTCTCCATCTTATTCCTGCATATGTCCTTGTCCTGCTGCAACAATCCTTTCAACTGCTTCTTTGTTCCGGGGACAGATTGTTCACTAACCTATCCCACTCCTCAAGGACTTCTTCATTGTTTAATGTATTTTAAGGCAATCAAACTGCACAGCATGAGATTTGATTCCTCACTCTGTGGGCCAGTAACTAACACTGTTCCTCCAGTTCCCCCTCTCTATTATAATAATGTTTCAACATATTCACAAGACATACCCAATACAGTTTTTTCCTGTCCAGCATCTTTACCAGATAGTTTACCTGACTCAACTTTTTTCTCAATTTGTCAGGACCACAGAACCTGACTTTGAAAGGATATCCTGTCATTGGTAACAATACTAACACGTCATCCCCACGGGAAAATGTCTGAATTCCGGAGTTTTATCTGCCACCTGCTTCAATCTACACTGCACCCTCTTTCAGTGCTGTTTAGCTAACTCACCTGACTGATTTAATCTCTCTCTCACCTCTGATATATAATCCAAGTGTGTGACCTCCAACTTCAGTCCTGTCAATTTCTCTTTAATTAATTTCAAAGTACCTTTCACTTCATGTCCGAATATTAACTCAAAGGGAGTGAACTGAGTAGATTCATTTGAGCCATCTCTAATGGCAAACAATATGAAAGGGATACCTTCATCCCAATCATTCAGGTAATCCTGACAGCACACTCTTAACATGGTCTTCAGGTTTTGATGCCACCTTTCCAAAGCTCCCTGAGTTTCAGGATGATCTGCACTTGGTTTCATGTGCTGTATGCCTCATCTATCCATGACTTCTTTAAACAGCTGAGCAATAAAATTAGACAATGATCTGACTGAATCTCTCTGGGTAGCTCATACCAAGTGAAGAATGGTACTAACTCCTCTACCACCCATTTTGTCTTAATGCTCCGTAATGGAATTGCATCCGGAAATCTGCGATACACACCCATTATGGTTAGCAAGTACTGGTTCCCACTTATAGTTATAGGCAGGGAACCTACACAATCATCATAACCCACGTGAAAGGTTCTTCGAATGTGGGAACTGGCAACAAAGGTGTTGGGTTTACTGCTTTGGCTCACCGACCACTTGGCCAGTATGACACACACGGCAAAAGTTAACAACATCTTTGTGCATCCCAGGCCAATACACCTGCTTTTGTACCTTAATCTGAGTCTTCCTTACACTGAGGTGACCTCCTACTGGTAGTTCAAGCTTATTCCGAACTAACATTACACAGAGGTTCCCTGACCACTCTCTATGCCGAGCCAAATTGTCTAATGAAATAAAAAAGGCTTCAACATCTTTCTCATCAAAATGTAGCAGAGCTTTGACGTATTTGTACATATCACGACCTTCACTCTTCATCTCCGTCCTGTTCACTTGGCTTTCCTGACTAATTCACAACTTCCGAAGTTCAAATTCTCTCTCCCTTTCACTTTCTCTTTCTTCGCTCTCTCTTTGCTCTGCTAACAACATTCTCTCTCTCTTTTTCTCTCTCTCTTTCTTTTTCCTTTCACTTTCTTCTCTCTTTTTCTCTCCCTTTATTCTCTTTTTCTCTATCTCTGTTTCTTTCCCTCCATTTATTCTATCTCTCTTTGACTCTCTCTCTCTTCTTTTCTTCTCTCATGGCTCTTCTTTCCTTTTCTTTATCTTGTAACTCCATTTTCCTCAATTGTAAACTAAATTTTTCTAACTCTCCTGCACTTGTCTGTTTCTCTGACACACCAAAGTGCTTGACTAACTCCCTTACAATTTCAGCTTTCCCATGTCCCTGGTTAGATCCAATTCGAAGGGAGATTTAAACAATCCTTTGATAAGCACATGGATGATGATGGGAAAGTGTAGGGGGATGAACTGAGAATAGTTCACAGGTCGGCACAACATCGAGGGCCGAAGGGCCTGTTCTGTGTTGTATTGTTCTATGTTTTATGTTCTATGATCTAACCTCAATGCTAATTCTAAAAGTATGGTCTTCTGCTGTCTTTCTAAAACTTTCTTGGCAAATTTGGAACCATTTTCAAACTGAAGAACATCTTCAGCAATTTTAAGAGCCATTTCTCTCACTTTTAATTTAACCAACCATAAAGAACCGAAAATAAATCAATTCTCTCACCTACATTTTCTTTAAAAACCTCAGACACTAATCGGCAAGTGTTTAAATCTTCTGGGATCTTTTGTACCCAAATCTTCCCAAATCTCAGACCGGATCTGTCTAAACCCATCCAAATCGCAGATGAGCCCCCAAACTGTAACGACATGGTGGTGAACCCCTCTGCTAATTAAACCAAACACCCAGAAAAGCTCACCTCACATCATAATCTGTTAAAGTCTGAGTGAGAGAGAACTCCCGAATTCCACTACTTAAACAAAAAAATCAAATTATTCTTTAAGTCCCAAAGTGAACATTAAACAAAAAATATTTCCAACTCGAAGCCTCCTTTCCCTTAACTGATTTCAACACACACACACACACACACACAGTTTCTCACACTCACAACCCCCACCCCAGACAGACACACACACACACAGACAAAGACCCACATGCACACATGTATTTTGTGTGGTGAATTTGTACTTGCAGAGTTACATTTCACTTTGCTCAAAGACTGCATACATTCATGGAGAACTCTGAGTTCAAAGACTGCATGAATTTATGTAAAACTCTGTTATCTCACTTTTTAGATTAGAATCAATCTAAACATCAGGTCATAGACAGAGAACACAGGGGGCTAACACCTTCAACATATTGTCTAGCTATCACCATTGTTAACAGCTAACCCGAGAATGCCCTTTAAAAAAAAAGGTTTTTTTACACATAAAAGAAGTGAAACTATCACTGTATTGTAACAGATGAAAGGCTTAACAGACAATCAATTTTTCAATGTATAATTTCAGTTACATCACACGGCAAATTTTTGCTATAAATTCTGTGTTACGATCGAGCCCTCCACAATCACCTGATGAAGGAGCGTCGCTCCAAAAGCTAGTGTGCTTCCAATTAAACCTGTTGGACTATAACCTGGTGTTGTGTGATTTTTAACTTTCCCTTAACTGCTTGCTATCTGCCTCCAACTCTATAACAATATACTGTTCCAATAACCACCTGTATTAAAGTTACATCAGCCTCATTACAAAACCACACAGTGGCTGTCATTGTCTGTGTGTTTCTTCTTTCAGCTAAAGATCTCCTGGGTCGACTTCTGTCTTTCACTGCAAAGATGTTTCACATGAAGAAGGTCCCTTTGATTGAGAGTGTTTTGTACAGCAGTCTCTCAATGGCAGTTACTCTCTGTCTAACTTTCAAAATATCTGCTTTTTTTTTAAACCCCAAACATCAGATTGTCTCATTAGTTTGATGTTGGCAAAAACAATAAATTCAAACTCGATTGGGTTTTAGTATTCTGGGGGATAATTTAATCTGATTGTTTAGATTCAAATCATGCTCAAAACAACTGAGGTATCTCATTTGCAGTGAAATGTTACATATTTTCAATTTGGCCAATTAAACTGCTGGAAGCTGTCAGTGACTGAATTGAATTGAATTGAATCGAATCAAATTGAATTGAATTGAATCGAATCGAATTGAATTGAATTGAATTGAATTTATTGTCACATGTACCCAGGCACGGCAAAAAGCTTTGTCTTGCGAGCAGTACAGGCAGATCACAGAGTTAAGTAGCATAGATAGTAAATAATAGGTAAACAACAGAAAAAACAAAAAGACAGGTACAGGCGAATGTGCCTGTTGTTAACATCAAGGCTGTATTTGAGCGAGTGTAGCATCAAGGAACCTGAGCAAAACTGAATCCAGTGGGAAGCTGAGGGGGGAACCTCCATGGGTTTTAGTCAGACCTGGCACAGAGGAAGCTGGTTGTTGTTCTTGGAGATCAGTCATCTCAGCTCCAGAGCACATCTCTGCAGGAGTTCCTCAGGTTAGTGTGTCCTTGGTCTAACCATCTTTAGCTGCATCATCAATGACCCTCCCTCCACCATAAGGTCGGAAGTGGGGATGGTTGTTCACTGATGAACATGGGATACAGGAGAACATCTCCACCTACAAGCTTCCCTCCAAGACACTCACCATCCTGACTTGGGAATATTTCATCATTCCTTCAGTGTCACTGGAACAAAGCCTTGGAAATCCTTTCCCAACCGTATCGTGAATGTCTCTGCAGCTGAGGGAATACAGCAGTTCAAGAAGGCAGCTCACCATTCCTTCTCCAGGGCTGGCCAATAAAGGCGGACTGTGCATGGGACACCCACATCCCCTTGGACAATGAAAAGATAGTTCCAAGTCAGGATGGCCTGTATCTGATGTCATTGTTCACTGAGCTCTTCAAGGTCCCTACTTTGGAAGGTGCTGGTGGAGGAAATGTTGCTGTCTTGCTGCAGTGCATTTTATAGTTATTTTTATTCCCACAATGATGTTAGGGTGGGATTTCCAGGACTTTGACCCAGTAATAATGACAGAGCAGTGATATATTTTCCTGCACTGTTCCAGGCAAGTGGGAAGTATTTCATCACACTCCTGACTGGCCAATAGGCCTCGGAGTCAGGAGGTGTGTTAATTCATAGGATTCTTCGCCTGTGACCTGCTCTTGCAGCCACAGTTTCATTTGCCCTCCTGGGTTCACTCCTTATCCACAACTGAGGGGCAGTTAAGAGTCCAACACATAACTGTGGGTATGGAGTCACATGTAGGTCAGATCGGGTAAGGATAGCAGATTTCCCTCCCAAAAGGACATGATTAACCCAGATTCTTTTTGAATGGTGACGATTACACAGTCATTATTAGACTAGTTTTCAGTTCTAGATATTTTCAAATTCAAATTTCACAATCTGCCACAATCCCCAGGACATTAGCCTCTGGCAAGGACAGCTCCCCCCATTTTCTCCTCAGCCAAAAGAGGGGGAGGATAGCAACAGTGAGGTTCTCAGCTCATGTGAACTGAGGGTTCCTTCACCCTGAGATGAGCTCATCCAATGAGGGTTCAGGAAGTGCCAGGTCTCTCCTGTACTCACCCAATGCTGATATCGCTGGACCCTCATTGGTGGGGATCTTGGAGCTTGGATTGTCAGTGATGTTTTCTCTGTTCCCCATCCCAGAGCAGTGAAGCCAGTTTGAACGTGAGAATGAATGAGTGTAACTGTGGGAGGTTTCAAAGGTGGTGATGGAATGGTCTCTAAATCCCAGTCATGTCTCTCTCTCTCTCTGTCTCTCTCTCTCTCTCTCTCTCTCTCTCTTTGTGCCTCTCTGTCTCTGTCCTTCTCACTGCCTCCTGCCTTAGACCAACTGGAAAAGCCCAGGAGAAGGAGCCAACCCAAGAGCTCCCAGACCAGGTGGAGCCTGTCCCCATTGAGCTGTCAGGGCAGTGACACATCAGAACATTATTCCTCACCTTCCACTTTCAGGCTTGTTCCTTTTCCAGATCCAAAATTGTTAATATTGAGTTCCACACGACACCGATAGGAACCAGCATCCTCCCGGCTCAGTCCCTCCATCATTATTGAGGCATCTTTGTTGCTGAGGTTCCCCACGAATCTGAATCGATTCCCACCGTCCCACTGTCTCACATTCTCACACAGCTCACCCTGGGAATGGTCTGGACCAGGATATGTACACTTTAAGATTAAAGCTCGTGTTTCCTCCTTGTACCATAAGATGGAGCCAGTGAGTGTGAGGTGAGTGTCAGGGTGGGTGAAGCTGCAGGGTAAGACAGCGGAGCCTCCTTCCTCAGCCCTCACTTCATCCGCGATTGTCATTGACCAACCATTAGCAGAATCCGCTGTGAGGGGAGAGAGAGAGAGGATATGAACACAGCAAAGACACCAAACAGTGAGGTAAAATTGAATCTGTTATTTAGTAAGAAAAGATATAATATGAACAGACTAGTGACAGTGTGGAATGAGCTCCGGGCTGGATACAAGAGAGGGCTTTGGGTGGTTTGTAAACATCCTGAGGTGAGACTGTGGGTGTTTATCGCTGTTGGTTGAAGAGAGGGTTCGGCACCTGAGAGTTTTCTGAACTCTCCATTGTTCCAGGAGACCCAGAGTGATCTGAAGAGCAGGACTCAGGGCCCTCCCTGCAGAATCTTTTCTATTTCCCATCACTTTCTACTCTATTACCCAGCCAGCCTTCAGCAACCTGGCTCATTCATCAGTCGTAGCAGAGGGATGGGGGATGCAGTGGAAGCATTGTGGGGGTGGGGGGAGGGGAGGGGGGGTGGGGATACAGAGAGACATGAAGATGGAAAAAAGTAAACTGAAGTAAAAAAGTAAACTCATCATTGTGCGAGAGAACTCCTGTCTCGTTAAAGGAAGTTATGACTGGTAATGATTTAACCTGAGGGTCACTCTTCCTCAGACAAGGAGCAAGGTTGAGAAGATTGGAACTTCATGGTCACCTCAGACAATATGGGAATTAAACATCCCTTGTTGGCATCACTCCACATCACAGACCAACTGTCCAGCCAACTGAGCTAACTGACGTTGAGAAGGCAATCCAAGTAAATCCAGAAGGCAGTGTGAATATCGTCCAGTGAGGGCATAAGGGAGTGTGGCATGGCTGGATGGCATTTACTTGTGAGTAAGGCAGACGAGCTGAGGGTGTAGATTAATGAGTGGGGATGAGATATTGTTGTTATCACAGAGACATGATTGAGGGTGTGACAGGATTGACAGCACAATGTTCTGGGCTATCGAACTGTGAAATAAGACATGTCGGGGTAGGGGGAATGTCAAAGAGGAAGGGGTGTTGCAACATTGATGAAGGAGTTAATCACTGACATAAGCTGGATGATATCTTAGAATGTTCCTCAAATGAGGTCACATGGTCCAATGTAAAAACAAACCACCATCACTACACTCTGTCTCTTACCATCAAGCAAATTTTGTATCCAACTGGCATTCTCTCCCTGAATCCCATGCCACCTAACTTCACTAATTAGTCCACCATGTGGAACTTTGACAAAAGCTTTACACAAGTTCATGTAAACAATATCTCCCCCTCTGCCCTCACTGGTCTTTTGGTAACATTTTCAAAAAGCTCAGTCAAGTTTGTGACACATGATTTCCCTGCACAAAGCCACTTTTATGTTTTTCAAGACCTCCAACACTTCCTCTTCAGTAAAGTGAGTTGCTTTCAAGACATTAATATTTATTTGCCTGAGTTCCCTTGCATCAATTTCTTTCTCCACAGTAAAACCTGATGCAAAATATTTGTTTAGGATATCTCCCCCCTCTCCTCTGGTTCCACACATAGATGACCTCATTGATCTTGAAGAGGCCCTATTCCCTCCCTGGTTGCTCTCTGGCTTCTAATGACTTTCTAGAATAACTTTGGCTTATCCTCAGCCTTCTCTGCTGAGGTTTTCTGATGTCCACTTTTTGCCCTCCTGATATCCCTCATAAGAATGCCCCGATAGCCCTTACACTCTTCAAGAGATTCACTTGATCCCAGTTGTCTACACCTAATACATGACTCTTTTGTACCAAATCCAATGTGGCCTTACCTCTTGTATCTTTGTCCGTACATCTCCGACCCCTTCCCATCACACTTTGATTATCATTCACCTCTTCACTACCCTGCATTCTCTGCTCTCTCTTTTTTTTTGATTGGTTGACAGGAAAACTAATAAAATATGGATAATTCTGAGTGCTCAGATAGGATAGGCAAGAAGATCCTTTCTTCATTCATACTGTGGTCAGTAAACAGGGAATATAGATTTAAGGTCGGAGATAGAGGGTGAGAGGAGACTTGAACAGATTCTTCCTCAGTTCGAGGTTAATCCGACTCTGGTACACACTGCCTGAAAGGGCGGTTGAGTTATAAACACTGGTAACATTTGTACTTCGATGTTCATTTGCATTTCTGTTTGCCTCTTCAGTAGCCTGCACCTCTGCTCTGTCATTTCTATTTTTCCGAATCCCTGCAGTGTGAAAACTGGAGATTTGACCCAACAAATCCACATTGACCCTCTGAACAGCATCCCTTTTTGATTTTCAAACTTTCCTCCAACTGAATCCCACCTCCCACCACGATCTCCACCCCACTAATTACATTAAATCTCTCAATAAGTTGGTTAAGAAGGCTTTTAGATGGAGAGCTGCAAAATGAGAGAAGTAGAGTGAGATCATTGTTGACTGATACAGACATGATCACCCAAAATGGCCTCCTTTTACACTGTAAATGTCTAAGATTCATGAATCTACAAGGAAAACATGAAGGAATAAATCATCACGCTCGGAATAGTCAATTGTCACTGCTTTCATTTTTGATAAAACAAATGATTTCTCCCTGATGTAGAAACCGCAGTGAAGGAAAAGGCACATTGTGCTGAGCAGGAACAGTTTGGGAACGAAATACCAGACAGTAAACAGACCATCAAGGAGGAGGCCATTCCATGATGAACAAAGTGGATTTGAAAGGTCAGTATTAGAAAGTACTTACTGTGACCCCGTACTGAGACTGACAGCAGGACTGCAGAAAGACAAACATAGAGAGACCTCATCGTTAATACTTCACCATTTCATCCTTCTCACTCGCTTACTCTTGTCGTTTTACAGAAAAATACAGAAGTTACTTGACTTCCTGCCAAATAAATGTGAGGCAATCATACACGATACGAACAACAAACGGGAAGTCTGTGTACGGTCAGTAGGAGCTGAGAGAATGACAAAGCTATTATAAAACTGAGGCACCAACCACAGCAACCATTGAGAAAGGGAGATGTTCCATCAGCTTCCAACACAAATCTCTAAATCAACAGCTTCAGCATCAATCACTCTGAGAGCTGGGGCAGGACAGTGTTAGAGACAGAGGAAAGCTCTTTCAACACCATCTCCATCAAACACTCCCAGGACAGCAACAGCTCGGGGTTGGATCCAGAGTAAAACTCCTTCTACTTTTTAACTTTGAAATTAACCAGAAGGAAAGCACCTTGACATTGTCCCCCCGAATGGGTACAAAGACTCAGGAGGCAGACAGGATTCAGGCACGTGGCCAACGTTTATTCAAGTAAAAACCAGTTAGTATAGGGAGACAACCAAAGGGCCCTTTCTCATACACCCGCTCTCTCTCAGAAACACACACATACACTCCTCACACTCACACCCAAGCACAAATCCTCTCACAGGCTTATACGCCGTCACACTCACACACACACACTACGCAGTACGCACACATACAAACACACACTCTCAGCACTCACATTCACATCCATACATACACACTCAAGTGCAAACACTCATACTCTCTTGCTCCCTCACTCACATACAGTCACCCACTCTCTCTGTCCCTCACATCCTCACTCACATTGATATTGGGTGAATGTGAATTTGCAAAAGTGCAGGGACATTCCATTTTGTCAAAAAGTCCACAACCTGCAGGCAGTCAATGCAGGTAGCCAATCAATGTAACATTTTATAAATTCCTAATTTGGAAATAGAACCAGTCTGACTCAAGATTGTAATACAGACAGAATCTAACCTCACACCTTTAATGCATTGACTGATCGAAGAGGTTACATTTTAATGTAAAACTGGAAGTTATCTCAAGAATATGTTTTATTTAACAGTACAGCACAGAACAGGCCCTTCAGCCCACAATGTTGTGCCAACCTTTGATCCTCGTGTAAGGTAAACCTAATGTACAAACCCTCAAATTTCTGTGACCATATGCATGTTCAGCAGTCTCTTAAATATCCCCAATGACCTCGCTTTCACAACTGCTGCTGGCAACGCATTCCATGCCCTCACAACTCTCTGCGTAAAGAACCCGCCTCTGACATCCCCTCTATACTTTCCGCCAAACTGATTAAAACTATGACCCCTCGTGTTAACAATTTCTGCACTGGGAAAAAGTGTCTGGCTATCAACTCTATCTATGTCTCTCATTATCTTGTACACCTCAATTAGGTCCCCTCTCTTCCTTCTTTTTTACCAATGAACAGAAAGATTGCCATTAGAAACAGTTTCTCATGACTTGCTTTCGAAAGACTGTTCTTGAATTGGCACAGTCCAACCATATCTCCCCTGAATCTTCTCTGTTGTAAAGACAACACCAGTTCCTCCAAAGAACTGAAGTCTCTCTTCCCTGGAGCCATTTGATTCATCTGCTTTGCACAAAAACATCTTCCTTCAAGGATAGTGCTCAGAATTGGTCATGTGTCTCCAGCTGGGTTCGAACTGATGTTTTGGAAATGTCCATCCTTGCTTTTCTACTCTATGTGCCATTCAATAAAAACAAACATTTCTTTTGCCTATTTTAGTCCATTTCATTAAACCTCCAAGCTTCAAAGACTTCTCAATGTGCATTTCTGCTAACTTTCTGTTCCTGTAACCATTGTAAAATTACACCATTTATCACACCTCTCTTTGTTCTTCCTGTCATGATGTGTCACTTCACTCTTCCCAGTGTTAACTTTCATTTGGCTGGCCATTTCTCCAGACGATATGGCCCAGAGCCTGTGAGCACTTTCCTCACTCTTCACTGTGTTTTTGAATTTTGTGTCATCTGCAAACTTTGGAGTTTGTCCTGTATCCCTGAGTGCAGATCATTCACAAAGATCAAGAAGAGAATTATATCACCAGCTCTGCACACTTCCCTCCAGTCTGAAATAAAACCACAGACCACAGCGCTCTGCTTCCTGGCCCAAAGCCAATTTCCAAACCACACAACCAGCAACTTTGAGCCTCATCTGTTTCAATTTAAAGAAGATATGTACATTGTACTTCACAGCGGGAGCAAGCCCTATGGCCCATCGAGTTTTCTCCACAATTCACTAAGACCATAACTGATCTGGTTCTGGTTCTGGATTAGTGGTGCTGGAAGAGCACAGCAGTTCAGGCAGCATCCAAGCAGCTTCGAAGCGACTTGGATGCTGCCTGAACTGCTGTGCTCTTCCAGCACCACTAATCCAGAATCTGGTTTGCAGCATCTGCAGTCATTGTTTTTACCACGTTGATGTGGTTCTGGTTCAGTTCTGCTCTCCTACCTTGTCCCCACTACTCTCGATAAGGCCAAAGGCTGGTAGTCAGACAGCATGTGTTAGCACCGAGGCTATAGGGTTGAGAGGGATTGGTGGGAGGGGACGGAGTCATTCGTTGACACAAACAGTGAATGAGTTTCATCCTTTATGTTTTGAATCCACCCAGGATCACAGCTCTCTCCATGATGTCCATCACTCCTCAGACAGTTGCTCTCACCACATCCTGAGACCCACACTCAGTGCTATATGCCATCATATACATACTCTTGACCTCTCTCTCCATCAGCACACCTTCACACTGTCTCAAAGCTGTCCTCAGCCCCAGGTTTGACTTCATTCTCAGGCTCGTTCAACAGATACATGAAACTTTTTCTCTTCCTTTCAGGCATTAACACAAGCTGCAACAACTCAGAGTTACCCCCACCCCTCTGGAACCTTCCTCCACCCACTGTCCCACTTGTCTCTCTCCATTCTCCCACCTCCACCTCTTGTTGGACATTCACTATCTAATCTAAAAAGTGAGATAACAGAGTTTTACATAAATTCATGCAGTTTTTGAGCTCAGAGTTCGACATGAATGCATGCAGTTTTTGAGCAAAGTGCAATGTAACTCTGCAAGTACAAATTCACCACACAAAATATATGTGTGCATGTGGGTCTTTGTCTGTCTGTGTGTGTGTATCTGTCTGGGGTGGGGGTTGTGTGTGTGAAATCAGTTAAGGGAAAGGAGGCTTAGAGTTGGAAATAGTTGTTGTTTAATGTTCACTTTGAGACTTAAAGAATAATTTGATTTTTTTGTTTAAGTAGTGGAATTTGGGAGTTCTCTATCACTCAGACTTTAACAGATTACGATGTGAGGTGAGCTTTTCTGGGTGTTTGGTTTAATTAGCAGACGGGTTCACTACCATGTCGTTACAGTTTGGGGGCTCATCTGCGATTTGGATGGGTTTAGACAGATCCAGTCTGAGATTTGGAAAGATTTGGGTACAAAAGATCCCAGCAGGTTTAAATACTTGCCGATTAGTGTCCGAGATTTTTCAAGAAAATGTAGGTGAGAGAATTGATTTATTTTCGGTTATTTGTGGTTGGTTAAATTAAAAGTGAGAGAAATGTCTCTTAAAATTGCTGAAGATGTTCTGCAGTTTGAAAATGGTTCCAAATTTGCCAAGAAAGTTTAGAAAGACAGCAGAAGACCATACTTTTAGAATTAGCATTGAGGTTAGATCATAGAACATAAAACATAGAACAATACAACACAGAACAGGCCCTTCAGCCCTCGATGTTGTGCCAACCTGTGAACTATTCTCAGTTCATCCCCCTTCACTATCCCATCATCATCCATGTGCTGATCAAAGGATTGTTTAAATCTCCCTTAGAATTGGATCTAACCAGGGACATGGGAAAGCTGAAATTGTAAGGGAGTTAATCAAGCACTTTGGTGTGTCAGAGAAACAGAGAAGTGCAGGAGAGTTAGAAAAATTTAGTTTACAATTGAGGAAAATGGAGTTACAAGATAAAGAAAAGGAAAGAAGAGCCATGAGAGAAGAAAAGAAGAGAGAGAGAGAGAGACAAAGAGAGATAGAATAAATGGAGGGAAAGAGACAGAGATAGAGAAAAAGAGAAGAAAGGGAGAGAGAAAGAGAGAAGAAAGTGAAAGGAAAAAAAAGAGAGAGAGAGAGAGAAAAAGAAAGAGAGAGAATGTTGTTAAAAGAGCAAAGAGAGAGCAAAGAAAGAGAAAGAGAAAGGGAGAGAGAATTTGAACTTCGGAAGTTGTGAATTAGTCAGGAAAGCCAAGTTAACAGGAAGGAGATGAAGAGTGAAGGTCGTGATATATACAAATACGTCAAAGCTCTGCTACATTTTGATGAGAAAGATGTTGAAGCCTTTTTTATTTCATTAGACAATTTGGCACGGCATAGGGAGTGGTCAGGGAACCTCTGTGTAATGCTAGTTCGGAATAAGCTCGGAGATGTTCCATGGAGCACATGAACTACGGGTAGGAGGTCACCTCAGTGTAAGGAAGACTCAGATTAAGGTACAAAAGCAGTTGTATTGGCCTGAGATGCACAAAGATGTTGTTAACTTTTGCCGTATGTGTCATACAGGCCAAGTGGTCGGTGAGCCAAAGCAGTAAATCCAACACCTTTGTTGCCAGTTCCCACATTTGAAGAACTTTTCACGTGGGTTTTGATGATTGTGTAGGTTCCCTGCCTATAACTATAAGTGGGAACCAGTACTTGCTAACCATAATGCGTGTGTCTCCCAGATTTCCGGATGCAATTCCATTACGGAGCATTAAGACAAAATGGGTGGTAGAGGAGTTAGTAGCTTTCTTCGCTTGGTATGAGCTAACCAGAGAGATTCAGTCAGACCATTACCTCATTTTATTGCTCAGCTGTTTAAAGAAGTCATGGATAGATGAGGCATACAGCACATTAAACCAAGTGCAGATCATCCTGAAACTCAGGGAGCTTTGGAAAGGTGGCATCAGACCCTGAAGACCATGTTAAGAGTGTGCTGTCAGGATTACCTGAATGATTGGGATGAAGGTATCCCATTCATATTGTTTGCCATTAGAGATGGCTCAAATGAATCTACTCAGTTCACTCCCTTTGAGTTAATATTCGGACATGAAGTGAGAGGTACTTTGAAATTATTTAAAGAGAAATTGACAGGACTGAAGTCGGAGGTCACACACTTGGATTATGTATCAGAGGTGAGAGAGAGATTAAATCAGGCAGGTGAGTTAGCTAAACAGCACTGAAAGAGGGTGGAGTGTAGATTGAAGCAGGTGGCAGATAAAAACTCCGGAATTCAGACATTTTCCCGTGGGGATGATGTGTTAGTATTGTTACCAATGACAGGATATCCTTTCAAAGTCAGGTTCTGTGGTCCCTGACAAATTGAGAAAAAAGTTGAGTCAGGTAAACTATCTGGTAAAGATGCTGGACAGGAAAAAACTGTATTGGGTATGTCTTGTGAACTGGAGGAACAGTGTTAGTTACTGCCCCACAGAGTGAGGAATCAAATCTCATGCTGTGCAGTTTGATTGCCTTAAAATACATTAAACAATGAAGAAGTCCTTGAGGAGTGGGATAGGTTAGTGAACAATCTGTCCCAGGAACAAAGAAGCAGTTGAAAGGATTGTTGCAGCAGTACAAGGACATATGCAGGAATACGATGGAGAGGCCTGATCCTCTAGTGCATGAGGTAGAAGTAGAGAATGCTGTTCCAATAAAACAACACACCTACAGGCTCAATCCTTTCAACGCCACACAGGTCCAGAAGGAAATGGATGCAATGCTCAATGAAGCTATCATCAAACTGACTCAAAGCAAGTGGAGTTCGATGATCGTGTTAGTTGTCAAACCTGACGGGATTCAACAATTTTGCGTGGACCATTGGAAGGTTAAGGCCGTTACAAAATTAAACTCAGATCAATACTAAAATTGGAGAAAGTTGGACAAGCCCCTTACATCACAAAGTTGGACTTACTGTTTGGGTATTGTCATCCCTTTATCAGAGAAAGTGAAATAAATTTTTGCCTTTGTCACCCCAAATGGGTTATGTCAATTCAAAGTGCTGCCCTTTTGAATGAAGAACACACCAGCCACATTTAAAAGGCTCGTGAACAGAGGTGTGGCTGTGTTAACAAACTGTGCAGTATATCTGGATGATGCAGTGATCTTTAGTGAGTCATGGAAGATCACATGGTACAGTTGGCACACAGCTCTTTGAACGATTAAGAGAAGCAAAGCGTTAATAAAATTAAAGAAAACACAATTTGTGAAGGCAGAGGAGACATTATTGGGACAATACATCGGGCATGAAATGTTGATCCTCAGGAATGCAAAGACAAAGACCATCGAGGAATTTCCACAAACAACCTCAAAGAAAGAAGTGCTTTGATTTTGGGGACTAAGTGGATTCTACTGGGAGTTTGTTCCAAATGTCAGCAGGGTAGTGACTTCACTCACGGATTTCCTGAAGAAGACCACAACATTTCAGTGGATAGAACAATGCCAGGAGGCACTTGACAATGTGAGAGTTGTATTAACCGCGGCACCAGTTTTAGCTGCACCAAATGTTGCAATCAAAGTTGCAATCGATGCTCATGATATTGGTCTTGATGCTGTACTGCTACAGGAAGATGATGATGGAATCGAATAGCCAGTTGGTTACTTTTCAAAGAAACCCAACACCCACCAGAGAAAAATATTCGACCATCGAAAAGGAATTATTGAGTTTGGTACTGGCCGAACAACATTATCGCAAATTTAATGGAGAAATATTAAATAAGGTTGAACAGATAACAATATTATACGTATGTGTGCGGAAATTAATATGAACTTAAATTAATATCCAATGCATTTCATTGTCATGGGGTTTAGAATGACGCAAAAAATGGAGACATCTTTTCATAATGTTGGTCCTTTTTTTGATTCGGGAGGGTTGTTATGAAGTTGAAGGTGTGAACTGTACCTTTAAGCATTTGTGAAAGCTGTTCTGCACTGAGAACGTGCAGGCACCTGTCACGTGACTGACGAGCAGTCTCAGAGTGTACTGGAAAATTGAAAATATGTAACATTTAGCTGTAAACTAGATACTAGTTGCTTTGACCAAAATTTAAATCTAACCAATCAGTTTAAATTATTCCCCAGGAGACTAAAACCCAATCGAGTTTGAATTTATTGTTTTTGCCAACTTCAAAACAATGAAACTACCTGATGTTTGGGGTATAAAAAAAGCAGACATTTTGAAAGTTAGACAGAGAGTAACTGCCATTGAGAAACTGCGATTCAAATCATTCTCTATCAAAGGTACCTTTCTCATATGAAACATCTTTACGGTGAAAGACAGAAGACAACTCAGGGAGATCTTGAGCTGAAAGAAGGATCACACCAATAATAACAGCCACTGTGTGGTTTTGTCATGAAGCTGATGTAACTTTAATACAGGTGGTTCTTGGAACAGTAGATTGTTATAGAGTTGGAGACAGATAGCAAGCAGTTTAGGGAAAGGAGGCTAAGAGTTGGAAATAGTTGTTGTTTAATGTTCACTTTGAGAGTTAAAGAATAAATTGATTTTTAATATAAAAGTGAATTTTGGGAGTTCTCTGTTCCTCATACTTTAACAGATGGCGATACGAGGTGAGCTTTTCTGGGGGTTTGGTTTAATTAGCAGAAGGCTTCACCGCCGTCTCGTAACAGCAGCTTCACCTGGGCAATCAGGATGGACAATACATGTACATCATCTGGGCCAGCGATACCCATGATGGAATAAAACAAAAGTAGAAATTAATGAAACAAAGAACATCCTGAGGAAAAACCAAAACCAAAGCTGCAGATGCTGCAAATGGTGGGCGGCACGGTGGCACAGTGGTTAGCACTGCTGCCTCACAGCACCAGAGACCCAGGTTCAGTTCCCGCCTCAGGCGACTGAGTGTGTGGAGTTTGCACGTTCTCCCCCTGTCTGCGTGGGTTTCCTCCGGGTGCTCCGGTTTCCTCCCACAGTCCAAATATGTGCAGGTCAGGTGAATTGGCCATGCTAAATTGCCCGTAGTGTTAGGTAAGGGGTAGATGTAGGGGTATGGGTGGGTTGCGCTTCGGCGGGGCGGTGTGGACTTGTTGGGCCGAAGGGCCTGTTTCCACACTGTAAGGAATCTAATCAAATCAGAAACAAAAATGGAAATTGTCAGAAAAGCTCAGCAGGTCTGGCAGCACCTGTGGAGAGAAATCAGAGTTAACGTTTCAGGCAGAGTGACCCTTCCTCAAGATGCTGAGAAGTTTGACAAGACAGATTCTGAGAGGATATTTGTTCTTGTGAACAGAAGTCAAACAGGGGAACAATTGCAAAATAACGGATTTTCTATGTAAATTAAGATGAGGAAACATTTAATCTCTCAGCTTCTCTTTTAAGTTGATGAAGCAAAGAACCACATGGCTGATTATGCCCCTCCTCCTGCACCCAAATATCTTACTTAATGTAGAAAAATTTAATCTGGACTCTGAGTTTAAATTACCCTGTGCTCATTTCAAAGGTCACAGGTTGGAGCTGGTGAATGGTTACATTCGGAATGACACCAGGGGGTTCTCCTTCACACAGAGTGTGGTCAATACTTTGAATGTGTTTGCTGGACAGAGTGAGGGGGAAGGCTGTAAAATCCTTGACCTCGTTTAAAGAAAATTAACTTTGAGCAATGGGTGGAGGGTTCTGTATGAATGAATTCAGGAGGGTTCAATG